>NW_024540269.1:0-448605 GCF_016647625.1 Suillus subalutaceus | reverse complement strand
TCCGGACTTGAGTACGCTACTCTTGTCAACTCCGAGACTTAGGATAGATTACTATGTCTACATATCCGCCTCTGTCTTCGACAGTCCTCACCCGTTAGTTTCTAGTCCGGATCCGATCCGGATTGGCCGTTACTCTATATACGCGATACTTTAGCTCTCTGAAATAAGGGGCAAGACTCGGGAAGGGGCACAGCGCACGAGCTGAGGCCGAAGCCCTTCGGATCGATACTACTTGAGTATGGTCTTAACAGTATATTCGAACTCATACCTTTCGAGTTACTTAACATCTATCATGCCTCCTACCAAGACAAAACAACTCTGCACGCGGTCGGACTAACCTCCCTCCGTCGTGATCCAACACTATAGTCAACACCTTCACCAGTTCTCTCAGCGCCGTGTTAGCGCCCACGAACCGCTCAAACCATATCCAACTCCTTAATCGTCGACACCCGGAAACCCAACACGCACTCCTGCCGTAGGACCTCCGGACGATGATGATCCCGATGATGGTGATGATGATTTCCCTGGTAATCCACCCGATGATAACGGTGGTGATCCGGATGATGATCCGGATGTTGAGGATGATGAAAATGACGGTCTAAACCCACAAGACCGCGTTATGCTTCGACTCTCAGAAGCCATCGATAACCTTGCTCGCAATAATCGTCGCGCGCCCGCATCCGAAGATTCTAGAGTCAAGGTCCGAGAACCGATACCTTCGACGGATCCGAACCACGGAAGCTCCGTGGCGTTCTTTGTCCAGTGTGAGCTTAACTTCCAGAGCAAGCCTAAGGCTTTCCGTACCGGAAGGGCTAAAGTCAACTTCGCCCAATCCTACCTTAAGGTATGGCCCTTGAATGGTTTGAACCGGATCTCCTGTCCGATGATTCGGACGACCATCCGGATTGGATGGATGACTATTCCGTGTTCATGCTTGAACTCCAAGCCAACTTCGGGCCTCATGACCCATCCGGTGATGCAGAAATGCAGCTCGAACAGCTCCAATGCGCGATGGACAGCGCATCAACAAGTATGTTGTGGAATTCCAGCGTCTTGCTTCACAGGTTCGTGGCTGGGGCGACGGAGCCTTACGACGCCAATTCTACAACGGACTCCCGGCCCGTATCAAGGATGAAATCAGTCGCATGGGTAAACCCTCTACTCTTTCCGAATACAAAGTCCTCGCTCAGACTATCGACGCCCGATACTGGGAACGGAAGGGAGAGATCTCTCGAGAAGCTAAACCCACTTCATCCACTACCCCTAAGCAATCCGCTTCTGACCGGACGAACTCCAATACGTCCGGATCCGGAAATCACAAATCCGGAAACTCCCATGATCAGAAGTCTACAAAGCCATCCGCGTCCTCGAACTCGTCCGCTCCTAAGGTTCCGGATCTTACTTCCAAGCTGGGTAAGGACGGAAAGTTAACGTCCGAAGAGCGGCAGAGAAGGATGGACAAGAAACTCTGCTTATTCTGTGGTGGACCCCGGCCATACTGCTCGGGAATGCACCAAGTCTACTTCGCGTGCTGCCAAAGGCCGCGCTGCAGTAGTCGCTCCGAAGTCAAACCGGATGTCTCTACTGAGACAAAAAAATAGTCCGCGACTCTCCTAGCTCCGTGCAGGAAGAGGGTCGCGTTGACTCTGCCTGCACAAAGGAGTTAAGACTCAACAGCTGTCGCGCTCTCGGATCCGACTTCCCTCTGTCCATATGTTTCACTTCCGTTACTTCCCATCCGTATCCGAATTTCCAGCTCTTGTAGATTGTGGTTCTTCTCATTGTTCATAGATACTGCGTTCATCCGAAAACACAAAATCCCTACATATCCGATACCTACGATTCCGCTCCGCTTGTTTGATGGTACTTGTAATAATACTATTTCCGAAGCTATAGATTTGTCCGTCCGCTTTCCGTCCGGTGTAGTCACCTCTTGATACGTTCTACGTTACCCCTTTGGATTCATCTTGTTTTTTATCGTTCTTGTTAAGAACCATACTCAAGTAGTATCGGATCCGAAGGGCTTCGCCTCAGCTCGTGCGCTGTGCCCCTTTCCCGAGTCTTGCCCCTTATTTCAGAGAGCTAAAGGTATCGCGTCTAAGTGAAACGGATATGTATTGCAATGGATCCGTTTAAGACTTCCGGATATCGAACGTATAGAGTAACGGCCAATCCGGATCGGATCCGGACTAGAAACTAACGGGTGAGGACTGTCCGAAGACAGAGGCGGATATGTAGACTATAGGAATCTATCCTAAGTCTCGGAGTAGACAGAGTAGCGTACTCAAGTCCGGATGGATAACGGAGGGACTCAGAGTCCAGACGGAATGAGTGCAATCTAAGATGATATTCGAACTGATCTACTACAGCGGCATATACCAAAGGTTTATATACTACGGATAGCTAACGGAATGTATCAATAAGCAAAGGTGCGATGGGCTATGTACGAACGTATAGTAAGCGATTAAGCATCCGATCATTAACATAGCGAATCAGTAAGCATAGCGGATCAGTAAGCAAAGCGGAAGTAAAGGATAACCTGTATACCGGTGTACAGGGAATACCGAAAGGAGATGAACGAATGTAGTTAGAGTTATATGAAAGGAAATGAACTAAGAATTCAAGCGGATCTGTGACCGGACGACTGGATATGTTCATCGGATTCTGGATCGATCTGGATCGGATCTGAGATCCAGGATCATCCGGATCTGTAACCGGATATATGGGTATATGACAGTTCTGGATATAGCTGGCTCACCCGACACAATCCGTTGATTGACTGGGTTTTGGGCAGCATCGAATTCCGGACGACATCTCATGGAATGCCATCTACCCCTCCGACGTCACTTCCGTCCTCGGATAATCCCTCCTCCGACGGAAACCATACCTCCTCCGACTACATCCGTACCCTCCGCTGATAACACTGTTCCTAATATATCCCTAATCAATGCAGTTGCCTTTTGCCGGGCCTGCAAGTTAGAAGGATCGGTCCAGTTCAGTATATACCTTCGACCAATCCGGTGTCGATCTCCGATCCGCTTCTCTATCGTCCGATCCTCCGGATCTATCCCAAATTCCTTCGGACTATCACGAGTTTGCGGATGTCTTCGACAAGGGAAAGGCTGGTCAGCTTCCTCCACATCGTCCTTATGATCTGAACATAGATCTGGAAGAAGGAACTAGTCCTCCCCTCGGAACTATCTATTCGCTATCCCCGGTCGAGCTTGCAGCCCTCCGGAAGTTTCTTGATGAAAATATTGCCTCTGGACTCCTCCGCTCCTCATCCTCTCCTCACGGAGCTCCGGTCCTATTTGTCAAGAAAAAGGACGGATCCCTCCGCCTTTGTGTGGATTTCCGTGGACTCAACCAGATCACTAAGAAAGACCGATATCCGTTACCCCTCATTGCCGACCTATTAGACTCTCCGAGCCGTGCTAAAGTTTATACCAAAATCGACCTCCGATCCGCTTATCATCTCGTCCGGATAGCGGAAGGGGACGAATGGAAGACTGCCTTCCGAACAGCGCTATGGCTCCTATGAATGGTTGGTGATGCCGGAAGGTCTCACTAACGCTCCAGCAGCATTCCAGCGCTTTGTCAATAGCGTGTTTGCTGATATGCTGGATGTATGCGTTATCGTATATCTGGACGACATCCTCATCTATTCCCATGACCTTGCGTCCCACAAGCAACACGTCCGAGAAGTACTCCGTCGACTCCGTAAACATCGTCTCTATGCCAAACCCGAAAAATGCGAATTCCATTCCACTTCCGTTGAATATCTCGGATATCTCCTATCTCCGGACGGCTTAACTATGTCGTCCGATAAGATCCAAGCTATTACTGACTGGCCGGAACCTCGGAAAGTCAAGGATATCCAATCCTTCCTCGGATTCGCAAATTTCTATAGACGGTTTATATTCAACTACTCGGATATCGTGGTTCCGTTAACACGGCTTACACGCAAGGATGCTCCGTGGAACTTTTCCGATGAATGTCGGAAATCCTTCGAAGAACTCAAGAAAGCCTTCACTACGGCTCCGGTGCTTACGCACTGGATGCCGGATGTTCCTATAGTTGTGGAAACCGATGCCTCTGACTACGCTATAGCTGGAATACTATCCATAGTATGTCCGGACTCAGAGCTTCGTCCGGTAGCGTTCTACTCTCGAACGCTAACCGCTCCGGAACTTAACTATGACACCCACGATAAGGAACTTCTAGCTATATACGAAGCTTTCCGGACCTGGCGACATTATCTAGAAGGCTCGGCCGAGCCTGTAGATGTTGTCACGGACCACAAGAACCTTGAGTACTTCGCCACTACCAAACTCCTCTCTCGCCGTCAGGCCCGCTGGTCGGAATTCCTCCATCAGTTCAATCTTGTCATCCGCTTCCGTCCCGGAAAACTCGGAGTTAAACCGGATTCCCTTACTAGACGCTGGGACGTCTATCCCAAAGAGGGGGATAAGGACTACGCTCGAGTTAACCCTCATAACTTCCGTCCGGTATTCACGTCCGAACAGTTAGCTTCGTCCCTACGAGCCTCAACCTTAGCAACTCCGGTTCTTAGAGCAGCTGTTCTAATGGATATTGATGACCTTCGGAAAGACATCCTGACCGCACTTCCTAATGACCCTATTGCAACCAACCATCTTCCGGTACCTTCAGATCCGAGATGGACAGTGGACGATAGGGGTTTCCTCCGTTGCGACAACCGTATATATGTCCCAGAATCCGATAACCTTCGACTTCGCGTCCTCCGTAATACTCATGATCACCCCTTATCCGGACATTTTGGTCAAAACCGAACCCTAGACCTCATCCGACGCGAGTATACATGGCCGGGTATACGCACCTATGTTAAGGACTACGTCCGGTCCTGCACTACCTGCGCCCGAGCCAAGGTTCCGAGACATAAACCCTACGGATTGCTCAAGCAACTACCCATACCGGAAAAGCCTTGGAATTCCATATCCATGGATTTCATAGAGCAACTTCCGGACTCATCAGGCTTTACAGCCATCCTCGTTATCATAGATCGTTTATCCAAACAAGCAATATTTGTTCCGACTCACGATACCATTACCTCTCCGGATCTCGCTCGTCTATTCCTACTTCATGTGTTTTCCAAGCACGGAGTTCCGTCCCATGTCACCTCGGATCGCGGTACAGAGTTTGTATCCCACTTCTTCCGATCCTTAGGAAAAGCATTGGATATGGTCCTCCACTTCACATCCGGATATCATCCGGAAGGGGATGGACAAACCGAGCGTGCCAACCAAACCCTGGAACAATACCTTCGGATATATTGCAATTATCAACAGGACAACTGGTCGGAACTACTTCCCTTAGCAGAATTTGCCTACAATAACGCTCCAAGTGCTACTACCGGAGTATCGCCTTTCTTTGCTAATAAGGGTTATCATCCGAACATATCCGTCCATCCGGAACGCGATCTATCCTCCATCCGCGCTCGCGACTATGCTATAGACCTCGACGACCTTCACCAATTCCTTAGAGAAGAAATGGCTCACGCCCAAGAAAGATATCAAGGACCTGCGGACGCTAAACGGAAAGCCTGCTCCGGATATCAATATCGGAGACCAAGTCTTTGTCAAGGCTAAGTACTTCCGGTCCACTCGTCCGTCTAAGAAACTCTCGGAAAAGAATCTAGGTCCGTTTGAAGTCATATCCCGTCCGGGTACCCATTCCTTTACCATCCGACTTCCCGAATCCATGAAATCCGTCCACCCCGTCTTCCATGTCTCACAGCTAGAACCATCCGTTCCGAACACAATTCCCAATCGGATCCAGCCTCCTCCACCTCCGGTCGAAGTCGACGGAGAACCAGAATATGAGATATCCGAAATCCTAGACTCTAAGCTGGACCGTCGTAGAAGACAATGCCAACTCTTATACCTCGTCCGATGGTCCGGATACGAAGGAACAGACGAAGAGACTTCATGGCTACTAGCCACGGAACTCGGAAACGCGTCCGATCTAGTCTCGGATTTCCACACTGCATATCCAGACAAACCCGGTCCTATTGCTATACAATGAATATACAAAGCGGATATACAAGTACATTAGTAGCAGAGAAGGCAGATCCGAAAATCCTCAGCCATCCATCTCCATGTCCCCACCCGATCCGGATCCGGATTCATCAACGTCCTTGTCAGTGGCCTCAGAACGAGCCGCCTCTGTAATCCGGATTCCATTCCGGATCCCCTCAAGAAGGATGGTCTGGAACTCCCTCTGCTGCTCCAAAAACGCCTCCAAGTTAGTATTCATCCGCTCTATAGCAGCCCTACTCCCTTCCGCCGCTCCGATGCTCTGCTGGAGCAATCCGTTGGTCCGAGCCAGTTCCGCTACAATGCTATTAGCGGCCGCGACCCAGGCCTGATCATCATACTCCACTTCCACCTCATCCGCTACTACCGTCTTCATATCCGGATCCGGAGTCGGACTCTGCTGGCGCTTCTTACCCTTGCCTCTCGGAGATGGGTTCTCAGCAGCGCACTGCCTCTTCTTAGACTTGGAATCCGTAACGGTTCCAGGTCGTCCGGGACAAGGAGCCTTGTCCTTCCGGCACGCGTTACAAGCCTTGATCTATCCGAATGTTAAGAGTCACGGATCCGAAGATTCAAGGATGACTTACCAAGGAATTGCTATCCGCATCGGACCACAGACAGGCCCGACCCTTCTTAGCGCAGCGGGTACAAGCCCCATCCTTATCCGCTGAGATGGCGCGAGACTACGGATCCGATAAGGGACGGATCCAATAGAACAAGTCATAACTCACCATTTCCGCTACTATAGCCCTGCGCCTAGCCTCCTCCGCTTCCCTTCGGGACCTCAGCCCGTTCAATCTTCTTAATCCCTGCCAAGCGCTTCCGTTCCGCCTCTTCCGCTTGTTGCTTCAGCTTTTCAGCCTCTTCCTCCTTCCGAACCTCGGCCTCAGCAGCAGCCAGCGCGGCCTGGATATCCGCCAGAGTCTGCTTAGCGGTCTTCTTAGAGCCGGATCCGTTATCAGTCATGGTTGAGATAAGCTAGTGGTAGTGAAAAAGTAGGGAAAGGAAGGAACACCCTGCGACGCTTTGGCATCCGTATATCTGTCAGAATCCGAACTCAGCAACTTCTCCCATCAGCTTCTCCATTGTCTCGCACTCATACCATCCGTTCCGGATCGCTGATTCTTGTGCCTCTAGGGATCGGCCCTAAGGGGGGGATACTGTCATATACCATATATCCGGTTACAGATCCGATGATCTGGATCTCAGATCCGATCCAGATCCGATGAACATATCCATCGTCCGGTCCACAGATCCGCTTTGATTCTTATTTCATTTCCTGTTCATATAACTCTAACTATCGTTCATCTCCTTTCGGTATTCCTGTACACCGGTATACCGGTTATCCTTTACTTCCGCTTTGCTTACTGATCCGCTATGCTTACTGATCCGCTACACTTACGAATCCGCTTTTACTTGTACTTCATTCCCGGTTCATGATTCGTGATCCATCCAACTTACCAATACGCTCCACTTAGACTTTGCTTATACTTTCGTACATAGCCTCGCACCTTTGCTTATTGATCATTCCGTTAGCTATCCGTAGTATATAAACCTTTGTATATGCGCTGTAGTAGATCAGTTCGAATATCATCTTAGATTGCACTCATTCCGTCTGGACTCTAAGTCCCTCCGTTATCCATCTGGACTTGAGTACGCTACTCTTGTCTACTCCGAGACTTAGGATAGATTCCTATAGTCTACATATCCGCCTCTGTCTTCGGACAGTCCTCACCCGTTAGTTACTAGTCCGGATCCGATCCGGATTAGCCGTTACTCTATACGTTCGATATCCGGAAGTCTTAACGGATCCATTGCAACTTAATAACTTATCCGTTACGATACTTATCCGTCTCACTAGACGCGATACTTTAGCTCTCTGAAATAAGGGGCAAGACTCGGGAAAGGGGCACAGCGCACGAGCTGAGGCCGAAGCCCTTCGGATCCGATACTACTTGAGTACGGTCTTAACAGCTGTCTGAAGTGGGCTAGGGCCTGCAGGAGCCCTAATGGTAGGTGCAGGCAGGCCATACTCTTTATCATCATCGTCACCAGATACATTGTCGAGGTCAAAATATTCCCCTTCATCCACCATAAATTGAGAAGGGCTGAAGTCTCGATATCTATGAGGGAGCTGGCATTTTTGATTAGGGTTTGTAAGTGCATTCGCTGTGACGACAGTGCGGATGACGACAGTAGTGGGGATGGGGACAATGGTAGCAGGGACGGGAATAACACCAGTGGGGATGGGAATAACACCAGTGGGGACGGAAAGAACATCAGCAGGGGTGGGGATAACATCAATGGGGACAGGGATAACACCAGCGGGGATGGGAACAGTGGGAGCAGGTGTGGTGGTTGTCTTGGGTGCACACCGATGAGGTGCCATGTTGGTAAGAGCAGCAATGCAGATATAACGTCATATTTGCCTGTTTTTATTTGCCTGCGTCAGGGGAGACACTGCAAAATGCCAATAGATTAAAGCTAACCTTGAAAAAATGTGTTCATCCATGAAGTCAATTGGCTAATCGGCGATTGAGTATCACAATCCAATAAGGTTCACCTAGCGAAAGAGCAACAACATGTTTCATGGAATATCCCCCCACGCAGCATGCGATGAAGTTGTCCAACAAAAGGGCAATGACATGTTTAGTGGAAAGTCCCCAATAGCTTCGGGTGTTGTAGACATGATGGCAAGTACTGATCCGGGCAATCTCATATCTGAAGACTGGAGACCTTTCAATAAGTTTAACACTCGATGACTAATTAACGTTCATATTACCTTGTTCACCATGGCCCATGGGACTGAATTTCTGGCGCAAGTATTGAAAAGGATCTGTGGCAGTGTAATATGTTGAAGGGAGTGTTGAGATAAGACATAAGAGGGCACACTGTGGGAATTGAGACTTGAGAGTGCGCAGAGACAGCAGTCTGATTCAGGAATGACAATTTTTCTATAATAGCTATTCATACAGCTAGTTCTAGTCCAACAATATATCACACTAAACGTATGTACAGGTAGTAAAATTTCAATAGAGTCATGATTCATCTCACAACAGTTCCTTGTTGCAGTGTGGAGTGGAAGTGGTTGCAGGTAGTGGCCCAAGGCTGTTACATGGGCAGAGGCTTCAGGAAAAACAGGATCATCAGTTTACAAATTGGAAGATGAAAAGGAATTATGCACACACAAGTTGATCTGCGAGGAGGGTTTGCCTTCATTGGATGTGGTTGCACCGCCTCGGCCACCACCTGTTCGTTGGAGAATGCAGGGGTGTCACGAATTCCAAACACAAATCATTATTCTTTCCTGAACACTCGTGAGACCTCTAAAGACATTCGTAAGACACCCGTTAAGCGCCCATCACAAGCGCCTGTCGTTAGCGCTCAGTCAGCATTTGTACCTATGACATTCACAAACCCTAACCCGAACCCATCCTTTACATATCCGAACTTCTCTATTCCGTTAGCGCCCACCACCTTTATCTCCGATATTTCCGATTTCGACTTCCTTTCACAAGCTGATCAAGTCACGTGACTCTAGAACCTTCGAGAACCCTTGCACAGCTGTAACACGTTTCATGACATCATAGGTGTAGTTATATTTAGATCATTGTACGATTCCCTTTTCTATTTAATGATTGGCTAGTTAGTTCAGACTCAGATTCATTCTCCGTTTCAATATATGTATATAGGTAGCTCGTTGTAGTCAGTAGTTCTTTAGTTCAAACCTCTTTTGTATTAGCTCACTGCTAGCAATCCTAAGACGTCCCTGCTCATTATACTCTTTTCTTGTTGTAAAAATCTTGTTTGAGTCCTAGTCTCTGCCCCTGCGTTAATTCGTTAAAAGGGTTGTGACATTAGGTTTGAACTATAGGGGACTCCGACTCCACGCATTACCGCTTGCACACCTTTATCCTTTGAAACTTTGTCCAGCCAAGTCAGGCTCGATAAACGTTCAAACGATCCGTTATCATCTTCATCAACGTTTCACGTGTTCTTTAATCCTTGACTGGCTATACTCATAGAGTCAACGGTTAAACGACAAAACCATTCTATATTGCCCGGTCTAAACAACCGTGACCTTTGATTTCATCACTCTCCCCTTTGCTCGCTTGAGCGCATTCATACCTATCCGTTTCGTAGTTAGTAGTCCTATACCAGGCCCTGCCTTACATTGCAGCCGCCAGTATACGGAGGTGTTCACGACATTAGGCGTGTCACTGCAACTTTGAGTGCTGGCCCAAGACCCTGCCTGCTCAATGTTACTATAACTTCCTTTTTACCTATCACCTTTTCTTCGTACGATACGTAGGCTACTCTACCCAAGTTTAGAAGAGTTGTCTAAGCGATAAGTCCTATGCACAGATCCTACCAAGGATTTAGAAACGCATCTAGTCGAGAACTGTCGCTTGTAAGCTTTGGCTGGAAGAGCGGACGTGTCCTTCTAGTGTGTTCCCTTGGGAAGTGTTGGCAAAGGCACCTAGTTTCTCTCACTTGGCGAGTATAGTTGTTATGTACACATCTTTGTAGTTAGTATCTAGGGAAGAGTCAGTTGGGTTTTACCAGGACCCTTTGACCCTGAAGTACGAGGTAGATCCGATCAGATATCGGGGACCGCTTCAGTTTTCCATTTACGTATTACTTTTCTCACCTTCCGTTTCCATCACTATTCCTTTTCGGATGAGCCGTTACGACTAGCTCATCATTCATCATTCCTTTTCGGGTAGACCGTTACGACTAGTCTACCACCAGTCATTTGTGAATCGGGTTCCAGAATACAGCTGGCACAATGACAAGAAGAACGTATTCCTTGCAAGAGTTTAATGCAATGAGAGAAGCTTTCAACGGAGAACCTTTTGTATGTTACCGTTGTGGAAAGCCAAACCATATTGCGAGAAACTGCAGAACTTCGTCTCCACAGAGAGAGACAACAAACCGAATTCATAACATTCCCGCGAAAGAAGACACCCTTCCAAGTTGGTTCATAGAATCCCTGACTCACGGAGAAGTTAGAGGAGAAGCACCCAAATGGTTCAAAGATTTGGCCGCTACACCACAAGGCAAAGAGTTTTTGGCAAAAGAAAAGGCCGAAAGAAATCAACCGCCAAAATGGTTTAGAGATTGGGTAGCTACTAGGAAAGAAGAAATCCTAGAGGAACCAGTAGAAGAAGACGTGTCTGGAAGCAGATATTCAATCTTATCAAACTTTGCGGATGTAGAAGAAATATACCTACGATCAAAATCAGAACATTTCTACATTCCAATAACGCTGAAAGGAAAGAAGAAGACTGCGGACGTTAGAGCCCTTGTAGACTGTGGGGCATCTACTTTATTTATCAATAGGAAATTCATGTTGGACAATGATGTGCGGTGTCGTAAATTATTAAAACCTATTCCGGTCAAGAACATAGATGGTTCTTTAAACGCCGCTGGATCGATGACTCATTTCGCTGAACTAGGTCTAAAGATCGGTGACCATGTAGAAGACAAAGCAGCCTTCATGGTTACAGACTTAGGAAGCGATGATGTTATTATCGGCATCGACTGGTTAAGATATCATAATCCAGAGATAGACTGGAATGCAGGACAGTTTTCATTATCTAGGTGTCCGCTTAAATGTATTACGAAAAAGGAACAAAGACAAAAAAATAGAGAAAACAGAAAAGCACAAAAACAGGCAGATGTGATTCCAGATCTGATTCCCACAGAAGAGGATGACGATGAAGATATGAACACGAGGAAGGCGACCTGTGAAGAGGTAGAAGACGAAGATAGTCCTGAAAGATGGATTAGATATAAAGCCTCGGTCGCCACGGAGCAGAAGGTAGCAGAAGAAGCTACGAAGAAGAAGAAGTCTGTTGAAGAGATGGTTCCAGACTGGCTTCACGATTACCTGGGAGTGTTCTCAGAAGAAGAGTCCAAGCGATTCCCTGAAAGAAAGAAATGGGATCATGCTGTGGATCTTAAAGACGACAATGATCTTCCTCCGAATGCGAAACCTTATCCCTTGTCACCGAAGGAGATGGACACTCTGAAAGATTGGTTAAAAGCCGAGACTGCACTAGGACGTATTAGAGATTCACAATCTCCAGTTGCAGCACCTTTCTTCTTTGTGGCCAAAAAAGATGGCAAACTGAGACCTGTTATGGACTATAGAAGGCTTAATGAGAAGATGGTTAAAAATGCATATCCGCTACCAAGATCTCAAGACCTGATTGATGCCCTTACTGGTGCCACGATGTACTCCAAGATGGATGTACGATGGGGGTATAACAATATTCGGATGAAAGAAGGAGATGAGTGGAAGGCAGCTTTCAAAACGCCTTTTGGTCACCACGAACCAACCGTAATGTATTTTGGGTTGACGAACTCTCCAGCAACTTTCCAGACCATGATGAATGAGATATTCAGAGATTTAATAGACGGCAAAACAGTGGTCGTTTATATCGATGACATCTTGGTCTTTACAAATGGAAATAGAGAGCAACACCAGAAAGTCGTGCGAGAAGTACTCAAACGATTAAAAGAGAACGACCTGTTCTTGAAGCCTGAGAAATGTAGCTTCGAGCAGTCTAAAGTCGAGTTCCTCGGGTTGATTGTGGAAAAGGGCAGTGTGTCTATGGACCCCGTCAAGGTAGAAGGAGTATTGAAATGGCCTGTTCCCAAATGCGTAAAAGAGATACAAGCATTCATGGGTTTTGCCAACTTCTATCGAAGATTTATACTTGGGTTCTCAGACATTGCCAGACCAATGAATGATTTGCTGAGAAAAGATGCCAAATGGGATTGGACAGAGAGACAGCAAAACGCCTTCGATGAGTTAAAGAAGCGTTTTACAGAAGCTCCCGTCCTAGTAATGCCAGATGTTGAGAAGAAGATGAAAATAGAAACCGATGCTTCCGATTATGCAACAGGAGCAGTTCTATCTCAACTGATGGAAGATGGCCTATGGCACCCAGTGGCTTATTACTCGAAGTCGATGAATGATGCAGAGAGAAATTATGACATTCACGACAAAGAGTTATTAGCAATCATTCGAGCGTTGGAAGAATGGAGGCACTATGTGCAGGGAAAACCCCAACATGTGGAGATCTGGACGGATCACAAGAATCTCGAGTACTTTATGACGAGTCAGAAGTTGACAAGAAGGCAAGCCAGATGGAGTTTGTTCCTGGCGGAGTACGAATTTACGCTCCAACATAAGCCTGGTGTAGTCAATGACAAAGCCGACCGTCTATCTCGGAGAGAAGACCACAGAGGGGGGGTAGAAAACGATAATTCTGACCGCATTTTGTTGAAACCGGAATTTTTCAAGATCAATGCTGCTAAACAAGGCCAAATTCTCATAGAAGGAGAAAGTTCGCTCATGAAGAAGATACATAAGAAAGAGCACAGAACGAGAGCCCGAAGTAATGAAAGCGCTAGAGACGCTAAAAACAGCACCGGTACAATTGCGCAGAGGAATCGAAGAATGGAATGTTGAGGACGGATTGGTGTTATTCCGAGGATTGGTATACGTTCCAAATGATAAAGAGATCCGCCGAGAGATATTGGAGTTGTTTCACGACTCTCCACCGGCTGGACACCCTGGACGTGCCAAAACCTTAGAATTGATTTCCAGAAACTATTGGTGGCCTTCAATGACGAAGTATGTCCATGATTACGTAGATGGTTGCGATCGATGCAAACAAACGAAAGTGTTCCCCAGTAGACCAACAGGACCTTTACAGCCGAATGAAGTCCCAGAAGGACCTTGGCAAACGATCTCATGCGACCTGATAGTGGACTTGCCGAAAAGTGAAGGATGTGACAGTATATTCGTTGTCGTTGATCGATTTTCAAAACAATCGCACTTCATTCCCACCACCAAAGACGTAGACTCGAAGGGAATTGCCGAGCTATTTCTAAGAAATGTATGGAAACATCATGGTACACCAAAGAAAGTGATTTCAGATAGAGGAACACAGTTCATCTCGAAGTTTATGGGACAAGTATCGAATAGATTAGGAACGAAATGGTCTGCGTCGACCTCCTATCACCCCAGAACAGACGGACAGACAGAATGTGTAAACCAAGAAGTTGAACAATACTTGCGCATGTTTGCCTCGTATAGACAGAACGATTGGGTATCTTGGCTGCCAATAGCAGAGTTTTCACATAACAATGCAGTCACAGTAACCGGTCACAGTCCGTTCAAAGTCCTCTATGGATATAATCCTGAATTCACAGTATCTCCGAACTCCACATCCCTTATTCCCGCTGCCGATGAGAGAGCAGATCAGATGAGAGAAGCACGAGATGATGCGGAAAACACTCTGAAGATGGTTAATGAACGCATGAAACGCTTCTATGACCGAGGAGTTAAAGATGCACCTCAGTATCAAAAGGGAGACAAGGTCTGGCTAGACGCAAAGAACATCAAACAACGTCGTCCAAGTCAAAAGTTGTCAGATCATCGTCTTGGGCCCTTTGAAATACTAGAGAAGACCGGTGAAGTGAACTACAAGTTGAAATTGCCAGAGAGCTATAAAATTCACCCGGTTTTTCATGTGGAATTGCTTACTCCATATTACGCATCTCAATTGATCCCTCATTCTCAACCCACCCGACCACCTCCAGACATTGTCGAATGAACAAGAAGAATTTGTTGTAGAAGAAATACTAGATAGCCGAGAATTCGAGGAAAAGTGCAGTACCGAGTAAAATGGGAAGGATATCCGATAGAAGAGTCGACATGGGAGCCAGAAAAGAACATTAAAAACTCCCCGATTCTAATTGCGGAATTCCATAAGAAGAATCCCACGGCTGCTAAATCCAAACGAATTCTAGGATCCATTCTGGACTCAGAAGAATTCAAGCAATGGAGAGAGAAGAACATTCGACCATCTTACATTCGCGATGACGCTCATCCTAGAGAGGGGGTAATGTCACGAATTCCAAACACAAATCATTATTCTTTCCTGAACACTTGTGAGACCTCTAAAGACATTCGTAAGACACCCGTTAAGCGCCCATCACAAGCGCCTGTCGTTAGCGCTCAGTCAGCATTTGTACCTATGACATTCACAAACCCTAACCCGAACCCATCCTTTACATATCCGAACTTCTCTATTCCGTTAGCGCCCACCACCTTTATCTCCGATATTTCCGATTTCGACTTCCTTTCACAAGCGATCAAGTCACGTGACTCTAGAACCTTCGAGAACCCTTGCACAGCTGTAACACGTTTCATGACATCATAGGTGTAGTTATATTTAGATCATTGTACGATTCCCTTTTCTATTTAATGATTGGCTAGTTAGTTCAGACTCAGATTCATTCTCCGTTTCAATATATGTATATAGGTAGCTCGTTGTAGTCAGTAGTTCTTTAGTTCAAACCTCTTTTGTATTAGCTCACTGCTAGCAATCCTAAGACGTCCCTGCTCATTATACTCTTTTCTTGTTGTGATAATCTTGTTTGAGTCCTAGTCTCTGCCCCTGCGTTAATTCGTTAAAAGGGTTGTGACAAGGGGTATGAATGATAGGGTTAGGCTGGCCGAAATCCAAAAGGCATGTAGCTGGCGTTGGCGTTGGTGATGTGTCAGAAATACCATGGAGTAATGAATGTAGATAGTCATAGTCAGGATCCTCTGAGAATGCAAGTGAGCGTGTGTAAATAAGAAGACTTGTGAACTCAACGGGAATTCTGTGACATAAGACTTCAACAGTAGTATTTACATTGTGCTCAAGCATGGAAGAATTGGAGAGCTTCTCATGATTGCTGGTTAACCATGGGAGGGAGCCACGCAAGAAATACATCAGCATATATGTGAGGGACTCGAGATCGTCACGACGACCTGGCTCAACTCCTAAGTGACTGTTGATTGAGGTGAATACAGGTGTGCCGGCGAGACAACGACCTTGGCAAAATGGTATATGGGCTCTGGTCAAAGTATTGCAGTACTCCTTCGAAATACCGAAGTCAATGATGAAGGCAGTGTGCTTCAAATCATTGAGACCAACTAAGATATTCTCGGGTTTGATGTCACCATGAACGAAATTGTGTGAGTGGATGTATTTGAGATGTGAGAGCTGGAAAAATGGAGTTAGCTCTCTGCAATGGCCATTCACAAAGCAGCTGACCAACTGGTTTCCTAGATTCACAACGTTGGGAAGGCTGAATCTTCGATCATGCACAATGAAGATATCATGCAACGACGGCCCAAGGAGATCAAGAACCAAAGCATGGTATGTTGATTCTCTCCCAAACCAAAAGATGGGGGATCCCAACTCTGCCTGCGAGTCGTTTCAGAATCTTGTATTCATTGCACACAGAGGACGAGCAGTTGATGATGGGTTTGAGTTTGATAGCCACTGAATCATCCTTGATGAAGTTTTGTGCGTGGTACACAACAGCTAAGTGAAGCCCAGATGGTAAATATAGTCACTATATGAATGACATAGTCACGTACTGTATGAGCCAGACCCCAGAACATCTCCCAGCCTAAACCTGCCATCGACTCGAGTAAGGACCTTATTCATGTTACAAAATAACGTAGAGTAGATCCAATAGTCAAGGAGGAAGTCGGAGGAAGTATTAAATCCACGTTTTACAAGCAGTTCAACTGGCTTGAACCAGCTGAAGGCCAGTTCAAGCCGTAGTTTGGCTTTAGTTGGTTCTCGCGACTGACTAACCAGAATGAACCAGTCTACATGGCAAATCAGTGGCTTAGTTCACTACAATCACCAAACTACAAGTTTGTCAGTAGATGCCGAGCCCGATCGGGGCATAGCCGAACTGTGGCACTACTAATACTATGATAAAAGTTCTCAGAGTCCATAACTGTGTTGGTATGCAAAAATACAGACGATGAGCTTAATTAAAACCAAACCTGAAAACCAATCAGTACTAGGAGAGACATAAATTACCAAAATTTTAACGTGCCTGTGTGGCAATATAAGCTAAGGACCCTTTAGTCACGGACTTCCTGCTGTGGAGATATGTGTTTGATATTGTGTAGGACTACATATACTACTACTAGTAGTAACTTGACTGGGTGGTATTACTACTAATTACGCGACCTCAAGTTCTGGCATTGGGTTGCCCTCAGTGGCCAGGCCAATGGCGAAGCCGTACAGACCCTGCGCGGTGCCTTCACTAAGGGCAGCAGCTCAAATGTCGGCCGCAGTAACTCCCACAGTGTTCGATCGAAGGGTCAATATCCTGCCGGAGTTTTGGGGGGGAAGTCGGTGCCTCCTGGGACAGTCTTTAGCAAGGTGCCCGGTTTGCTCACACTCGAAACACTGATTTAACTCTCGGAGCTTACGTATAGCATCTGCACTCTTCTTAGGGCGATCAGGAGCACGGTGAGTCTTGCAGGGTCATGCGTTCCTAGGCTGTCTGTTTTCCCTGGGGTTACGGGTGTTTGACGAGCTAACGGAGTTTGCTGTCAGGTGACGGGTGTGGGTCCTTCGATCACGACTCCGGTGGTGAAGGCTTCGTTTGTCAGAAGAGTGTGCTTGGTCTGCAGCACCCGCAGCTAAGGTGGGATTCAAGGCTAGAAGCACGTTCGGATCGCAGGCATTCTCAATGAAGGCACGCTCAGTGCGCAGTGCCTTTTTCTCTATTGTGTCCATGTTTACAGTACTTGGGTCATACCCTTTGTCCACTAACGATGCTTTGATGTAGGGCTTACAGTTCATCCAGAACTGTCGCACCAGTTCGCGCTCTCCCACGTCACCAGTGGTATCAGCCAGCTCCCTTAATCAACGAATGTAGTCTTGGACGGATTGACGGCCGTCTTGCTTGCAGTCCAGTCATTTCTGGCACTGGATCATACGGAAATCTGTGGGGAATACATAGTCGAACAGTTGTTCAAAGAAATCAGTGAGTGAGTACTTTTTCTTAAGGTCGAGCACATCGCATTCATAGAACCGGTACGTGTTTCCCCCTAGGTACTTCCCAATCATCCTCAAACTCTGTTGGGTGGATAATTTTGCCCAGTCACTGTGAAAGTTATAATGGCCTTCGCGTCAATCTATAACAAGTAGATACTCTCAGATCATGCACGCAAATGCAAATGTCTATGTTATTCACCTATAACAAGTAGATACTCTAAGACAAGTAAGCATAGGTGAAAGTAAGTAGAAAACAAGTGTCTTACCTCAGATCATGCACGTGAATGCAAACGTCTGAGGTGGCAGTCTGAGTTCGTAGCTATCTAAATAGTACGAGTGCTCTTGTATGAACGAATAAGTGTTTGAAACTGTAACAAGAGATATATGGTGCTGGCCCATGCAGTCAATAGACTCAGTAAGTACAAAGTAAAAGTGAAATAACAAGACCGAACAATGGAAACATACGAGTCGTCGGTTTGAACCAATCAGAAGATACGAATAACGAAACGCCTCGGCTGCAGGCGCACTTGCTCAATTCCAACAGTCATGCCATTCGCAGACTTCACGCACCCACTTCTTAAAGGTCGATGAGTTCACCTTGCTGTTGTAAGTAAACGGCGGCTCATGCTTCAGGAAACCCTGCTGATATTTGAGCAGGTTCAATTGGGCAGTGTTTCCATCTTGCAGCTCGCTTCGCCCTCTTGTTTTCAACCGTGTCGCTATCATGGTCAGACTCCGGTTCCATAGAGAGGAGCTTGGCGTTTAGGTCATCAGAGAAGTCCTCATCAGCCTCTTGTTTCCTGCTAGGTGAGGTTTTTCTGTTTTCCTTTTTCACAGGCTTTTGCCTGAGTTCTTCGTCGGATGACTCAGTGGAGGACTTCTCACTATCATCATCGGATTCGGATGATGAGTCCGAGGGCTCCAAGTCGCTAGGGTCGTCTCCTATGATTGCTCGTTTCACTGAGCTCTTATTAGGTAGTCGTGATGATGCTCGCCAATACCTGGTGTCACTCTTGGTCGAGTGGCTCATTTGATGCCTAGTTATGCTTAGTGGTCATTGTTTCTCGAGCTGGTGGAGTTCTCCCTTGTTTCTTCAGGGGCTGTACCATGGTTAGTGGTCTCTTGAACTCGGGCGACATTGTCAATACCCGGGTCTTTCAGGATAGGGGAGAGGTGAGCCTTTTCGCCCTGTAGTTTGCTCATCTCTTCGCGTGTCTGGGACTGAGTGACTAGTCTCTCTAATTCGCGGACCCTTTCTTGCAGGTTGTCCACTTCGTGGCATTTTTCAGTAAATTCATCCATGGCAATTTTCCAAAAGCAACGGAGGACCAGGTTCTGCATTCACATGGAGCTCTGGCAATTCTCGTCGTTCCACAGTTTGGTGAGCGACTCATCAGAGTCGTTTGGACCAGGTTTGTACATTTCAGCCATGCTTTTGTCAAATTCAGTCCAGTCCCCTAACCAGTCTTTAAATAGTGCTTTCTTTGAGGGACCTCCCTTCTCGCTTGGGTCGGTTTCTTTTCCCTTTTCAAGGAGAATCTCTCTTGGTTTGGGGATGGCCTCACTGGGGCTCAGACTCAGTTTCAGAATGGGGAATTCAGGTACGTCTCCAAGGTCTTCATTATCATATGAGTCTGACCAGTCAAATACCTCCCTCAACCAGGAAAAATCTTTCAATATTCGTAGTACTACTTATGGCAGGGCTGCTTGCAGCATTCCTTGCTTGGTGCGGATCGAGATCCATGGGGTTCGAGTCACGAGGGACATCCTCTGAGGGCAGCTCAGCCAGTTAGCTGCATGTCCCTTCGTCTCCAGAGACAACGGTGTTGTCTTGAGACCTTGCGCTTTGGACTCCAAGTCCGAGTGCATTCAGCATCAGCACTCTGTGCCCTCGACCTAGTCGAGGGGAGTGGAGAGGCAATGCCTGGTGCACTGGTAGGCATTTCTAATGATATCGATATCAGGGAATTTTCTTTTCGGGGTGTATGAGAGTCGGGGTTTTGGAGGGTGATCAAGCCTCCTCGACGATGACTATAGCGTAGGGATTGATTTTAGACTTATTGGCAGTTAAAAATATGTGGCACTCAGAGAGTGTTCACACGGTAAGAACGAGTCGAAGGCGAGGGAATACGCTTAAGGATTCAGACAAGGTAACTGTCCGAACTAAAATGTATTCAGTCGGGGAAAGATCAACTACTTCTACAGTAGATAAGGACGAGCTTATATACTGTAAGACTACTAATCTGATGTAAGCAATGGAGGAACAAGAGAGAAAGTGATAGAACTAAGTGCGTGCCAACGAGGATATTGCTGATGGAGACCAATATCCTCCTAAGGCTTTTGCCGAGCGTAACACCAAGTGGCACAGCCACCATATTTACAACGAGTGCCAGTGCAGTGAGTGCACTATGTTAAGTTGTCATTTCCGCTACTAGTATGTGCGGTGACTGGTGCCTAAGGCGTCCATGCGGCGAGGCCGACGCACTTGATTCAGTACCATAGTCATTCATAGCAAATCCTAAGTCGCCTCTATCCACGCCTGCTCTCGCACTTTCGCCAGCATCGTTATCTCATGCACCAATCTCTCAGTACACCCCTTATTGCGGTATCTACACTACTCCCTACCTCACAAACTCCTGGAACTCTCGACGGTCCGTCTCCACTCCCGTTACTCCGGTCTATCACCGTATAATCCACAGTTCTTCTACATATTAATTGCCACGGTTGCCTCCATCCCTATACCATGCACACCGTCACGAAGGGTCCCTATACCACTATCGACGCAAGCGCTAGAGCCTTCCGGTACCAGCGCATCCGTTGCTCATTCCACCACGGTATCTACACCGACGATAGCCTCGCAGAAACTTGGACCGTTCCGAACAGTTGTAATGGTGCATGGCCGGTGGCCATACAGCCCAACCAGGCACTCGCAGAAATTTATCGGCGTATGCCATTTGTGCACCGCAGTTCCCTGCGACACGTTGAGCTCCAGCACTTTTCACGAGTCCCAGGCCATGCAGACTATGCGAGGCCATTCATATCCGCTACAGCCTCACGAATACCTTGAGTTTACCACATGTTCGTCATAGCTGACTCATTGGCTGTGCACTACTACTTATTTCCGTCCACTCGCCTCAGACTCTTCCCAATCGCTTGCTCCATCCCTGAAACCCTACATCATACTCATGTCAAGATCATCAATCACTTCAAAACGTAGCCGAAGGCTATCAAAAGATGGTAGCACAGACAACGCCCCTGTGCAGAGCGCCCACCTTGAAGGGCAGCCTCCTCCAGAAAGGGATACCTTACAACCTGCCGATGAGTGAGTTGCAACTTTCCTGGAATATCAGTTCCCCATTTGATAGTGACACAGTGAGGAAGAAATCTGTGAACCTTGGGTAGTGACTTCACCAGGAATGTGAGTGTTTCTACTCCGATGCTTTTGCACCTTCCTTACACGAATTGCAGCTCGAACTCTGGGCCTCCTCAGCTCGCAGGACCTCACGTACAGGAAAGTACTTCGAATGATTCACCCAAAGGCGCCTTAGCTACGTAAGTTCCCTCAGTCGCAACCTCAACCTCTAACAAGCTCATATCGTCTCAGCGAGGCGCAAAAGGTCGTAGTGCAGGAGGACCAACTAAGTCCAAGTGAAATGTGAGCGACCAAATAAGCCAAGGGGCCACAACTGACGATACTATTCCCGTAGAGTGAATGTCTTGAAGCAGGTGTTGGTCGTTCTCAAGGACTCAACGATTGTCTCGAAGACCGGCAAGGATGACCGCTCTCGTTTCTGGGCGGCATACAAAAGAGTCGGCGAGGAACACGACGACGAGTTCCTTGAGCGATACAACGGTGACATGGACATCGTGTTAATTTTTGTAAGTTTCGCGCGCTCGTCTTTGCCTTGCGTTGGAATTGACGTTCGATCAGTCTGGTCTGTTCTCCGCCGTCAGCACGGCTTTTATTGTGGCCATGGAGTCGAATCTCAGTCCAGACCCCAACGATACCACGCATGCCCTTCTCATCCCAGCTCGTCCAAATCGGACTCGGCAATTTCACTGCAGCGGGGTCTACGCCGGCAGCGCCAGCGTCAACCTGGTCACCGCCTACAGCCATTATAAGGATCCAATGCATCGCCTACGCAAGCTTGTCCTTCAGTTTACTCGCTGCCTTCGGGGCCGTGCTAGGAAAACAGTGGCTCGGGTACTACAAGTCGCACAGATACGGCCGCGGCTCGGAGGATGAACGAGCGAAGCGCAGACAAGAAAGGTTCGATGGCATCGTCACATGGTATTTTGATGCTGTAATGCAATCGTTCCCGATCCTACTACAATTCTCTCTTCTTCTCTTTGGAGTTGCCCTCAGCGCCAATATGTGGTCCCAGCAGTACACGGTCGCCTGGGTCATCATTGCAACCACGGTCTTTGGGTTTTTGTTTTATTCGCTGACGGTGATGGCAGCTTTGGTATCTCCTGCCTGTCCATTTCAGAGCCCGATATCGACGATGTTGCGCATGTTGCGCATCGATAGTAAGAGCATTTCCAAGTTCTGCTCATCTCCAGTCTGAGTCAAAATTGCAGAGGTCTTCCGTCCAATGGTTATTTTGGCGTCCCGGTATCTTAAACAGTCAGTGCACGGTACGTTCCATTTTCTTAAGCATGCACAAATTTTGACCGTTTCTTGCTAGATGTACTACAATGGATGTTAAATTCCCTGTTCTATCGATATGTCCAGCATGTTATATATAGGATCCGATCAGAACTAGCAGGTGACGTTCTTTGGTACTATTGCATAGCATAACCGCGCTCATATCACTCCAGGCTCTGTGTTTGCAATCCGTTCATTCGTATGGCGCCACCTTCAGCCATTATTCAGCGCATTTCAGCGCCTTCTATCCTCGCGGCGCTCTCTGACAAGGGTCATGGATTCTGAAGCACAATCGTTTGACCAGAACAGGAAACTTAAGCTCAAGCTGCCGGACACACCCACCAGCTCTCTCGAAGCACCAAGCATCAAGTGGCTGCTTGAGACATCCACGGATCCTGAAGTATTTCTCGCCGCTGCTAGCCTTGTTCGGTATGTCGACTGGCCTCTGGATCTTGACGTCTCGGTCACGCTGCGTCAGCTGTACGATGTTTACACAACCTGCTTAGACGTCCAGGAGCGAATCATACCCTCGTTGGAGGAGAAGGCATCTGCATGTACAATGGCTCTTTGTCACCTATACTGCAACCGTATTCTTCAGGGACATCCTCCTTATGGATTTATTGGTCAGGGAAGCACAGACTACTTCGTGTTTCGCCGGATGTTGGAGAGGGCAAAAGTCAAAGACAATGTGGTTATTGCGACAACCAAACTGTTTGTTGCGAAATATAAACCACCTTTTGTCTCATGGTCTTCACCGAAGTTTGGGGCCTGTCCCGACCCTGTCCTCGAGTGGCTGTCTCACGCTCTTCCTTTCCACTTTGTCACAGGGCGAGTAGATGAAGACGTAGAGAAACTTGCCATCACAGTGATATCAAAACTCCTATCCTCTCCTTCCTCTCCATCGCCTCAAATCATAGCTAACTGCACTCTTCTTGCTTGCGTCATGGTCGGGATTCAGTTTGACAAGAAAGACATCGTTCGGGTTGATAAAAGGTGCTATTGACTCATTTGATCTTTCTTCTATGCTTAACGAAGAGATCGTGTAGTTCTGCTCTGCATCAACTTGCTGAGTCTATTTGGGCGCAGTTCCGGAAAGCATTCTGGGCATTAGATGGAAGTGATCTCGACAGTGACAGCACAGGTTGCCGCCGAGCATGGGACCTCACCGACGTCATCTGTCGCATGCTTCAGCTCGGTCTACCTGATCCACCTCCATCGCAGGAGATGTGGAACCTGGGCGTGTGTAGGAAGATTTATTCACGGGCGAGGTCATCGGAAAGGCATCAATCAGCAGCGCTACGAAAAGTTCAGCGCTTCAGGTTCGCCGTCGTTACCGATGAATCGCGATGGGATCCTGCCTGGTTGTGGCAGCATCAAATATCGTGGAAAAGCAATTCCCACTCGCCGAAAGACTTCGACTGGCTAGTGGACTACCTCGGCGATATTTGTTCCAACGACCATGAGACAGCAGGTGACATCCTTGTACTACTGAGTAGTATGAGAGTAAACTGCAGCCCCGCTAAACAACATCAATACATCGAGAAGCTCATCGCCTGCATGGGTAGCAGCATGCCCCCCCGTTTACGCCATGCTGCACTTCGTGCTGCTCACAGTTCCCGAGAAGTCTTAGCCTTCATCAATGTCGTTGATGATGCGGACATGGTTTTGACCAAGTTCTCCCCTGCCATCCTTACCGCAGTCTGTCCGCAACCAGGTGCAACATCCACCGATGGCGGTCCTGATTGCTTCTTCCATCCTGACCGCGATTTGTACTATCTCGAATTGATCTTTGCCCTAGCGAAGAATTCCTACTGGCGCCCCCATTTGCATTGCCAAATAGATCGGGCCATTAGGATGATCGCAGTATGCTGCGAATCACCCGAGCCGCATGCCTTTTACCTCGCTGGTATCTTCCTCCGAATGACACTTGAACAGGTGTCCGCCACATCACTCAGTTCCATCACAGACCAGCAGTGGTGGAACATGATGAAAAAGGCGTGGTGGTCTGCTTTTCTCATAATGAACAACGCACGCTGTATCGAATTCCTTCCCGTTCTTGTAGAAGGAACGAAGAAGTACATGTGTATCGCTTCAAAATATGATCTCGAGCAGCTCATCAGACGGATGGATCGTCTTATCGTGGGGGTGGAAATGCGAGTCCTACCAGAGCAAGTAAGGGGGTCGACGTTGCTGTGAAGGAGTTGAGAGGTATAGCTAACGACATGCTTGCGAAGTTCAGTTCATAGTTATTGGGCAGGAGACTTGTTATTACGTGATTATTAATATAAATGCTTGTGTGTCAACGAACAGGAGGAAGGGATGGTGGGCACTACAAGCGAGAAAGCTTGAAAATGGAGATGAGAAACTTCCACACTTCAATAAATTCGACCTGACGGACGATCGTCTGGCATATGACACAAAAGCTCACGACACGAGCATACATTTGATTATCGCCAAGGGTTCCAGGTACTGACTAGATACTCACCGGCAAACTTGTGCGTGACCATCCGAACCATCCGTATATTGGACTTTCTCGACCAGAAAGATTCAGTAGGTGTGATCCCAATCCTAATGACGCTGATGAGCCATTCCATTATCGAGCCACTCCGAGCACTGTCGTTCTCGCTGGTTGTAGAACTGTGTTTGTGCAACTTGAAGAAGTTATCGAATAGTGGTGTTCTCGTCAGCGCTGTAGACGGATGTACAGTCACTTCCCACTCACTCATACGGCTGCCTTTGCACTGGATGACGTCCAATGGGCTCCTAGATGTCAACGAGGCGAAGATTTGTACAATACTTATTCATACCGTTCTTTAAAGTGGGCTCAGGAAGCTATATCACTAGACGAGCAGTTGCCTTCGCGAGTGACAGTGTTTTCAATGTTCATGGGTGGTACGCTGCTCGATGCAAGACGGACACCACGAATGGAGTCTCTCATATGCATCGACCGCCATGAGATCCACAGTTGTCGAAGCGTTTTTTGACATGATGAGCTTGTGTTTGATCGAATTTTTGTGGCTCTCGCGTTTTCGTCGTTTATAGCCAGCCGAGACTAGCTCAAGAAAATAAGTCACATACCTTTCGATAGATCTCTAGTTGAGGAGATTGGCCATGTCTTAGTGATTGGCAAAGCACAAATGGCGCAGAGCAACCCTCGGCAACGAGGGGGCCGCGTTTTTTTAGGCCGTTGACTAGGATCTGCCATCCAAGTGAAGTAACAAACGTTTCATGCACGTTGAAGAGGTAAGATCGTGCATTCAGTATTTTACAGCTAACAATCTGTTATAGAGGAGAAATCAGTGGGGGAGGGCAGCATGCAAATGTAATCTTGCCTCCACTCAAAAGTTCAGACCTTGGTGGGCTGTGTCTGGGGCTGCTGTAGTTTGGTTTGCATTACATTAATCAGGTAGCTCATATTCTCCTGCTTCTTCTGTATCGTTTCTTGTAGCGTATCGAGATTTGTGCGAATATATTCCACTTTTGTTTCATAATATTTTGTGGCTTGGGCCCGAGACTATATGGTCGACTAATCAGCAGCGGACTGTAAGATAAGACTTTGCACATGCCTTCTTCACGTAATACCCTGTACCGACGTCGACAATCACATTCTCCGCGTCACTCAGGTGACCAGGAACATACAGGGAGTTGGTTAAAGGAACGAGGATGGTCGTTCCTGCGCGGATAGAGTCAAGTAAGAGCCTGAAGACGAAAATGCCGAAGTACCTTTGTTTTGAGGTTTGACTTCTCCGACATTCTCAATGCATGACTTAAACTTCGCTTGTGCCTGCTTCAGCTGAGCGAATGAATTTGTGAGGTGGTTCAACTCCTACAACGCAATCAGAGATGCAGGAGATCAACGATATCAATAGATACCTCTTCTAGCTGACGGCGCACATCAGATAACTGTTGCAGGTCGAGATCAGCAACATTGATTTGTTGAGGCTGCGATGAAGTGGTTGAAGCCATCGCGGATTGAACGTGACAGGAGTGTGACCGATGGTCCCTTCAGCCCGTGACATCAATATTGTGTGAGACTTTAAACAGTTGCCGCCTGCAGCAGCCTGTGCATGCGGCTGCAACCATGTCCATCGATGCCGTCGACTCGAGAGGAAGAGCACCTCAGGATATAGGTCTGTTATTAAGTCTGAAGCTGCAGGAACTCAACTGATATTTGGCTGTCCAGTTGCTATTTTCCACGCTTCGTTTCACCCAACGAAGGGTAATCTGGTGGACTGGTGTTTGAAGGCCAGCGATGGTCTGTTTGCAATTTTCATATCGGTTAGCGACTTAAACGTGCTTCAGACCTTGAGCTCGATGGTGTCGAATTCAGTACCCTCCCCAGTGGTCTTCACCTTGTAGACCGGGATGTGGTGTATGTGCCCTGCGCCCATATCACAGCTTTACTTATCAGAGTTCAATAGATACTTCACGAAGGATACCCATTCCGGCGTATGTGTTTTCCGTCGACGGAAGACCGCTGAACAAGGCCACCGCGGATTTCGGCTGACGTCTCTTGGAGTCTTACTGGCCAAATCTACCCGGTCTCGTCCGTGGCGGCATGCCGCTGCCCTTCGGGCTTTAGCCGACTCTATCTATCTCTCGCTAGAAACCAGAGGTGTTTTAGAACCATCCGAAAGTGATTGGGAACCTGCTCGTGTTTTCTTCGAGGAACGCAAGGTTCGACGAGTAGATCTCAGTGGTGCTGGCGAATGGTATGGTTGGAGCCATGAACTTGATAATGTGCGATGCAGCATGAGTCTTTCCTTGTGTTTGGCTGACACCAATACACAGCCGGATTCAGAATTGTCTCGATTTAATCCCACCATGCACCTCTCACATCTGTTGCGCATCCTAGGACCTTCGGCATTGACATTGTACAAGCATGTCCTAGGGCGTCGGAGGATACTTATATATACGCTCCCGCCGGTTGAAGCCGCATGCATACTGTGCCAAGTGGCTGCGGATATCTGCTATGCAGCCCAACGTGACCCATTAACTAATGATATCAATGAAGATGACCCGGTGACGCAGAATTATACGAGACTTAAAGGAAAAACACAAGAGGGCATTCATGTGCTTGGCATGGTTACTCTCAACGACCTTGACAAGATGGATCGCGAGGGCAAAACTGGTCGAGGTTGGGTTGCTTGTAAGTGATGACAATATAGTTCCCGGCGTGCACCTTATTCTGGTTTGAAAGGCACGACTGATGCCATTTTCATGGACAAACCATCTTACTACGACCTTCTAATTGATCTAACGACATCTACGCCCTCCAAAACTTCACGACCAACCTTGTACCTCTCAAAGCCGCAGCCGCAGTCACCTGGTTTCAAAGGGCCCACGCATCGTTTAACAATCTTTCGCTTCACGTGGAGTGATATAAGGCTGGTACATATAGTTTGCAATCATGTCTCTGTATACGTGCTGAACACACCTGATAGTGGAATGAGCTTGAACGCATTTTGCAGCTGGACGGCGATCAATGTGCACAGCCATGCTGCCGCCCCTCATCTGAAACCGATGCAAGAAATAAACCCTCATCTTCGTGGACAGATCCTTGGAGAATATATGAAGACGTGTGTATTGTATGTGCTGGGCTCTGGATGGGGTCCTGGCGCGGCAACTCAGTCGCGTCCTATTCCACCGGCAACGGATCCCTCGCTAACTGGGGCAGCATCAGATTAGAAGGCGACGATGACCTTACCGTCGACGGTACATTTGTGCGTAACCTGGGTATGGGGATTGAAGGGTGTCCTAGTGGAAGCCCAAACTCAAAGGGAATGAGAAGGTCCAGCGGCATGACTTTGCCAGCTGGGAATACTGGTGCTGACCGTCGCCAGCCCTCGTCATCTTCCGCTGCTACGCGATCTATGCCACAGTTATGCAGCAATGGTGATGACACAGATCCAGAAACGAACGAACGACGCGATCGTCAGATTCTAACAACACTCGCGTTACTTCAAACATTCCACGCCAACACCAGCTTCCAACTTTCTCGCCTAGTTGATCTACTTCCTTCTGTCGCCTCCGGTACACCAGAGACTTCGATGATCTACATTACTCCAAAAGACATGTTATCGTTCGAGCTTGGCCCTCTAAGCTCTCTTGATGCCCGTTATCTAGAGTGGTTAGCTGACGAGTATGGCGCGGGGACGCAGATCGTAGTGAAGAGGGGATGGAAGGATTTATTTGGAATGATATTTGGCTTTGGTTGACTAACGTCGACTCTCGCTGAGAAGACGCGGTGTTTTATATTTATCGATTTACCTGTTGGCGCCTTGATACCCGACAGAATTGTAGTGTTAGACCTTATTAGACCAGTCCCCCGCCTTGAGGCTTTGATCATTAATTATGCAGGTCTCAGAATTAGACCTGACCCCACAGCTTGCTGACTAAGTATAAGTTCACTAACGCGGTGTGGGCCGCACAAAACTCAGAGCCGTATCTGTCCCACGGCCAACAGCCTACATCGAAAGCTATCCTCTTCTTCCTTGTAATAATCTTCTAGTTGCATAGTAAATGGCGGAGAGCAAGGTAAGCTCAACGGGATCGCTGAGCATCTTCTCACTGACCATCAACTTTTGTCACTGTGGCATACTGCAGGGTCCCACAACTACCGGTTCAGTGAACAAGCTTGCCATGTCTCGAGCGCTCGGGGCTGCATTTCTAAGCCACCAAGTGGAACAGCTGGAGAAATCAGTTACACGTGGGCCAGCATCTGGAAACTGGAGAGACCGTCGTCATCCGCAAGCCGACTTGGGTAATACCAACCGTCGCGGTGTTATCAACCATCCACCCAAGCAGCGCCCATCTTCAGGCAACAGGTCCGCGAAGAAGTCTGGCGCTGAAGCTGTACCTGAAAGAGAGTATAGTGAGGTCAAGGTGCAAAAGCCCAGGAAATCAAGCGAGGAGGCGAGGGGTGACAAGGACGCCGATGTGGTAGTGGTTGATGCGAGCGTATTGGTACATGCCCTCCACCAGGTGAAGAAATGGTGCAGAGATGGACGTGATGAAATTGTTATTGTGCCCCTTGAAGGTCAGTTGGTATGTTACAAGCATTTTGTCAACTGACGTGAGGTGGTTTAGCCTTGAATACTCTTGATTTACTCAAGAAGGGAACAAGTCCTCTCGCCCAGCGCGCGCGGTCAGCTTCACGAATTTTAGAGGCTCAAGTTGGCACAAATCCTCGTATCCGTGTCCAGCGGGATGATGCCTTCGTTCCGTGGGACCGCATCGAGTTCAAGGACTTGTCACTCGATGATGATAAGGACAAGGCTACGTCACAGCCACTCCACCTCTCTGGCTCTCCAGAGTGGGTTCGGCGCATGATCTGCTGCGCACGTTGGGAAGTTGACCACGTCGCTGAAACTCGTGCTTCAACGAGCGACAAACTGAAAGTCGTTCTTGCTATCCTTTCCCCTTCTGCTACTCCAGCTCAGGTTGGTCGAACTGAGGCAATGCCCGAAGTCTCCTCTCCGGTACCCCTTCCAGCTCCGAGCCCACACACTCACAAATATGAGCCTCGTTCAGCTGGCCTACTGATCGGACACTGGGCTACTCGGGCCGGTATCACTCTCTTAGAAGTAGAACCTTCCGCAGCGCCACTTGTTCCGCCTTCATCGAACCACCCTCGTAATCTTGAAGATGACGATAGAGGAAAACGACAGGCTGGTCGAGGTAGAGGTAATTCCCATACTGCTCCGGGGGGTCTTCCTATCGCTCGAGGCACCGGCCTAGTGGAGCGTCCTGCTGCCGTTATGCAAATGATGGAAGTGGTCTCTCAGCCTAGCAAGGTCGTCCGCGTCCTTGCCAGAGGCGAGAAACTGGAACCAGACCCATAATCCTGATTATGCGACATCTTCGAGTACAAGGTGTGTTCACTTTAGCTTATGAAAATTGACTACTGACCGATACAGCCGAGATATGACCGTTCCTCGGTTCCAAGGCTGTTCCGACTCCGTCTCGATTAACGACGTCATGGAAAGTATTGGAAGCCTTACAGATCACCCATACTCGCTCTGCCTCTCATTCCTCAGAGCATGGATTCTGCTGGAAATATCTCCAGGCATCTTTGTGTGGTCTCTTTGCTTCGAGTGTGCAGTCCTTACGAGGGTCTAACCACGGCAGTTACAGAACTAGCGTTCATGATAACTTTTGACTGGTTCCTATCATCCTACAAACACTTTGCTTCACTGTCTGCGGACTGTCCAATGTACCTATGTGCCTCTACTGTGTATGTTCTATGTCCTCGTGGTCCCGTTTCTTGAAATAAATTAGATATTTGTGTTTCATGGCGGTTGTATTCGACTTCCATTCTTTCGGACTGGTTGCAAGGGGCGGAAGATGTTCCTGCCAACCCTGCACAGTGCATCTCACGGTTTACAGCGGTCCACCGGTTTGCAGTTGTTTATTTCTGAAGCCTTTGCCAAACATAGTCAAGCGTGAACATATTCGTGTGAACTACGATGCGAAAGTCGCACAGGCATCAAATGATTAGCGAACAAACATTATGATATAGTCGTTATACGTTTTTAACGTGCATTTGCTTATGACTGGAGTCGCCTCACGTCACGTTCAACCTCAGGGCGTTTGTTTACCTATATGTAAGTGGGACATCACTAGCACTAATGGGCTTGGTTCACATCTGCCAGTGCGTTCAACTCGAATTGTTCTCATACAGCGCCCATAATTCTTGCACTTATCAGAATTTTACTCATTGGAAACTATACTTACCAGCAGTACCGTGACAATTACGGCCCCCTCACACGTCCAGCAACCGGATCATCATTGTCCCTTTTAACGTTTGATGAACCCTTTGACATATATAATTAGCTGATAACCTCCCTTATTTAATTTCGCAGGTCTCTCATTTCTCCACTACCTCCCGCACAGTGCGCAAGGCCTTGTCGACTGGTGCAGCATTTCATGGCTGATTTGGCACTCACCTTCACCCCCACCGAGCTGCAAAACTTCAGGACGTCCCAATACGTCAGTGGTAGGCTTGCACGCTCACTTTCCCATTGTTTACCGACTGATTTGTGCTCGAAAAATTCTATAGCTGCAGGGCTTGTGGTACATATGATTTCTTGACGCTGCATGGCAAGCTAAACAACTCCACGGAACAGGTTTTGCTATGGGACCACTTCCTAACGTTTCATGACGAGGTTGAGTTGATCTGGCGTGCTCGATCAACTTTTCCCAAGCTGTTGTTCTTATTTAACCGATATGTTGTCCCGGCTTCCCTGATTATCCTCACGCACGGTGAGCTATTGAGCCTATTTTGGCAATCTTATCTGACGCGTGTCTCCTGAAGCGACCAGTGGGTTTTCAGAAGACATTCTTTCAGATTTGGTATGCATCATACCGTGAATAATTACTGATACCTCATTTAACACTAGAATTTCAGTTGTATGTGGCTAAGCAGACAAAACGTGGACTTCATACTGATTTTCTGCAAAGCTGCCAAACATGGTTTGGTGTCATCATAGTTGTCGGCATGGTATCGATCGCCACCAGTAACTGTGAGCTCCATGTCACTTTGAGTTATCCGTCTCCATCCTAATGGAAACAGTTCTCATCCTCCTTCGTCTATGGGTCCTCTGGGATCGCAAAACCCGCCTTGTGCTAGTTACTCTGCCTCTTTTTCTGGTAACGCAGATAACGGCAATCGTTTGTACGACCTACGTTGTATCGAGCATGATGCGTGAGTCGTCTTACGATTGGGTACAGGAACATTTACCTTTTGAGGTAGCTTTGGTGGTCTTTGAGCCGTACTTGCATTCCTGCATATTGACACAGAAGGTGAACTTTGTGATCCTGTGGACTCCTGGGGTAGTGTCCATTCAACTTTGTTTCTAGGTTTAGGCGCTGATGTTGCACAGATTGTGTTTGAAATTATGATATTTATTACGACCTGGTGGAATGCCCTGGACCAACCGCTCCCGCAGCATGCAAAAATGGCGAAGGTCATGTATCGTGACGGAAGCATTTACTTCTTCGTGAGTGGTCATCATGAATGTGGTCGAAACTAGCTGACCTCCGTTAGGTTTTATTTGGTATATTTACAATCAAGAGGTTTTATACACCACACTCACACTCTATCAGGATTGCGTCTTTTAAATCTGATTGTGTCTATCGTTTCGCCTGTAAGTTTACTAGCTCCTTCACGTCAGTCCGCTTACATGTTTGATAACTGCACCAGCTGTCATTAATGTTCCTTGGAGTTTTGTCCGTACCGTCAGCCTCTTGCTCTCGCTGTCTGACCGTGTGCTTTAGTTTCATCTGGAGCGCCTGCAATGTGACGCTGACCCGACTTATCATAAACTTGCGGCGGGCCGGTGCCGAGGCTGAAGAAAGTCTCTTCGCGGATGCTCACACTTATGCTCCACGCAGCTGGCCTCTCTTACCTAGACAGGGGAGTTGTGTGTCGGAAAACTACGAGCTTCAAGGCAAGAGTCCTGATATTGAGATTTGTACCCGCCTTTCCTCTGTTACGTCGATCACAACGTGAGAGACTAGGCAGTTAGGTCTCCTTAAACCAGCGGTGTAGGTTTGTAGCATACAACTTCGCTATATAATCTTTGCTTATTACTGTGTCACTTTGTACATTGTCCGCTCGTTCGTTACACTTATAAACTTAAACATAGCCACCCCACCATGGAACTTTATGGAATCACTTAGTCACTAGTACTGGCGATGCACGCACTGTAATTCCCAACTCCGAGAAATTGGGTTTCATGAGCGGGAGTAACGTCACCGCCCAAACTTTCTTCAGCAAATGAGTCGGACAAGTTCCGTGTCCGCATCACGATATATTACGGATAAAAATTTCACGTCTAACAAAAGCAGGCCCAATATATTACAGCTGTAATTAGACTAGTGACCAGCCTGGGTTTGGTCATTGGTGCACGAGAACCCTGCGATTGCCGTTAGTTTTGCACACAACTGTAACTTTTTACTCAGGCTGATCACCACTTTGAAGTTCGTTTATCTGGGACTAGGCCTCGAGGGAAGCCGAAAGTCGATTCCCAATTTCCCATGTTGATACCCAAGGCTTCTGAGGGGGTTCCCTCCCCGCACTGCTTGTCTGTGGAGACTACCATCAACATCTATCCGCCAGCAAGTGATACCATAAGACTAAGTCCCGAGATCCTCAGTTTTCTGAAGCAGAACGGTTTGGTGAGTACTTCAAATCATTCTGCCTTGGTGCCCCGAAAAATATTCCTGATGATTTCTGAACGACCCTCGGTCAAATACTAGGACACCCATGAACTCCTGAAACTTCCTGCTGTTCGTCCGCGGATTGTCGACGATACTCGACCTTTGAGGGATTACTTCGTTTCGTATGTCAAGATCAATTCAGCGATGCACACATACAACGTTACATGTTTACCAGCTCTTCGCATAACACGTATCTACTCGCATGGCAAGTCCTCGGTCGTGCATCTTCCGAGTGCTACACACATGTTCTCTCCAAGAACGCACGCTGCGTCGAGATCGATGTTTGGTGGTCTTCCAAGGGTCCGATCGTCACGCATGGATATACGCTCAGTCGAAGTGTCACGTTCAAGGCGGTCTGCGAGGCTATTGGCGAAGCAATCTTTGATGAAGACTGGCCTGTCATTATCAGTCTAGAGTGCCACGTGCCGGTCGCCCACCAAGGCGAACTGGTGGATATCATGAAAGGCGCATGGGGCAATAAGTTGGTGCAGGAGCCATTGGACGGAGTGGGCGGTGATACCATATCTCCAAGGGATCTAAAAGGAAAGATCTTACTTATGGTATGCGGACGGTGTTGGTTTAGATTGTTTCTAACTGTGACTTTCAGGTGGAGTATTATCCGGACGCGTATTGCCAGGAGATCACTGCAGATTCTGAGGCATTTGATCACGACTCGTGTGCTGGCACCGAGTGGGATGAAGTTTCCGAACTTCATCATGAGATCGATCCTGTCCTTCAGGCGGCCAATTATTCCCAGGCAAAGATTGCAGATTCGCTGGCCGACCTAGGTTTTTACACAAGAAGTATGAAACCGATCAAACACTGGCTTACTGAAGGCAAGTGTTCACCAGCTGCTTCACTCGGCGTTTTTATAGATCTTCCTGTAGAGTTACCAAGTCCCCCACATCCCCCCAATATCCTGATGAACATCAGCGAATCTTCCATACTAGCCATGCTCCCGCATTCGCTGTCAGAGTTGATCGAAGATTCTTGGCGTCGAATTCGACGCATCTACCCCCGCGGTGTACGTTTAAGCTCAAGTAATCTTGACCCGTTGGAGCAATGGCGCAGCGGCTCCCAGATTGTGTGTCTCAATTGGCAGAACTTCGACCTTGGTATGCAGCTTAATGAAGCCATGTTTGCTGGGACTGCTGGCTGGGTTGAGAGGCCAAGCCGGTTGATAGGAGTTTCTAAGCGCAATGTGAAGTTGACATGCAACGTTATCGGAATCAGTTCCCGTAAGTCATTTCGGTAGACTTTAACTTTTTGACAACTGTTCCCCTGTAGTGCCTCGCCCGAAAGAACACACGGAATTCTCGCCGTATGTTCACGCGGAGCTTTTTAGTCCTTCGAAGAATCTAGATTGGCGGTCCGAACATTTTAAGTGTAAACATGTACCAGAGGATGGCGCAGACGTCATGTGGAATGGCCGTTTTGAATGGGAATTTGAGGAGGATGACTTGACATTTTTCCGGTGAGCGAACGATAATAATAAGGTATAGTTGACCGACAAGCTGATGTTGTGCAGCCTACGTATCCTTCGCCATGAAGTACTCTCAAAGGATGAACAAATGTTGGTTTTCTGTGCTCGTCTTTGCGATCTTGAGCAGGGCTGGAGGTTCATGCACCTACTATCGATGGATGGGAGATGCACTGGGACAACGCTGCTAGTTCGATTTATGATCAGTGGACTATAGTGGACAATTAGTAGTAAGCATAGTAAGGCATAGAGTAGAATATTTAGTAGGGCGGGGGCAGCATCAAAAAACAGAATGAATATATCGAGAATGTCTCATTTAACATCTGACAGGTTACCCCCGGCTGCCCTTTCGATTGCTCCGTACACGTTCTTCACTTTCTTGTCTCCGCCGCCATCCCCAGCCCTGGCTCTTCCCTTTCCCCTGTCTCGCGCAGCTTTGCCATCTTCATCATCGTCCTCCCCATCGTTATCACGGTTGCGTTCCACCATGAATTCAGCGACGAATGTAGCAATAGCCTGTTCTCCAATTTCGCTGTATGAACGATGGCCCCAATGCCATTCAAATGCTTGGTTTTCATCTTGATTCGCTTGAGTCGCTGCAGGAGCGCGACCCCGTTTTCCGCCAGCCGCCTTCGTGTCGCCCAGCTTGATACGGTCTATGTATCCTTGCTTCATCAGCTGGCCAAGATATGTGTCTATAGGAAGGGACTTGTGCGTGGACTGGGTGTTCATGGATATGGACTCATTCGATGAGAGGCCGAGGCGTTTCAAGTGGGCACGTAATTCCACTAAGTGCATATTGCGTGATTTAGTTAGATGGATTACAGGATGAGCTATGGCACGCACAGTCGGTCATGGATCGTCCGCTGGCGAGAATGATTGCTAGAATGACATGCAAGACACCCAAAGCTCCGACCTGATCTGCGGTGCTCCAAGATATGATGCATCCGTAGCTTCTCGGCATGTCGTCGTCGTCATCGCCGTCTTCTTGGCAGTCAGCAATCTGTTCTTCATACAGCCGTTCGTCCGTTCGTGCTGCCTCTTCAATAATGATGGGATCAAGAACAGAACGAAGAATATATGTCTTTGATCCTGCTGCCGCAGCTATGGAGAGAGAAATTGTCATGACCATCAGGAGATAAAGCTGCAACTTACTTTTCTTCTTTACTCCGGTAGCGTTTCGTGCCTCTTGAAGGTCGTCACCAGCTACGACATTATCTTGCTCGCGATAGTTTCGCGACTGAAGTTCTACAAGTTCCATCGCAAACGTTTTCCTTAGGAGCTTTTGCGCTCTTTCAAGCACAGAATTGAACAAGCGCGAGTTAGAGCCCAGGACTTGTATCTCTTTCAGCATTCAAGTAGATGAGATCTGCAAGCTCAACGTACCCTTCTTGTTGATATCCTCTCGGCGTATAAGAGTCCGCCTCTGCTCCATAAAAAGAGCAAATCTTACGAGATCACTCGCTTTCCTGTCAAGTTCCTGGGGAGCGAATCAACGAGCGCTCTCCGACATCAGGAAATTACCACCGAGATGCGAGCTACTTACTACGTCTGCATCAGATTCAGCGAGCCTTGCTTGACTTCCGTTGATGTCCATGCCTTGGTCATCATCGTCTCCTGAATTTTCTTCTTCCTCCTCCTCTTCAACGGGTGCTCTTCTGCTACCTCGAACAGGTCTTTGCGACTGGGACTGTGAGGGCTGTGGGGCCTTTTGTGACCTCTGTGTTCTGCTTGGTCCTGCGCGCGCCATGTTGGTTGTGGTTATGAGTATGATGCATAACCGGAAACGCGCTGTGTGACAAGATGGAAGCGTGACTGTGACCGAGCGCGTTCATGTCTGGAGTGCTTCTGGTGCTTAGAACCTCCAGCTTGTATTATTAATAACCTTAGCTCAACAAGAACTCTTCGACGAGCTATTACGGTTCCGACGCTTCTGCTGCATGTGTACCATCTTCCTTGAATGGTACTCCGAGTCCGCCGAGTCGTCGGAGGGGCCGTAGATATCATGACCCCATCAATGCTTTAGCCCCGGCCGGCCGCTATCACATAGCTTTCAGCTATTGCAGATAACCATCCGATGCATCAGACCTGTCTGTTGCACTTCCTAAATCCTCTTTTTCTACCACCAACTGTGGCCAATCGTGCTGCCATCAACTTGTCAAATTCGGATTGCCAAGCTGACGGCGGCTCGTACGTCTCGAGGAACTGCTGAGATAACTAAGGAATGATAACATCTACAGGGTATACGTTGTCATCAACGATCGAGCCTCAGAGGGCATCTTCTGAATCGATCATTTTTTATTTGGCGTCTTTCCCTGCTACTCATGATCGATCTGATCAATCAACAGCAAGCAAGTTGATTCTTCCCAACACATTTTATAATCGCAAGCCAAACAGACCGCCCTAATTTACATGAAGTATGTTCTTACATGGACTACCCCGATCCACAATCCTCATTTCCCTGCACTCTAACAGTTCTCAGTCACCTCTCCGTGTGTCTCCCCACCATTTCTGGCACTCTCGTCATCGAAGGCATCCTTTTCTTACCAGCGTTGGAACCTTTGGGCTTGTCCATGACCTTGCGCTTCCCTTTCGCGTCGCTCCTAGTTCGCTAAAGTTTCCGCTGTGATGAGTGCACGCGGATGGTGCGAGGGGCACAGGCTGCGAAAAACGCGCGAAGAAGGGGCGTTTGACGTGGCGGGCACTAAACTCAACACGACGACGAGAAAAGCGCATGTGCTGGTGCTGAGGTAGTGGGAACGGAGCTAGGAGTAGGGTATAGGCAAGAAGATGCAAATGTAGTGCGAAAATGCCACGAGTCGTTGGCGCATGATCATGATCCAGTGCGAGGAAAAGGACGCGAGTGAGAAAAGTGGATCTCTGGAATCAACAAAAAAAAAGAGCCTAACAGGAGGCGGTCATCAGAGCTCCCCAGCGGCAAGCAAGCAGCCCTAAAAAAAAGGTGGGACCGGGTCAAGACGAGCGTGGGAGCCGAAGGAGACGAACAAAAAGTGCGACGACCATGGTGATGAGCGAAGAATCTCACCTGAAGCCGACAGGCGAACAGTGGTGAAGCGTAAAGACATACTCTATCTATGGACTATGGAAGGACCTCTGACACTCCTCAAACGCCTCAGTATTATTATAATTAGACAAGCATATATATATACAGAAAATATTATTGTACGAGTATCGAAAATAAATCAAGGTCCCCCAAAGGAGCGCGAGACGCTCCGTTCGTTTCCCGTGCCGGTTGGAGACTCTGACTAAGGCGAAGGTCACGGGCTTCTATTTTATTGACTGACCGGTGACGCCCACATCGTGATACAACTACGTCATCCCGAACTAGAAAATTGGTGACTACCAGCTTGACCTCGTGTTCAATCGACAGTCACCTGGTAACTCGCACATACTCAGGCTGCCAGTGACATTTTGGAAATCTGTTTGAGATATAATAGCAGTACGTGCAGTCCGGCATCAGACATCGCACAACCGTTAATCCATTCATGCGGCTTTCAAAGCAGTGGCGCATGGAGGCAAAACTTGGAGCCGTGCGGTCTGTAAGGACTCCATGGGTCAAATAAGCGGACTCAGTCGGGGACTGAGATAGAGAGCCGTTCTATTTCGGAACCGCCGAGATATGCGCGAAGTGCGAGCCTAGCTAGCGGGAGTTCTCACACCGTTATCCCTTACTTTATAGATTGAACTGAAATATTTCGCGCAAGCGTCTCTTCTTCGTCTCCTCACAATCACGCACACTTGCCCAGTGGGCTAACCTGACTTCATGGCGTTCTATTTGTGAGCTTTCATTGTACTAGTTACAAACAACTACAATCATGCTCATGTTAATTACCCCCTGTTTTACAGTCAAGGAGTGCCCATAGGATGGGTAGCAATCATGCTGGCCCTCGTGGCGTCAATGGGTGGTTTCATCTTTGGCGTAGGTTACAATATTATCCTAATCATCCCCGCTAACCTACGGATATTAGTATGACACTGGTCAGATATCAGATATCATGTTGATGGATGATTTTCTTCTTCGCTTTGCCACCTGCTCCACACCTGGAGATGCAACGACTTGTTCATTTTCCACCGTACGGGAAGGTCTCATCGTTTCTCTTCTCTCCATCGGAACCCTTGTCGGCTCGCTCCTGGGTGCACCGTAAGCAGCCCGCGATATCTGTCTCCACATTTCACCAAAGTCTCTTTGAGCACCGCTGACTTTTTGGGACGTCGTTATGCCATGACCGTGGAGTGTGTCATATTCACAATTGGAGTTATTATTCAGATAGCTTCGGAACAAGTCTGGCAGCAATTTGCTTTCGGTCGGTTTGTTGGTGGCTTGGGTGTTGGGGCACTTAGTGCTGCCGTCCCGATGGTAATTGTTCTGCAACCATTCTTTTTATTCGTATTCTGATTTCCTCAGTATCAAGCCGAGACAGCTCCATCTCAGATCCGTGGTACCTTGACGTATGATATCCACACATCATTTCAGTGGCATACACGGCGCTGACGTTTCTTCAGCGCAACTTACCAACTGTTCATTACGTTCGGTATCTTGGTTGCTTGTAAGATCACCATATCAAGTTCCTTGTCAGCTGTTGATTTTTTGCACAGACTGTATCTCAATTGGAACCCGGGACAACTCTAACTCCGGTTCATGGCGCATCGTTGTTGGTATTGGCATCCTGTGGGCACTGATTCTCGGTATCGGTATCCTCTTCATGCCAGAGAGCCCTAGGTCAGTATTAACAATCGACTCTGATTTCCTTCGTTTGTCTAATCATGCCTTTAGATGGCTTGCCGCGCATGGCAGAGTGGAGGAGGCTCGGTTATCTCTCGCGCGTGTTCGTGGTGTTCCCGAGGAAGAGGTGAAGAACCACTATATCATCACTCGCGAGGTCGAGGAAATCAAGTCTTCTATCGAATTCGAAAGACAGGTTCGTGCCGGGTGGATTGACTGTTTTAAGCCACAAAACAAGACTCTCTACCGCACCCTTCTTGGAATGAGTCTACAGAGCCTTCAACAGCTCACTGGCGCCAATTACTTCTTTTACTACGGCGCCACTGTGTTCGAGTCAGTGGGTCTCAGTGACTCGTTTGTGACTCAAATCATTCTTGGCGCTGTCAATTTTTTCTGTACGTTCGGCGGAATGTATGTCCTCGAAAGGGTAAGCGACCCGGTTCGTTTATGAGTGGGGAGACAAGTTTCTCATTGTGCGTCTAGTTTGGCCGTCGCAGACCTCTGATCGTTGGAGGGATCTGGCAATCAATATGGCTTTTCATCTTCGCCGCTGCTGGAACTGCTGTGGATCCTACGACTCATCCTGGCATGGGGAAATGTGGGGAATGTCATTCCATGCGCGTATCGTGTCGCTGACTTGGCATATTTAGTGATGATCGTGTCGGCCTGCATGTTTATCTGGGGTTATGCGATGACCTGGGCTCCGTAAGAACCTGCACACTGGGATTTTGTGACAGACTGACGTTTATACAGTGGTATCTGGATTCTTATTGGAGAAACGTTCCCTACACGGACCCGTGCCAAGCAAGGCAGTCTGTCGACCGCCGCAAACTGGATTTGGAATTTCCTATTGGCGTTCTTCACGCCCTTCATCAGTAGTGCCATAGGCTACCGCTACGGCTTCGTCTTTGCGGGTATGACGTTTTCCATTAATAGCGCAACACGCCACTGAATATTTTGATTGTCCAGCATGCAACTTGACGGGAGCTGTTGTCGTCTATTTCTTCCTTTACGAATCATCTGATCTTTCACTAGAAAATGTCAACATGGTAGGTGTCCTTTCTTTACTGGTCTATCAATCTAAACTTTGATATCAGATGTATACCGATCCTAATTGCAAACCTTGGACTTCCAGGGAATGGGCTCCAGCCGGATATTCCTCGCGTCAGGATCTTATTGATCAAACTAGAGCCGCGGAGGCGCATAAACCCCATACACTCGAGGAAGGCAGGATGGAGAAACTTTCTGAGTCCTCTGCGGACGGATCATAATCGACTGCTGAATAACATTGAGCAGACACTGCATTTATATATGCCAACCTACCTGTCTTTGTCGATGATATACTTAGTCTTCGGCGAGGCTCCCTCGCAGTCTTTAATGTCATGTTACCTTTGATGCATATTTCAGGATCTTGATACCAGCATGCGTCCTTGACATTGCCATATGTCGCATACTTATTTTATTATGCGTGTGGGACAATGGCGACCTGATCTCCAATGGTATGAGTATCATGTGAAGCCTGGTCATACGCCCTCAGCTTCATGGCCTCCAGGCACATCATTCAGTCAGACTATAAAATCATGAGCACCGGTGCATTAATCAGGCACCTGTTGGAATTTGCAGTTCCTCAACAGTTGTCGTTCGAGAGAGTAAAGTCTCGATACCTTCCTTATTTGGAAGTACGTCTGTCAATTTCAAATTCATAAGTCTCTTTGTACCCGAAGGCCTGGCCCGGGCAAGGTCAGCGACATACCTGCCCGTTCACGAAGCGAACGAGCTCAGAGTTCTTTTGTACCCTTTAATATTGTACGTACTCGTACAAGTCTCTGCTTCACTAAATTCAAACTTCAAAGCGCTCCGAGTCAGGCTGGACCTCAGAACAAGAAGTTGCGTTGCTGAATGATATCATTTGACAGACTCGTCGAAACTTCACCTCCAACGTTGCATACGACGGTCGACTATGTAGTAAGCCGCTATTTTTTGATGGTGCGTGACTGAGATCATTAATAGACGTTCATGTGATGATGATGTTATGTGATAGGATATCGTGCACTTGCCAGTCGTTGTACCAACCGATGGGATGCCATTCATTGCATTCATCTTGCTTCCCTGACGAGAGCTAGCGACGCAGCTCTACAGCAGGGTACGAATTGCCTACCACATTGATTCATCGACAGGTCACCTTGGCAATATTGATTCTTCGCGAACTCCAAGACATGCACATAAGGCGCAGTTTTCAACCCACCTATTCTTTGTTCCCAATATTCTCCAGAAACCCTCACAGCGAGCGTGTTTGCCAAATTTTAAAATGCTTCAAAATCTCGTTCCCACCATTACAACTACCCTGCTGGTGTTGTAATCGACTTCGCAGCTGCAGGAAACACCACTTGTGCGGGGACACAATGGTACACAGATGCAGTAGGAGAGACAGCATGTGAGATTCATCCTTTTTTTACTATTTTGATTCCCGCCCTGAGTTGACTAGGTATGACGTACCAAAGACTCAGGCAAATCTGCAATCCCATCCATCTGTATGTCAAATATTGTTTGTCTTTCAAAACAAAATATGACATGACTTTTTTTTTTTTAATCCAATTATGTCCAGTTGGGGTATTGTACCCTATGTAGGACATTTCTATCTAGGAAAGGGGGACACCATGTCCCCCACCGTGTCTCCTACTCTGCAATGACATGACTTTAAGATCAAGTCCCGAACTTTCGACAAATACTCCGGGTGATCAATGTGACAATCAATTGCGTGCGTCTCAGTCAGGTCCCAAATGGCGGGTCTGCCTCAGGCATCGACCGCCGGTAACACTACAGTGGTATCCATAATATTACCTAGAACTAAATTTTATTCAGGCGTTGGTGCATATGGGACGTATCGTTTATCGTTTTGCATTCCAGGAACGAATCAATCGTAAGTATCATAGTGCTCAAGTCCCGCTTGCTTGTTGTTTACGTGGTTTCTTGTCCAGACATTCTAACATATTATATCACATGCTTTGTCTGAATCGCGTTTAATCTGTTCATGTGACGGAAGGGTCAGCTCGGCCAAATTATCAGTGTCGACTGAGATTTAAGAGTCAACTCTCATATTTGCACCCTATTCCGAACTGGAGGCAAGGACCCCCGTTTCCTTCTGACATTCATCAGACGGCGCACGATCTAAAGATCGAAACATCAAACAGCTCACAAAACAAAAGGCCGGACATACACACACATCACTGTATTATGACAAGACCACTGCTTTGATACATGATCCCTCCGTGTCCATCGCCTCGGATAGGTCATGTGGAGGGGTACGCAGCATTCAAGATCAATCCTCTCACGTATCTGCAGTGATTTGACGGGAATGCCATGCAAGGTAACCTGTCACAGCCTGTCCTACGCGGGACATGAGATGCATCGTTGTCTGGATCATGGTGTGGGCTGCAGTATAAAGGCGAGAGGAAAGTGTCATATTTCCACTCAACTCAACAGAAGATAAACCATCATCAAGCCTTAGCACTCTCCTCACTACAAACATGAAATTCATCTCACTCACTTCTATGATCGTGTCTGTTGCGGTAATGGCTGGCGTAGCCACCGCGTACAACCCTATCGGCCAGCCTTGCGACACCCCAGGTTAGTGCTCTTGCCGTGTTTCGGTATGTGTGGATATTTGACGTCGTACTTACGGTTACTTGCAGGTGGTTATGGGTGCTCACAGGACGCGAGTCTTAACGGCGGGAACGCGTTCATCTACGAATGTGCATCTACAGACGAGTTCGTATATGTTGCAGGCTGCGCTTGCCCCACTTGCTGCGAAGCGTTAGCCAGCGGTGCGTACTGCACGTAAAATAGTAAGAGGTGAGCGTGGCTTTCCTCGGTGCCTCTTGAATATGAGTGCTGAAGTTGCTTTCGCAACAGAGGTTGTGCTTGGAATAGACACGTGAGAGAGATGGTGAAGGAGTGCTATAGTCTGGTCAATAATCACATCGTGTCTGACACCAAGTGCTCTGATTTAAGGCGTGATTTCCAGTAGAATTGTTGCATCCCAATTCGTTATTCCTAAATGGGCGGTCAAGGACACTCACTGGGGTCATTAATGGCGTGTTCAGGCTCTAGTACGTGAATCGGACATTCATGTGAGGCGCATATAAACCCGTGCACTCGAGGAAGGCAGGGTCGAGAAACTCTCCGAATCCCCTGCGGATGGGTCCGAATGAATAACAGTGAGCACACAACAAATTTATTTATACATGTCGAGCTATCTGGCTTTGTCGATGCGTACTTAACTTATCATGCGTGTAGGACACCCCATTGGTACGAGTATCATATGGACTCAACTTCAAGTGAGCGTCTTTGCTGAGGAAAATGCCTTCAGGCACATCATTCGGTTAGACCAGCACTGTGTGCATTGACTCGGAGGCACTTGTCGGGAATTTGCAGTTCCCTGGCCGTTCTCGGCCCGAAGCGCAGTGAGGGCAAATAATATTGACTTTGGATTAGTGTACTAGGCAGACCACTTCCAGCACCCAGCGCTGCAGACCGCTGTCTCCTAAGATAAAGCGCTGGTAGGTACTAGGGCATCGAGAAGCTAGTAAAGCAGCAGGGCAGCAGTTTCGAGCCTGCGAAAGCTCTCGTCAGGGGGCTACCTCTGCCCCGACTGCTTGTACTTCTAGTTCTATGTAGGAAGCTCCCTTTTAAGCCTATCGAGTGGGAGTAAATGGTCCGTGCACGATATACCTTCCTAGCATGGTGTGTAGGCAAAGCAATCTGCCGTTCGAACCCCATATGACCCAAGGTCCAGCTGATGGGATATATTTATTCGCGGGCGCGAGATCTTGTGCCCAGAGCCGTTGGCCCCTATGAGCAAATAAGGAATACGGCAGGATTGTTCTTTCGAGACAATCTCGGACTTCTAGGTATCCTGTCGTTCGAGGGTAATTCCATATTTGGAAGTGCATCTGTCATTTCAAATTCATAAATATTAATATCTTCTGTGCGATAGGTCATACCCTCCAGGTCAGCGATCCAGCTGCAGGCCTGCATCCCAGTGAGTAGGCGTGCTGGTATTTGGAGCTGTGCTCACCAACAACCTGACATGTCCATGTTCCTGTAGTTTCGGTGATGCGTACCTGCCCGTTCACGAAGCGAACAAGCTCGGAGTTCTTTTTCACCCATTAATATTGTACGTACTTGTACAGGCCGCTCTTTACCAAATTCAAAGCGCTGGACCTTCAGAACGAGAAGTCGCGTTGCTAAATCATATCATCTGATCATTGAACTTCACCTTCAACATTGCATACAATGGTCGACTGGCTAGTGAGCTGCCATATATCACAATTGATCATGATGGTGCGTGGCCGAGTTCGTTGATAGATCTCCTTCATATGATGATGATTTTATGTGATAGGACATTGTGCACTTGATGGAGAGGTTCAGAACGTTTTGCCAACCCCGATGGGGTGCCATTAATTGCTTCCATCTTGCTTCCCCGACGTACTAGCGACGCCGCTGTACTGATATAAAGGCAGCAGTAATAATCTTCTTTCTTCAATCCACTTTGTCGCTCATTTTTCCCTTTCAAAAGTTTTAACACCACCCTACAAACATGTTCGCTCTTTCTGTCCCTCTCGTCTCTCTCCTCGCATTCGTCGTAGGAACCAGTGCTGTACCCACCCTATCCGCTCGTGACAACAGCACTTGCAGTTCGGGTGCACAGTGCGACACCGGCACTGTCTCATGCTGTGAAACCACATATGACGTGCGTAGATTCCTTTCTGACCCGGTCCTGGGCCGTGTCTGACCCTCGAACAGTACGACAGCCCATCGTTGAACGCGATCACAAGCGTACTGAACATCGCCCTTGACTCCATGGAGGGCTCCAAGGTTGGAATGGGCTGCAGTTCCATCAGCGTCATTGGCGCTGGTAGCGGCGCGGTGTGTAACCAGGAGCCTGTCTGCTGCAGTGGCAACACATACGTCAGTCGTTTGCTGTTCCCGTATTATGTACTCTGACCGACGAAAATCGTGTCTAGTACGGCCTCATCAACATTGGGTGCTCACCGATCAACATTTACCTGTAATTGTGATACCAGAATCCCTCCCCGAGAGTGGTTTACTCTACTGTCGTTGACTCTTTGTTTGTATTCGTGTCCTTGATTTGTGCTCTGTCGTATTTGAGGACCGTCCGTTCATCAGAAACGGAAATAGCTTTAGCTTTATGTCGTCAGGATCCTGGGAAAGCGACGGTTGATGTACTTTAATGGTATCACTTAGAAAATCGATCCAGTTCTCCATGGTCTGGATAGTTGGATGACTCGGGCGCCCAAGCACACTGATCCTTCGCAGGTGCTGGTGTCCCGAGTTTATTGCACACCTCTTGGACTTCATATTCGTCCATCAAGTTATTGAGTTTGTTTAGGTCTTGATAATTCACATCTCGTCTCCCTTTTACACTCGCGCTGCCCTGATCCCAGGAAATGCAAACACTGCGATAACCAACAGACTAATTAAATGTTTCCTGCTCAATAATTATTGACTGTACTTCAGAAACATGCCATTGGCTACACCTCTCAACTCCTTCACACCGGCGGCGACCTCCTCTCCCTGCTCTGAATAACGTCTCCTCAACGTGTTAAGAACACTATCCACATCTCTCATGAGCCACTTGAGACTAGGTTTTGAAGCGATGTGTATATAGTTTTTTGTGCCTTCCACAAGAACGGGAAGGGACTCAAAACAGTGCATGTCATCCTCGATTATGGAGGAAGCATGCGGCCATGCCATGCATATCACATCCCACCATTGCTGCTCTGTGATAGAATCGAGCGATGTAACCGACGATTGTTCAGGTATGACTCGGAGGAAGATACCAGCTAGATAGAACGCCTGCGGCATGAATATGTTACAGCACTTTGGGATCATACTAATGCACCGATCGATGTGGCGAGCCTCAAATAAATGGGGGCGCCAGTTTGGATTCCTCGCGAGGGCAAAGACCAATTCGAGATAGCACGAATCGCGCTTAATATTGAAGGGCCGGTCAGGATCTTCATCGCCGGATGTTGCACCTGGTCGTGGAAAAACCGCGGACAGGATAGCAGGGGAGAGCTTGGCTAAAACCATATCTCCATAATCAACGGCATCGATGGAGGCCAAGATTTCACAGGAACTGTGAGCAGCGCGAATGGCAGCATGGCGTAAACGATAAGGCATGCTGCTGTCCATACAGGCAATGAGGATCTTGATGAACAGATGTTGTTTAGCGGGGCTGCAGCTCACTCTCATACTACTCAGTAGTACAAGGATGTCACCTGCTATCTCGTAGTCGTTGGAATAAACATCGTTGAGGTAGTCTACTAGCCAGTTAAAGTCTTCTGGTGAGGAGTTTCCTGTCCACCAAACCTCAATCCACAAGGGGTTAGGGTCAAAAGATGGGCAGGCAGTAGTGAGCGTGAAGCGCAGCATGTGCCGCAAAGGTGCCATTGGACCCGAGGGATCATTCTGTTCGGACGACCTCGCTTGTAAAAAAGTCTTCCTGCACATGTCCAAATTCTGCCTAAACGCCTCTTGGAATGAAGGTACATCAGCTCGGGCAAGCTCAAGCATGCGACAAATGACATGGAGGAGGTTCCATGCTCGGCGTGCAACTCCTGTGCTATGTCTGCCTCCATCGCATGTCCAGAGTGTTTGTCGAAACTGCGCCAAAAGAGATGGGCCGAGTTGACGAAGAGCAGAACTACGTAAGCCGTTCGTTAAGCATATCGGAAGAAACATTAAATAATTCGATAGCACCTTTTATCAATTCGAACTATGTCCTTCTTGTCAAACTGACCGCCGACCATGATGCAAGCAAGAAGAGTGCAATGGCTATGATTTGAGGCGATGGAGAGTATGGAGAGCATAGCAGCTTTGATACGACTGTCATGGCAAGTGTTTCGACGTCTTTGTCCACTTGCCCAGTAACAAAGTGGTAAGGAAGAATATGTGAAAGCCACTCGGGGACGGAATCAGGGCAATCTTCCAACCCTGAAGGAAATGCACGTATCCTAGGAGAAAAAGAAAGTTTGGTTGTCAGGGCAAGCTCGTAGGCTTGTGCATCCTGCCTGGACAACATTTCATAAAACACTGTAAAGTCGTCTCTCCTTTGGCCAAGATATTCACCACGGCTTGGATATGCCTGAAGCACGCGTCCGCAGTATAAGTGACTCAGAGCCATCGTAGATGACAATGCCTTCTCCGTCAACGAGGGCACAATCTCCCCATGCACGTCGAAGCAGCTTGTGTAAATATCACACAGCTGACGCAGGGTGTCGGAGACGTCAAGATCCAGAGGCCATTGGACCTGCGGAACAAGGCCAGCAGTGACGAAAAATACTTCAGGATCCGTAGATGTCTCCAGAAGCCACTTGATGCTAGGAGCTTCGAGACCGCAGGTAGGTGTGTCTGGTAGCTCAAGGTTAAGGGGGCATTGATTCTTGGTTACGACATCCAGGTTCTGGTCACGGGGTTGTGCTTCAGAGTCCACAACATTTGTCGGAGAGCGCGGAAGGAAAGAACACAGCAAACGTAGAAGGTGATGAAGGGCGCCGAATGATTGCTGAAGAAAGCGCCATGCGGATGAGCCGATCACAAGCACAGAGTCTGGAGTGGAATGAGTGCTGTATGCTATGCAATAGTAGCAAAGAACGTCACCTGCCAGTGCTTTTAATAATCTTGTACTGAGGGTACCAAACCGCCGTTGGGGCACACCTAACAAGAAACAGTCAAAATTATGTAGACGTAAGAAAACGAAACTTACTGTGCACCAGCATCACCAACTGCTGAAGATGCCGGGAGAACAAATTGAACATTGGGCGTAGAACTCCTGCGATTTTGACTCAGAACTCAAATGACCGCCAGAACTCAGATGATGATCTTATTGTCGATGTGCAACATGCGCAATATCGTCGATGTCGGTGTCTGAAATGGACAGGCGGGAGATACCAAAGCTACCATCACAGTCAACGAATAGAACAAAAATCCGAAAACCGTTGTTGCAATAATGACCCAGGCTATAGTGTACTGCCGGTACCACATGTTGGCGCTGAGGGCGATCCCAAATAAAAGAAGGGAGATCTGGAGTAAAATCGGAAACGACTGTACGACGGCATCAAAATGCCATGTAACGATGCCATCGAATTTCTCTTGTCTGCGCTTCCCTCGTTCCTCCTCCGAGCCGCGGCTGTATCTGTGTGATTTGTAGTACCCAAGCCACTGCTTGCCTAGCACGGCACCAAACGCAGCAAGCAAACTCATGGACAAGCTTGCGTATGCGATCAATTGGATCCTTATATTGGCTGTGGACGGCGACCAGTTAGACGCTGGCGTTGCTGGTGTAGGCCCCGCTGCAGTGAAGTTGCCGAGTCCGATTTGGACGAGCTGGGTGAGAAGGGCATGTGTGGTGTCGTCGGAGTCTGGACTGAGATTCGACTCCATAGCCACGATAAAAGCCGTGCTGACGGCGGAGAACAGACCAGACTGACCGAACGTCAATCCCAACACAAGGTAAAGGCGAGTATACGAAACTCACGAAGATTAACACAATGTCCATGTCGCCGTTGTATCGCTCAAGGAACTCGTCGTCATGTTCCTCGGCGACTCTTTTGTATGCCGCCCAGAAACGAGAGCGGTCGTCCTTGCCGGTCTTCGAGGCAATTGTTGAGTCCTTGAGAACGTCCAACACTTGCTGCAGGACTTTCACTCTGCAGGAATAGTATCGTCAGTCGTGACCTCTTAGCTTATTGGCCGCTCACATTTCACTTGGACTTGGTTGGTCCTCCTGCACTTCGTTTTGGGCCTCGTTGAGACGATATGAGTGTGTTGGACTTTGTGACCGAGTTGAACTTATATACGCAGCTAAGCTGCCGTTGGGGGAATCATTGGAAGTATCACAAGGCTCCAGTGTTTTGGGAAGCCCAGAGTTCGAGCTGCAATCCGTGTAAGGAGGGCGCAAAAGCATCGGGGCAGAAATACTCACATTCCTGATAACAGCTGCACCACCGAAGGTCCGGATTTTTCCTCCTGGCTGTATTGCTGTCAAATGGGGGTACCAAGATGATTCCAAGAAGTCGCAACTTACTCGTCGGCAAGTCGTACGGTATCGTTTTGTGGGGGAGGGTGATCGTCAAGGCGGGCGCTCTGATCATAGGCGCCATCCGTGCTACCCTCTTGTGATAGTCTTCGGCTGCGTTTGGAGGTAATTGATGTTCTTGACATGAGTACGATGTAACCAATTTGCTTTAGTGATGGAGCAAAGGATTGGGAAGAGTCTGAGGTGAGCAAACAGAAATGAGTGATACCCTGGACCATACGCGGAAGCGAACAGCCTAAGACAGTGCATTGGCGCTATAAGTAGTCAGCACCAGGGCGCTCAACATTTCGCAAATGTAGATCTTTGCTAGTACCAGCCATACGGCAGTGATACTGCCAAGATACTGCTCTGTGACTCTATCAGTGAAGTATGAACTATCGAGAAAGATGTCTGGAATTTTGAGCGAAACACTGGGTTTATAAGCAAGGCGCAAATTGTGAATCTGCGGGAGAGGTGAATTTGGGGGTATAATCATTAATGCTTGGGGATCTTTGAACATGCATGTGCGCGCCTGTCCATGTCATCGCTGGTTCCTGGGTACAGCAGGGTGCAGCGCTGTGGCTCTGCCAGTACCTCCTCGGTTACTTCAGCCTCAGGCTCAGCTTCAACTGAGAAGAAGTAATGAGAGTCTTCCTTCTTCTGAGGTATGTCACGGTCTACCGGAGACCATCATGATGTCTGCGCAGATCTTCTACGAGTCCCGCCAGATTCCTTGCCACCGCCGACCATTGCGTCAATAAGTTTCAAGTTGGAGTTATTGCACTGCCACTGTGCGGTACACTGTCATCATTCCCCACCACGAAATCGAGTCCACGGCAACAAGTCACTCCAATGCGCTGAAGGGCTGGTCATATTCCAGCCACGCTCGATCCTCCGAGTCCGCGGTGGCTTCAACAATTTCATCGCAACCTCAACAAATCAATGTTGCCGATCTCGACCTTGAATATTGAATAGTCATCTGATTTGCGCTGTCAGCTAGAAGAGGTACATCGATTATATGGTTGTTTTTCTGCATATCTGATTGCGTTGTAGGAGTTAAACCACCTCGCGAGCTCATTCACTCAACTGAAGCAAGCACAAGCAAAGTTTAAGTCACGCATTGTGAATGTCGGAGACAAAACAAAGCCACATCAACATTTCTGTCTGAGGTCTCCAAACTCTTATTTGATTCTATTCGTGCAGGAATGATTATCCTCGTTCTTTTGACAAACTCCCTGTATGTTCCCGGTCATCTAAGTGATGCGGAGAATGTGATCGTCGACGTCAGTACATCTCATCAAGGTCTGAACTGTCGAGTCGACGCTGCGGGCCCGAACAGCAGCAAGGACAAGAATTGCTTAGCATTGCTTCTGACTTGGCTGGTTTAGCCCATATCGCAGTCGCTACACCCACCACTCCACTCCTCCGATAATGAACACGGTTTTGCACGACGACAACCGTGTTAGGGCGGGTCTCTCACACTCTTCGGTGGACTCGGAGACACTTTCGAAGGCTACTGGTTCTGCGGATGTGGATAAGAGAAATAGACACCTCCCAGCTTCCGATGAGGACAGGTACGTGTCTCTGACGACTTGAGCTACTGTAATAATTCCCGCACTGTCACCAATGCCAATTGATTTGTCTACTACCAATACCCTTGGTGGGGGGGCTTTGACTGTCCATGCAGGTCAAAATTCGCAAGCGTCTCTTGGGTCAACTGGGCAAGCACCTAGATCCAGAAGGCGCGTACTAGGCCTGTTTCTTTCAGCCTGTTTCGCTCTACATCACAGTTTCTTGTTCTACACCAATGTATACCCATGTTTAGGTATACCTATAGTTTAATCCATGCGTTTCATCATGATTGTGTATCAATGCGGTTCAATGGCGAATATGAAAACTACCTAGCTGGAACTAGATCGTACCCAACAGCAATGCTATACAATAGTGTGAAAGGCTATCCTGTAGCCATTATCGGTGCCTGCATGACGACGCCCTACCACGAACCGATTTTGTGGTTCCGAGGCGCATATATGATATTGATGACTGCGTGACTCGACACATGCTTAACTGTTGACACAATCACCAAGAGCAACTGTTTGTGGACAGTACTCGACCGTGCCATTCAACTCTCCGGTGTCCTGTCACGGTGTTCCAAACACCTGTTAGCAAATCTCACATCCCGTGGATTGTACTAACCGTTACATAGGGACATACGATCTCCGTGCTGGAGCTCTCCTCATAGCTACACACACGATGAATATATGCGCGCAGCTAAATGTATGCAAACTCACGTGCACATAGTGATCTCGTCGGTTGACCCCTGGTCAAAGACAAGCGTTGCAGTACCGCCATCTATCTTTATGTCTTCTGGACAAATAGCGCATTGAGCTTCTCGGGGAAGCCGTACAATGCCAAATCCGGCTCGTCCACGTATAGCAAGCTTTGCAGCATGGCGGTTTGGAACACCCACTGCAACGCTGAGGAAGGACGCAAAGAGAGTAAGAACTGCGACAGTCAACAGCATCATATTGTATCTCAGGTCAGATCAGGGAACGAAATGACTCAATATTGCGTGGCCGGCTCTGTCTTTTGTACAGGGCCATTTTGACTCCTGAGCTAACCAGACATCGCTCGGCTTCTCGGACAAGCCATGTCAGTAGTTATGGTTTTAGCAGCATGTGGAGATCCGAAAATGTACTTGGCCGGTCTTAGCAGAACAATAGAGAAGACAGTATAGGAATGGGATTGTCATCTCCCCCTCATGAGGAAGAATCTGCCAGATCACATGCAAATGATCACCAGAATGATGTCGCATTGGCACGATGCTGCACAGTCAATTGGTCACTAGTAACGATCCCGATGAAATTAAAGAAACTTGCAAGTTGCTTGTAAAACATGAGCGTGTGGCTGTCTGCGGAGTTCAAAGTCGGAAATGCAGGAATGTAACGAAGTTCACAACGTTTACATAATTAGAATATCTAAAGTCTTCCCTGCAGCAACTGTTACTCACCATAGCTGCAAGGCTTTTGTGTGTCGCAGGGGCGTTGTTCTTTACCGTAACTGCTTCTTTGACTTAGTTTGGGCAAGTCCCACATCGCAATCTCCTCAGCCATGGAAGTCGAAGCTCAGACCTTCAAATGATTAAATCGCTCGTGATCAGGACCCCTACCGCCCTTAGTCAGACCAACTTACTTAAGAACCGCGACAAGCCTGTGAAATGTTCTTCCGAGGACCGACAACGAGTCGCTCCAGCCTGAGACTCCGAGTCTGCTGAGAGCTTTCATATGTATCTCGCTGTGCAGAGAACTTTCTGCGTGCCAGCCGGAGCTACTCGTTTGTCGTATTTTGTGTCGAGGCGGTCTGTCTCGGAGGGGGGTTTAATCGGGGTTAAACGTTAAACTTTGTTTATGCAAGTTGAATCGATTCGCGACGCTGGTCGAAATTTTATCCTTATGACTCAGTGTCACCCTAGAGGCTCCTTTCAATCTGGATAGGATTTCGATTCACCAGGACACGACGACAACATTTTCTTAGCCTTGCTATTCACTGGCTTTCTATCTCTGCAACGGCTCGGGGAACCTACATGGCCCGACGCCGTGAAGCATCAGACATAAGAAAGGTGCATTTACGATGGTACATACCCTCACCATTACTGCTAACTCTATGTCCTACACAATGACGAGCGACGACTCCATACCAACTAGAAGTTGGTTCCTCCCATGCTTGAGCATTGTGGGGCTGTAATGTCAGGTCATTCAATGAGAGCTGGAGGTGCAACAGCCCTCGCTATCGCGAGAATGACCCCAAATATCATTCAGGCAGCAGGTCGGTGGTCCTCTGATGAATTCCAAAAGTATATACGCCAACATGCGTTCTTATATACTAAATGCTCTACTTTACGGCTCAGCTCGCGCGCCACCAAACTCGGACACAACGGCTTCTTTTGGCTCACGCAGCGTCTCTTGACTGGCTTGCATATTTCTCGGCTCCTTTTCTGTTTCCTCAGTATGGTTCAGACAACTCTCTCGACATCTTTCACGTCCTCACTGGCGCCATGACCACAAAATCAATATACAACACTATATTTTTTTAAAAAACTTCTAGCCCTTTAGTATGTCTATCGTGCCCCCGTCACTCATGTCTTATTTCACAAGCACGCATCCTCGAGTCTCGCATCTTCGTTGCTTTATGCTGCCTTATCATGTACTTTCTGTCTCTCGGATTGCAATAAAACTTGTCCGGGTCCCCCGAGCATGGAGCTGGGGGACTCCGCTTGCCTAATAACCGCGAGACCTTCATCCTGGCGTAAAATTGATTCAAAGGGTTCTCAGTAGTCGGGGTGTAGCAGATTGTGTCTGTATGACAAGTACTGCACTGCAGTACAGCTGCGGGTCGACTTCTGTAAAAATGGGCTAGGCTCCCCATCCTGCATTGACCGAGAGTCGAACTCGGAGCGCGGCCACACCGCTTGGGAAGACCGCATGTTACCGCTACACCATCAATGCACCCCGGGACCCCGGCTTATCATATCATGATGTACATAGGTTGCAATAACGATTTGATTACAATAGATCCTTTTCAAGTAGCTTCTGTCTTCATTCGATTTAATCTACCTAGGAAGACTCCCCTTTCACCAGCATGAGCGCATCTTCGAGCAGTCAACCGGACGTAAGTTCGACAAGAAAACCACATGTCATCATCACGATCGGGATGGCAGGGGCTGGCAAGTCCACCTTCGTGCAGCGCATCAACTCCTACCTCCACTCGCAAAATCCTCCACAACCCCCATACATCCTAAACCTCGACCCAGCGGTTACCCATCTGCCATTCGAAGCCAACATTGATATCCGGGATACTGTAAATTACAAAGAGGTCATGAAACAGTGTGTTGCTGTTTCCATCTGGGCAGTAGTGCATGAATAACGGAATGGATCATCGTAACACAAGGTATAACCTGGGACCGAACGGTGGTATTTTGACCGCCTTGAATCTTTTTACCACGAAATTTGACCAGGTTATGGACTTGGTCGAGAAAAGGGCCGAGACAGTCGAGTACGTGCTTGTTATTTTTATTTATTCTGCATTCATTCTTACTTCTTCTCGTGCACCCACGTCAGTCACATAATTCTCGACACTCCGGGGCAAATTGAGATATTTACCTGGTCAGCATCTGGTGCCATTATCACAGATGCCGTTGCTTCCTCGTTTCCCACTGTGGTAGCGTACATCATCGACACCCCACGGACGACAGCTCCCGCGACATTCATGTCCAACATGCTGTATGCCTGCAGGTGAGTACTGCATCATCTAGCGGTTCAATAATCCGTGACGATTTGTTAGTGTCATGTATAAGACAAAATTACCATTCATCCTTGTCTTTAACAAGACTGACGCGCAACCCCACGATTTCGCTCTCGAATGGATGCAAGATTTCGAGTCATTCCAAGTCGCTCTTGCGTCCCATTCAGGATCGAGGGACTCTGAAGGTGAACCAACCTATATGAACAGCTTGATGAATAGCATGAGTCTGGTATTGGATGAGTTTTACAAGCACCTCAAGGTAATTATAATACGTCATTCTGTAGAAAGTATAGCTGACTGTATTACAGGCTGTCGGCGTCTCAAGTACGACAGGCGCCGGCATCAAGGAATTTTTCGATGCGGTGGAGGAGTCTCGTGAGACATATAGGACGTACGTTTTATCTTTATTGTTATTACTTTTCTCCTTACTTTCTTGCCGTCTCCGCAGTGAATATCTTCCAGAACTCGAACGCACCCGCGCGGCACGGGAAAAATCGTTGCAGGATGTAAAACAGGACTCAGTAAATCGCCTCATGAAAGACCTTGCCGTTGATCGTGCCGCAAATCCCAGGGCAGCCGCAGAAGACCGCTGGGCGTCAGACGAGGAGGATGACGATGATGACGAAGAACTGGAAGTCAACCTCATCGATCGGAGTGAGTGGCTCGCCAGTCTTTTCCTTCGTCTTCTGAAACATTTTTACTAGGTGAAGAACCGTACCCTGGACAATACATTGACGTCACACGTATGCGACGACAAAGTGAGAATATAAATTGGCCAAACCCGGGATGAAATTCATCATTGGATGCACGTTTCAAATTCAACGTTACATAACACATGATGTACTCTGGTACCATTCGTAAGGAGAACCCTGTAATATTTAGATTAATAGTACTGTCAATTTCAAGTGCACAGCACTGATAAGAGTTATCAAATATTAACGTGTCAACTGATATTACGACGGGCAAGATCAAAGATTCGTGTGATGACACGATGGCTCATCATCTTCGATTGATTTGTCGCTCGGGATGATGATATCTTGTGACAATTGTCATATTGCTCATCTTTGCTCTCGTTTATAACTTAAACGCCTCTTCTTTAATGTATTGTTTCTCCACCGAGTGATTCCAACGGTGAATGGAGTCTACGTGGCGAGAGCATTGATAAATTAAATGGTGCCCTGCGCTTACCATGAACGTCATAGCGCTGGAATGAAGCGATGACAATGGTTTCACAGGCAAAATCTGAGTTCATGGGAAGGTGACTCTATTGTTAAGCCTTGACAACCAAGTGGCAGACAGTATGAATGCTTGCTGATATTATTCTAGCCACCTCGAAAGCTCCGGTCCGACGGGGCTCCTTTGGACATACCGTTTCTGCCAGTGTGCAGTGAGCGGCGGAAAAAGTGTGAGCGCATTCATAGCGTACGAAGGATAGTAAAATTCGGAAGTGAACCCTGAGGCCTGAGGACCCACTAGGTCGATGGATGTGTAGTACTTACATCAATATTGTCAAGCAGGGAATAAGACGGTTGTTTCGGTGAGAGTGACAGCAGTGGCGTCCGTGGTCGCATTTTGCCGAAGGGCTCTTTATATGACCTTGACCAGGTGCATATCCCTGGCGCGTATCTCCACTTCATTCCACTGTCACGCCTCTCTCTGAGGGTTAGCTACGAGCGGCAAACATCTTAAATCTCGCCAACCCTCAAATTATAACGACAAGTCGGCGAGCTCGCCTTTACTTGATTTCCGTATTACCCGCCAGGTTTCATCTAGATTAACCTGTAGACACCATTTCCCTCTCATCCACGCGATAGCCTTTTCATTGATACCGATACTCGCTTTTCACAGTTAAGCCGCATATTACAGATTGTGCGCTCTTTTGACACATGGATCGGTGCGCACCTCGTTTCTCGCTCAATGGTTGACAAAATCAATTGATTTTACTGAATTGTAGCTACGCAAAAATAGAGAAAGTTGGTGCGTGCCTGTTGTGCGTTCACATCAGACTACAATGAACTGGTGTGGCGCACGTTGTAGGAGAAGGTGCAGTCACACTCCACCCACTTTCGTTGTTTATCGCTAACGCACATTCAGGCACATATGGAGTTGTTTATAAAGCGCGGGACGTTACAACGAATCAGATTGTAGCCCTTAAGAAAATTCGACTCGAAGCAGAGGATGAAGGAGTCCCGAGTACTGCCATCCGAGAAATCAGTCTGCTGAAGGAACTCAAGGATGACAATATCGTTAGGTATTACGTCCTAAACTGTGTTAACCGCTCTTCGTGGCTAAATGTCTGTGTTAGACTGCTTGATATCGTGCACGCTGAACAGAAGCTTTATCTCGTATTTGAATTCCTGGATGTTGACTTGAAGCGCTATATGGAGAACGCCAACACATCCGGTACGCCCATTCCCATCGGCATAGTCAAGGTGAGCTGGCTTGGCATTTAAAATCGCTCCTTATTGGTCCCCTGCCCATCATTTACGATTCCTGACGCGTGGTGGACGCGTGCTTCGCGCTTCGGCGCGTAGTTTGATCCAAAGGCGTCAAACAGCTGCTGCGCGTTTTCGCTAGCCAGGCACCGGAATGCTTGGCCCATGCTATTTTTGTACATTTAGCTTTAATTCCACTGTACATTTTCAGATTGGCATCGTCACATTGATTGTGATAGGGGATATGATGTGATGTTGGGGCGGGGGACGCGAAGCGATCGTCACGTGATTCGGCTATTTGACTAACCGTGTTCCTATCACATTACAGCGTTTTACTCATCAGCTCAATGCTGGCCTTTTGTACTGTCATTCGCACAGAATCTTGCATCGCGACCTGAAGCCTCAAAATCTCCTTATCGACAAGAAAAACAATCTCAAACTCGCAGATTTTGGTCTCGCGAGAGCTTTTGGCATTCCGATGAGGACATATACCCACGAGGTAATGAGCACCCCTGAATTTTCCTTCTTACGTGTGGCATCCTAAGCTGAGCGTTTGTGCTGTCATTCTAGGTGGTGACGTTGTGGTACCGCGCGCCTGAAGTATTACTTGGATCTCGCCACTACTCGACAGCTATTGACATGTGGTCTGTTGGGTGCATCTTTGCTGAGATGGTGATGCGTGGGAGTCCTCTGTTTCCTGGCGACTCTGAGATTGACCAGATCTTCAAGATCTTCAGGTAACACCCTGCACAATCAGATTGGCCTAACGGAACAACTGACAATTGACTGTTTGATCCAGGATCCTCGGCACTCCAAGCGAAGAGACTTGGCCGGGCGTGACTCAATTGCCTGATTACAAGGATACATTCCCTCGATGGTCGAAGCAGGAGCTCAAGAGTGTCGTACCTAATCTTGATGAACAAGGTTTGGACCTGCTTGCGGTATGTCATCTTGTTGATTTATTATTCATCGTACTACCGCATTTCCGTTTATATATTTCCGTTGACCTTTGACTGGTGCTCACATGTTTTTTTCGTAGCACACTTTGACATACGACACAGCAAAACGGATTTCTGGTATGTGTGCAGCAAGCTTGCTCATTTTTATCATTTCTCACTACACTTTCAGCAAAACGCGCTCTCAATCACCCTTACTTCGCGCACTACACACCGTCATGACAAGTTCTTCGCATCTGAGTAGATCGCATACATAATTGATATATTCCACTTCCTTGTTACCCTTCAGGCTGTCGTCCACCCTTGTCTCTATGTTTCGTATCACAGTAAGAGTAGCCTAAAATACGTCGAATGTGATAGTATGTGCATCGTTCGGAAGGCTCTCGGTGGGAATCCGGACAGGTATCTCGAAAAGGATATCTCGGTCCGGTATTATTAACGTCAAGGCGATAAAGCACGGCCTTGAGGACAGCACCAAGTCCCCCCCACTCGCTCTCATTCCTACCGCCACCAACGCACAGACCGCTCCCTTCTCCTCCATATTTCCAATTTTTTGCTTCACACTGTAATCGACCTCATCATGGATGACGAAGTCGAGTATTTGGGTACCAATTTTGCTCAGCTAGCTGCTTGCCCCTGTGATCCACAGCAACCGGTGACAGGTAAGCACCATCGTTATTTGCTTGAACAACACCTCCTAGACATATTATTACCAAGGTGTCACTCTGCACGTCGAGTCGTGCGGTGGAAAGCCCGCTCATAATGTTTCCTTCTTCAACACCCGCACCTCCCATGTTCACATCGGTCGCAAATCAATCTCAGATGATAGGTCAATGAGGAAAGAGAACGACGATCAGAATGCTGTGTTTGCATGCCCCGTAGTCAGTGCAAAGCACGCCAAACTTGTGTTGGCCTCCAGCGGCCACGTAGGCACATGCTGATTCTGTCACATCGGACTTGCACCTGACAACCTGCCCCAGGTGTATATTGTTGATCTCAAGTCCCGTCACGGAACTCATTTGCAGAAGCAAGGCGAGACAACATCTAAGATGTTACAGCCTGAAGCGGAGACTACCCTTGCTGATGGCGATATCGTGACGTTTGGTAAAGCTGTGGGGCAAGGCGCTACCCTCGTTTCGCCGGTCACAGTTCGCATCGAATTTTTGCGCGATATTTTGGATATGCGCGACTCGCCTCCGTGGCGTATTACCCCTGCCGAACCCTCAAGTCCTCGCCCACGAAAATTAAGCACCGGGCGCTATGGCCTTAACAGTCCCATTTCATATACTTCTTCCCCATCTCATTCTTCAGAGTCCCTTTCATCTCCATCAGGCTCATCCAATGAGGCTGCTTCGCATTCGGAGCATGAATCTGATATAGAAGAGATACCGTCCTGGGAAGAACTTCGTTCCTGTGTCTCATCCCTGCGCCAAGATTTCCCTACAGACTTTCTGGGTGGTTCATTACTCGGAAAGATGCCATCACTCGGGTCGTTGATGCAGGATATATGCCATAAAATCGCGGACCCACTTGACATAGATTCTCCTCAACCTTGGTCTCCACCGGCCATTGCAGCCATTGCGTCCATTGATGACATAGATTCTCCTCCTTGGTCCCCACCGGCCATTGCAGCCATTGCGTCCATTGATGACGATGATGCGCCTTCGTCCATTGTCCACCTTGAAGATTTGCGGTCTCACTCTCCCATGGAGCTCTCCACGCCATCTCCATCGCCCCCTCAGGCCCCCTCGGAGCCGGAAGTCGTTGGCGCATGGCCACCGTCCCGGGCTGACTCCCTGCAGTCCGCTTCACGTCGGTCGGATGAATCGAACAGAGTCAAACTTCCATCGATGTGCTCATTTGGGCACATGGGATCCCTCGAGTCGGGATCTTTTGAGAGCTTTCCAGAACGGCTCCCTTCGCTTTCTAGTTTTCCGCCGTTTGTGCCGCTGGAGGATGAACCGGCCATCCTGGCACCCATTCCTGTTCTTCCTTCCATTACCGAGGTGCGGCCGGATGAATCCCAAGGTTCCGGCCATGACGACCATGGAGATCTGCGCGATTCCATAAAGACTATCGAGGCAAGTATATGTCCTGGGGTTTTCATCACCTTATATCTCAACTTTACCTACCCAGGGTCGAGTAAATGCGCTGCATTCCAGCGTTACTGACATCAAGAATCGCCACGCTTTGACAGAGGACGACCTCTACGACCTTCAGCATCAAGTTGATATGCTCGAGCCTGAATCTGACCAACTTTTTGCACGCTTGGAGGCCGCAGAAGACAAGCTATCTACTTTGTCAGACCTACAGGATCAAGTCTCTGAGTTGCAATCCAAGGCTGACGCAGAATGCTGTGACAACTTCGCGTCGCCCATTGCAGATGTCAAGGCTTGTGCCGACGCTCTCAATGCCCTCGTCATTGGTTAGTAGTGATGTCCTCGTCACTGTTTCGTCCGTCTGATCAAATGCCGCAGAAATGAAGACCTTACGCGAGGAGACTGAAAAACGTGTGGAGGAGAGGATTCAGACAATCCAGATCGCCAGGACGGAGGCGCTGTCTGTCATCGCTGCAGAAGTAGAGGTAAGCCACTTTTTAACGATGTCCTTCTCGCTCTCATACTCTTGCAGACTTTCAAATCGACTTTCAAATCGCTCAAACGCAAGCGCTCTGAGGTTGAAATTGAGGTTGCTCCTCCAGTCAAGATGGATATTGATTGTGGAAGAAGCCCCAACGATGGCTGCGAAACCTGAATCACCAGTCGAAGATTACAGACATGCCAAACGGCCCAGGAGGATAATGTCATCCATCGCGCACACCGCCACGGCCATGGCAGTTGGTGCAGTTGCTACTTGGTCTGCGCTCGCCTTTTCGTAAATTTCAGAAGAATTCGCGTATTACAGTTGCTAAAATGCATAATTGGTTCTTGGTTTGTACCACCACTGTTCATGTTGTAGGATCCTTGTTGTATTTTCCTTCGTACGCTGTACATTATTGTAGTTTTTTGTACTGATTACTTGTTGAACAATAAGATTCCCCACGAGAACCTTGCTGATTGATGCGAAGGAACATATAGTGATAAGTAATACAGAGATATGCAATAACATCATTTATAAAGGACTATTATGTCTGTCATTTGGGACTGCCAAACTTGGTCCGTATATCCCTAGTAAGAGCACGAAGCATAGCGGATGTGACCACTGTGGACTTATCCTCAGGAGGTAAAGATGTGGTGATGCTGATCGAGGGCGATGTGTAGGCAGGACTAGCGATGCTCAATGGAGGACTTCCACCGTCGCTAGATTCATCAGAGGCGGATAATCTCCTCCGCTTGGCAGGGGTGGAAAACCTGTGAGATGACAGTCAGTCAAGTTAGGACATTTTTATCATCAACGACGGACCGGCTGGATGACGCATTAATTGATGCAGTACGTTTACATGTCTGTCGCAGCTTCACGGAATGAAGAGCATTGAGCTCATCCGAGTAAGAACCCTGCTCAGTTGATATTTTCAATGTCACTGCATCGAGACGGGTCTTCCGTATGAGGATGGGGTTTACAGCTTTGGGGCTGAAGCGTTGAGTCGACGACACCTGAGCGACGTCATATATATATTGAACAAAGGACATCGAGGGAAATTCTACAGTGAACAAGTTTGAGCTGCGCACACAATCCATGCGGAGATAGCATACCTCGGTCAAGGGCCTGGTGCGATCTCAGATCACCTGCGAGATGTCTACCGGGATCTTGCAACGATGGATTGTCCAGCCATTGGAAAACCGCATCAAACATTGAGCTGTTGGGTGATAAGCAAGAGAAAGGTGCGGGAAGGAAACATGATGTACTCTGAGTCTCTGACGTGTTGCAGCTCCAGGTTGGGCAGAACATCAACATCTCCAAAGATACTGCCACCCATCAGTTGAAGCGCAGCACCAGAGATGGTGTTGAGAAGCTCTATACACAACTCTAGGAATCTCCCAAGGAAACCCCAGTCAACTGGTAATCGTCGTCAGTACTGAGCATTCAGCAGCACCGATATTTACTTACATTCCCCATTGATTGTGGATTGCTCTAATCGCTGGGAAGTAAATGTCTGCCATATGGGTTTCCACTGCGTGAAGAGGTCTGTCCCAAAATTAGATGCCAAACTTTGAAAAGTATATCGTAAACCCCAACAACATACCTAGTACAGACATCCACCGCACGAGTTTGCCTTCAGTATCAACTTTAACTGACTGCAAGGCGGACTGAAACCTAGAGTCAAGGTCCAAGGCAGTAGATGTCAATGATAGATCAACATGGGAAGACGCGATTTCATCGTGCAGTATTGCAGCAATCTTCAAAATGTTCAGCCGTTACTCGATTTTCAGAACAACATTGAGTGTACCATATCACTAAAATCGGAAGAAGAGTCGGGCTCCCCGCCAGGCCAAGATATCGTCAAGAGAGATGGAATGAAATGTCGATCAGGAGGTAACGACTCGATAATATCTCGTAAACGTGAGCAATCATCCAGCATTCGATATTTTCTACCATGCATAAGTTAGTAACTCGTAGCAAGCAGCTCATCACAGCTAACCTTTCGAGAGGGTCTTCAACCTCACCAACCGGGGTTCGCTCGAAAATGATGATACCCGGGTATAATGCTCTGTTGTTGTGTGGCTGCGGCACCACTGGTATTTGGAATACATTGGCGTCCTTCCAGCTGCCAGAGTCCGGTACATCGAATTTCAGCTCAAGCCAAATGGCAGTCCCATCATTATCCTGGTTCAAGGACAGCCAGGCAGACCAACTTTCTGGAATGGTGCGTGACGTGGCCTTCAGGTGTTGCTGCAGCGCATGGAGGAAAGATCCACGAGCCCAGCGCCGTTCGTTTTCTTCACGATTCTAAGATTACAATGCATTCAAAAGGTGTGGCACACTTAATACGGACGATGTACCGACCTTTTCGAACCGCTTCACAAGTTCTTCATCGCTGGCCGGTGGCTGGTATTCGCTGGACAAGCGATTCCTGAGCCGCTTCCTAACGGGGCTGGGTCGTTCTGGCGTAACTACTTTGCGCTTGTTCTCTTGTGGCAATGAGCTAGTACTCTTCGAAAGTCGCTCCGTGTGTACGCGCTGACTATAGGCCTCGCTTCGGAGACAAGCCTCCTTCCACTTGGTACGATTAGCGGTTCCTTCCCTCCATTCATGGAAGGCCTCCTTGATTACCAAGCTCCTTCGAGCAAATGCAAAAGCTTTGGATTCGAGCGTTTCTTGGTCCACGTTGCTGGTGGGCGACGAAGCCGATGCCTTGCCGTTGAGTGGGCTTTCCAGTTTAGTTAAAACTGTCTCAAGATCAGTAGCGGTTATTCCTGAACGCAAGGGAGTCTGGACGGAGTCACGTCGGTGTAAATTGGCCATAGAACCAAGTGTTGATCTTGTCCCGGGCGACGAAAGTACCAGTGGGCTCAGAATTTCAGTAGGGGAAGCAGCAAGCGAAGTAGGTTGAAGTTTTTTGAGAGACCCGAAAACGGACTTGGTGGATGTGCCAGAGATGGTCGAAGGGATATATATCGGCGCAGTAGGTGTTGACGGTAAAGATATTGGCTGCTGTCTACTCAAAGGTGGCGGTTGAGAAGGTGGTGTTTCATCTAAGCTGCCGAAAGAATCACAGGGAACACCGAAAGTTGGTTGTGAAGCGACGGGAGACGGAGGAACTGGAGGTTGGTATGAGGGTGTAGGTTGTGTAACAATCGGAGAAAGCGATGGAGCAAATACTGGTGCACGAGGATTAAGAGGTTGTATAGATGACGCAGCCTTGTTGACTTCGGGTACCGAAGAAAGTTTTGGGGAAGGGGGTAATGGTTTACTAAAGGTAGGGGGAGGAGGCGCTGGTGGCACTGTAAATGGAATCTGAACCTTGTTCTCGCTGGGCGCTGTTGGGATCGGAGGTGGAGGTTGATCAAAAACTGGAGGTTGGCCTAAGTGAAGATGTGATTAAACAAGAAATCGGAAATAAATTGCACACAAACCCGAAGAGGGTGCTTGGCTAAAGATAGAGGTCCTAGTTGCAGAGGATCCAAATACTGATGTAGGGACGGCAGCTGTGCCAAAACTAAACTCGTTCGTGGACCCGAATGCTGATGTCTGGAATGTCGTCGTCCCGAATACATTGGGAACGGAAGTCAGATTTGAAAACGCAGACTTTGGTGATTGTGGTGCAGGTTGAGAAGCGTTCAAGAATGCTGATTCAGTGGGTTTTGGACCAAATGTATCATTAAGCCACTCGGTTCCGCTTCGCTGCGGGGGCTTCGGGGAAGATTGTGGCACATCCACCAAGTTAGCCTCGAAGGGTGGCTCCTCTTCTTCGTGCATAGCGTCTGGTTCTTCGTGCATAACGTCTGGTTCATCGACAACAGCGTCATAATGCTCATCTACGACAGCAGAGCTGCCATCGATGATATCCGAAATGGTGAGATTTTCCCGCAGGCTTTCAATATCGTCGACGGTGTCGGTGCCAAATAAGTGCTCTATGATGCATGCGACCAGATATATCATGGCGTAGTTTCCTTCCCCCTGGAGCACTATGATCAATTCGTTGAAGACCCAAAGCGCCTCGTTATCAACGGAAAGAGGAGAGCTTCTGCTGATGGGGGCACTCTTCGCCTGTACGAGGAGCCGGAATTTGGTCGTGAGCTTGAATACCGAATGCTCGAGGATAAAGGAAGGGATATCCTCATGCCGCTCTTTTTGATCACGAATATGGATCAGACGATGATAGACTCGCATTTCGAGCTCTGTTGGTGATTGATATTTTCCTCGCTGGTCCTCGTAAAACTCCTTCAGACTTTGAAGAGCTGTAAGCACAATTATCATAAAGAAAGTTCGTCAAGTGGCGAGTCCACGCACTGTACTTCAGCTGCTGTTCCTCCAGACTGACCTGGGATCCGGGTCGGTCGCGCTCCAGATGAAGACCAAGGATGTGAAACCGTGCACATCTATCATGGCACTCAATTGCGATGGAACCCATTTCATGCTGCATCGTAAAGTCACTTCGTACAGCACGCGAACGATCACGAATGAAATTGAAGGTTGCAGAAAAACCGCCTCGGGGAAGCAGGTCGTGGAAAAGATAGTCGAGTGTGCGCTGCCATAGATTAAATTAAATTATAGGTGCATAGAATACCATATTGGAGCAACATACCCGAAGAACTTTTGGAGGACGAAGATCGGAGGGTAGCGTCTTGTCACCAGCTGCCCGTTCATACATTTTGACAGCTCTCTTGTGATCGACGCGTTTGGTCCCTGGAACCTAACAAGTAATCAGCGCAGATATCTAGCACACTCACGAATTAAATGTCCTCATACAATTTCCCACTCAAAGAGGTTGTTCTCGCGTTCACGGCGGTAGCGTTCGAATCTCGGGCACATATCCATGCATGTGCCGACCATTGTGATAGCATCTTCCAGTCGTTTTGGCACATTGGGATCGTCCATTTTGCCCTCTGCAATGGCTGTCTTGCGCTCGACTTCGCGCGCTTTCACAAGCTGCAGATTCGAGTAAAGGTAATATACACCGAAAGAAACATATGGCCCACCTCTTTCCAGAATCGTTCCCTTTCCTCGAGAGTATCTGGCTCTTGGTGTTCGGCTTCATCTACATCAGTGGCATCCTCCACTTCGCTATTGTCCCCTTCGCTGGCAGCAGCTGACCCAGTATCTAGAGCGCCTCCTTGACGGAAATTCATTGTAGTATTATGAAATTTGCCACGGGTGCCTCTTCCTCGACCCCGACTTCCTCTGTGCCCTCCACGCTCCCATCGCTCGGTGTCAGCGCCTCCATGAGGTGTGCTACTTCTGCTGGTGGCATTGTCCGCGACCCAATGCTTGTTTTTATGGTGCGCTCTTCGTCCTGTTCCAACGTTGTCATGGTGGGCACCGTTTGCGCGTCCTCTCTGTGTTCGGAAGTGGGTGGTGGACTCCATGTTGCCGACTGCACTGGTGGTCACAGTCGGTCTTGACAGAATATCACACCTTGTCTTGTTGACGGTGTTTAATGGTGTTTATTTCCAAAGGCTTTGAACAATAGAGCCAAACAATGTCTATGTAAGTACTAGTAGTAATTAGTAAGCGGTAAGCTTGAATCTTATTACTCTTCATACCATGTCTGATGCTCTAGGCATGTGCTGTGACCTCGGACTCACTTCGTGCTGCGACGTCATGGCTGGAATATGTCTTTACTTCATGTCCATACGTAAGAACCACGATTTCTTGAGCATTGTTTAATGCAAATATGCACTGCCAGGACAATGCACAGAGCACCTCTGTAGTACTAGCTGCTGCTCATGTAGAAAGGCCATTGACGACACACCATCCGACGCTGAAAGAGCGCCTCTCATCTGCGAGAACAGACAGCCTAGTCCCCATCCACCGATGCATATAATTAAATGCTCGTAATATTGGGCGCGCACGCTGTACCAACTAGTAGGTATGTGGTGTCCTACCTTAGTGGACAAAGCTAAACCAGTAATCATTTTCAGATATACCAATATTGTATCATCACTGTATCTCATACCACAGGAAAATTATTACTTGGGCAACTATGGTAGACAGTTCCACATAAATGACGAATATTTATAAAACGAGCGAGCGAAATGAGTGTCGAATACATAGGGGCTTTGAACAATAGAGCCAAACAATGCCTATGTTGGAAAGCGGCATGCATGAACCTTATTCACACCATGTCTGATACTCTAGGCACGTGTTGCGCGCTTGGACTCACTGCGTGCTGCGATGTCATGGCTGGAATATGTCTTGATTTCATGTCCATACGTAAGCACTACGATTTCATGAGCATCGTTTAATGCAATTCTGCACTGGTAGAACATCCATGCACAGAGCACCTCTGTAGTACTAGCTGCTGCTCATGTAGAAAGGCCATTGACGACACTACATCCGACGTTGAAAGAGCGCCTCTCATCTACGAGAACAGACAGCCTAGTCCCCATCCACCGATGCATAGCACTGAATGCTTGTAATCTTGGGCACACACCGTCTCGTTGGTGTTGTACCATTGTACCAACTAGTAGCTGGTATGTGGTGTCCTACCTTAGACATGGACGAGGCTAAACCAGTAATCATTTTCAGATAAACTAAAGTTGTATCACCACTGTACCTCATACCACAGGAAATTATTACTTCCCGGCCATCATCACAGGTATAATAGACAGTTCTACATAAATGAAGAATATTTATAAAACGAGCGAAATGAGCGTGACTCGAGAATACATAGGGTATACTTGAAGAACAATCGAAGAAGTCCAAACGCAAAGAATGTTCAAAAGAAGGTATAACGAAGGAGGGGTTGGTTTAAACACCTGGCTTGGTAAAGTCAGGGTAATCAGGCCAGTTGCCCAACTGTGCAGGGTCACCTCCGATGCGGACCCAAGCAGAGTGCGATGGCGTCGGACCGTCCAAAATGAAAAGCTGATGCCATCCAGGTGGACTTACATACGCATTCGGGGGTGCTGTGATGGTACAGGTGTTCCCAGAGCACGAAAACGCAGGGAAGAGAATCCTCCCACCGCTCATGACGTTTCCGTGCGTGCTAGACGAAGCTATATATCATAATCAGAAACCGATCCATCTATAATCACCAGCCTTGCTTACCCGCCACGAGTGAGATACGCATGGTGTTCGTCGTTCCCTGGAACAAAGTCACCGTAATAATATACTGCCCACCCAGCTTCCAGTCAGTCTCAGTAATTTTGAACTCTGGTTGCATGAATCCTCGATTGAGGTATGGTGGAACATAAACCTCAATGCGCATTTCCTCTGGGTACACACGGGACCCGTTGGGATAGTTCGTCTGCGGGTCTGAACCAGACACCAGGACACGCCCGTCGGGCAGAAGGGTCGCTTCGGAGTGATACAAACGAGCTACAATGGTATTGTTGAGGATGGAGATACGCTGACCAATCGGCTGTGAAGGGTCGTATAGAATTGCGCCAAGATTGGGATCTGTCGCAAGGCCAAAGCCAGCAACACCTTGATGAGCGCCGTTCATAATCAAATACGTGCCATCTGCGATCGATGTATTATTAATGTCGAGCCTGTCATTCGTCATAATATTTACCTGGCAGAGTCGTGATGCAAGGCATCACCCGTTTAGAAGGCTGAAGTTGGCACATCTTAGCATCAAACCTTAACTTTCCCAAAATCAAATTGGCTCACCATACGTTCCAACGTCCATCTCGCATTCGGTACTTCGGGGGCAATCGAGATGCAGTTGTCCAGTGCAATAGCGGCTCCAATCGTCGAGCCACCACATATGAGAACCTCGATCGGATCGGTGTATGGAGCGTACTGTGGCAAAAGTACCGCAGACCCTTCCATCGGGTACGTCCGGCCTGCGAGAAAGTTGTTCACGGCCCCCGGCATATTTGGTAGCACGGTCACCGTGTCAAAGGTGATAGGGTCAAGAATGCGAGCCTCATTGTAATACCCTTGTTACGTTCTGTAAGAAATAGTGCATCTCACCCATAATGTACGTACCAATGAAGAACCGACCACTAGGCAGCACCATTAGGAATGGGTAGAGATTGTAGGGGTCTGTCCGTTGAAGATAGTCCAATGTAACGACCGTGTCGCCACCAGGGGGCGCTGGAAGGATCTCGAGGCTGGGCTGCGGGGAAGCATTACTTCCCGACTCTCCGCCAACGACCAAAATACTTCCATTTGGCATCATCATCGCGGTAGGATACCATCGGCCACGCTGAGCACGATAAGTATAATGAGCTAAATACCAATAGTTCAGAGCTTACCTGAAGTGTAAGCTCATTAACATTTTCTTCCCAGTCATTGGTACCATTGACACCAGGGCTCCCATCCGGCGTATATAATCTCACACCAAAAGTCGAGGAAAGCGACCATCCGCCTACATTGATTTGCCTAATTGTTCCAATGTGAGCGTGAGCCTGATATGCCAAGTGAGACGTCAAACCTTCCTCCCAAGTCTGGTAGAATAATACTACCAGAACAAAACACGTCCGTCTGCACATGCATCTCGCGCCAAGCCAGCTGGTAATTGTCCACCAAACTGAGATCCAACTCGTACGCGCCAGTAGAATTATCATATTCCGAGGTACCCCACTTCTCGAGGAAAGTGACTTTGTTGTTGATGCCCACAGTGGCAATGAGAGGGACGACGAGACCGCCTATTAAGAACTGCATAGATTATAAGTGTTTTGTATATTCAAGACAGATGGGACGCACCTCATAGTAGCCAGTATTCGCGGGGGTGTTCCACGTATTCATCGTCCCGTTCCAATAATAGGTAGACAACCTGTTTCCTGCTCCACACAGGTGGATTGGGTCTCCTGAGCAAGCCATGTTACACTGTGAATCCGAGACATACGTCCCATCAACCGCCGTGATATCACTGACGTCGCCACAGACTTGTCTCTATCAGCAATCCACAAGAAGCTGTAGCGAATCAATGCGCTTACAACACTGGACTCCGTATTCAAGGCCAGCTACGGGATACCCGAAGGCAGCACACTGGTTCAAGCACGCATCGACAGTATTGTTCGTGTCCCATTCATTTTCATATTGGAATGTCCGAGGCCCAGTGGATGGTTCCCTGTATGGTAACATCAGTATCGCAAGCATAGGCAGTGAAGAATCGCTAACGCCAAACAGCCTTCATATACCCATTGTCCAGGCAAGTTTGTGGTTTGCAGCACAGGAACAGGGAGTAATGTTATATTTCCATTGGAGGAGTAAACAGACAGTAGGTTTGGACCACCGCATGCCTCACTAGTTCACGTCAAGAACATAGAACGTGCGAATTGAAGAAGACACGCACATCGCATTTCCACCACAGGCCATGTTGCACTCACTGTCTGTGCCCTTCGTAGCACCATTGATGAGATAATCACCACAGTCTAGAAGAAGTGTCAGAAGAGGTGAAGAAGAAGATAGACTACTTACAGCATTGTGTGCTGTACTCTATGGCTGCAATGGTGAAGTTTTGCCCGGCACAGTTCGCGATACAACTCTCCACTATCATGTTACTGCTGTCAAATTCGTTGCCTATTACGCGCCCATTCACGTTGTCGACGTAGCATCCTCCATACGTCCAGTTTCCAGTTAAGCCAGATGTCACAGGCGAAACAGTGCTGAGACTGGCGGAATTGACAACAGGGGCAACTGTAATAGCCTGGGTGTAGCTATACATACTGAGTTGGTACGATCCTCCACAATACTCGGACGAATTTCCCGCGCATGTCATATCGCACCCTGCGTCTGGGGTGGGACCAGAATTGTTCTCGATGGTCATGCCGCAATCTGCAAAGACCTGTCAGCAAAAGGAACGTTTGACCGAAGATGCATGCGCACAGCATTCATCAGCGTATTCCATGCCTGCATAAGGGTATCCAGCATTGTAGCACGCGGTGGTACAAGATTCAACAGTAACGCTTCCGGTCACGCCGGTCCCGTATGGCAATGCTCGTGTCGCTGAGTCGCTGGTATAAATCCGGGTTAGTTCAGAATTCATGCTTGGCATAAGGGGACGCACTTGTAACATCCGAGCAACGACCAGTTGCCAAGGCTAGAGACCAGGATGGGCGGAGCGGGAGGCTGGACCCCGCTCCAGAATATATCCAGTCTGTTGCCAGCGCCACAGAATTCGCCAGCGTTACCAGTACAGGCCATGTCACAGTCTGATGAACTGACATTGGTAGCACCACTGAAGAAGTAGTTGCCGCAGTCTATGTGAAAGATGCAATGAAGAGCCATATAAATCAGTGTGAAATAACACGTACAACACTCCTGAGCATATCCGACGCCTGCGTAGGCATAGGCGTTGGAGCCAGTCGAACAGAAGTTGACGCATGACTCTATAGTCATATTCACAGTGTCTGTGTAGGTAGCTGCAGAAAGCGTTCTTGTACCATCAACACCATCGCTGGACGACGCCGGTCATAAAGTTTTCACAATCGTGAAAGAGTGTACTCACGTCCAGCATCCAAGGGCAGTCCAGGTTGTGTCGCGTCGGTGAAGATGGTGAAGATGGTGTGAGGGGAAACGATATGCATAGCCAGCCTGTGGAGAAGAGAGATGAGTGACTCTGTATTGCAGATAACATAAGCTCGTACTGCTGTGAGCGAGGATATGATCCAAATCAACGAGGTGGTGAGACCAGCCATCTCGTTGTGATCGAAACTTCCTCAAGAACACTGCATTTATAAATCCCAGAAGCACTTTGGTATCAAATTTTCTCGTAACCTGGATTCTGGAGACAGTTGGGAGAAACTGTCAAGGAGGAAAGGGACATCAAGGTACTTGGTTCCGTCGAACCTCGTGGCCAGCAGCCAAGCATTCAGGTCGCATCATTCGAGTTGAGCTGGCTAGGCTTGTTAATATCGGAGATTACGTATCCCTGGAAAAAAGGAAGGTTATCCATGAGTCGAGAGAAGAAAGAAGTAAATGATCGCTCTGACGGAGTAATAGATGGTTAAACCAATACGAGGCTCTTCGAATTCATTCAAAGTGCTTACCACGCAGCTCGAATTTGCGAATGCACGGTGTAGACGTGCAGTAGATACCTTGAAGCGAATACAAAGCGTCCTTGCCATACTATGAACTCTTAATCCAAATCATGCAAATAAAACCAGAGTACTACCCAACTCACCCGCTATCTCCATGTGATTGCATGTATGTACGTGGGTTGCGAACAGCACATCAGGCACACGATCACGAAGTTAGGCGCTCGGGCATGATATACAAGAACGAAAGGTCAAGCCCTTTTTATGGATCGTGCATGAACGTAGCCAGGAATAGTCAAAGACTCACGTTTGACAAGACTGTGAATGTATGATCAGATGTAGGTTGCATGTAGAGTGGGCCTAGAAAACGCTTGATCTGAGTAGAAAACACACGGACATGAAGTACCTTAGGATCACATCAGATGGAGATGAAATTCGGAAGGATTGACCGCGGTGATGTCGGAATAGTTATAGGGAAGAGAACTTCGAATCAGAACGATGCCACTGGTGATCTGGAAAAGTGAGATGTTGAGATGCGGTAGTGCCCTAGCAGAAATAAAACTCGATCGGTACTGGACTTTACTCCTCACCTCCCTGATCTTCATCTTCTTCGTCATTGTCACCATCTGCCTCGTCCCCGGAAACTTCCATGCCTGCTTCTCTCATCCGCTGCTTGTTTCGTCTGCGCTTAGTGCTCAGGTTGTCGAGGAGGACCAGAAGATCCACCTGCTCCTTCTCGACCTCCCTCTTCTTGCCATCTGGTGTCTGCAACTCAGCCTCAAGCTCCGCAACACGCGCCTCTGAGTCAGCCAACTCTCGACTAATCATAGTAAGCAGCAGTATCCAGATACATCCATGACCACGTACCCGAGCTTCAGTAGCCGATAGCTCCTTGAGACGAAGTTGCAATGCATCTATCTCCTGCACCTGAGAGCGAATGTCGTCTTTGAGAGAATTGATGAGCATCGCGGACTCTGCACTTGGACCTGTTACCGCAAGTAAGTCAACGTGGTTGGTGATAGTCCTTGTCTTGCTACTGACCTGACGATGAAGCCAGAGTGCTAGGGTCCGTTGCCAGACCCCTCTGGATGGTATCTTTAAGGAAGTCATCAGATCAATGACATACAATAGAGAATACTGGTAGCGCACGTTGATTTGATTTCCAGAAGTCAACAAAAGACCAGTGGAGCCAGATTTCGCCTTCCTGTTCGGCGGGTGGAGTGTTTTGGAGTGCCTTGGATGGATAACAGAGTACCATGGATTCAGGGGCGATAGACTTGAACCAGTCGTGCTCTTGTACGCGAGTCATATGACCGAGAAGCACATCTACGCCTAAACGAGAGATGATGGGATACAGTAGCGCTGTTGAATACGCAAATATAAACACGTGTGAAAGACAACAGATGAAAGGCACATGCCGAGCGATCTCTCCCGGTTCCCGATTGAATTCATAACAGATGCCCAGTAGAAAGGCACAAAGTCCAGGGATGAGGTATTCCGACTCAGAAGTCTGATTAATAGGCTCCACTAACTATGGGTTCCTGAGGTCTCGTAAGTGTTCACAGAATCGGGCGAAAGACTCACTGTGCCCAGCCCGCCGGCTTCTAAGAATTCCCTTACGGCTTTAGGGTCATCCCAGAGCCACTGCAAGCAGGCAGCTGTACCCAACAATCAATCTATTCCACTCGTGTTCCTCATGGTCGTCCTCAGCCCTTGAGATAGGAAGCACAATGAGAGGTTCTCGGCAAAGAGGTGCAACAAACTCTGCGAGGCATCTTCCTCGTCCTCTCCCGGCGGCGTTGGCGCTGGAGTACTATCCGCAGGGACAAAAAGTGGTCCTTGACCCAAAGTCTCTCCCGGAATGTTGGAAGAAGGCTTGATAGACCGGGTGGAAGTTTTTGCTCTTGGGGAGCCAAATAGCAGATGAGCAAAGAGGAGTGTGGCGAGATGAGCAGAGGTTACGTTAGCGATGTTGGGAGGGGATGACGGGGAGAGGCAGAGAGTGTGCAGAAGGGGCGATATCATTGGAACCTCACTTGGTTCTGCAAATACAATCTGAATCGTCTTTGCCTGGTATGGAAGATGTTGCTTACGTTGGGGAGGAAGCATCCCTTGCACGATGGCATGTCTGATATCCTCTTTCCGCACAAAGTTCTATAATGTATCAATGCCGACCCTTTCTGCCGGAGGATGAGAACAATGACGTACATCAAAAGCAATTACAGCTGCGCTCCCTAGCTCAAGTCCCTCCTTGGTACGACCATCACTGTATAGCCCATTGTACTCTCCGTGGAGTGCGAGCTCTACAAGTGCATCAAGCGCGGACGCCGGCTCTAGTCTGTCCCATTCTTCTCCGTGTGTCTCAGGCACAGGCATATAGGGGATCAAAATCACCTCCGAGAGCGGGAGAGTCAACGTGCTAGGAAGGAGATGGAGAGCCTGACGCACGCATGCAATCAGGTTTTGTATTTTGTGAGATGCTTGCCGTAGAAAACGGACCTGAGACTTGGTATATGTTGGTGCGTTGGATGCAAGGGCTAGTTCGACAAAACCTCGCACGAAGACGGATAGTTCTTGGCTCTGAGGAAACTATGAAACAAATGTAGGAAGGATATTGGAATCTACTGACGCTGCCTTTAGACCCGACTAACATTCCCATGATACCAAACACCAGTGACACATTTACCACTTTTTGTGAGTCCCAAAATTGCAGTGCAAAGTCTTGTGGAGCTGAATCTTGCAGGGAAAGGTTGGACGGTAGGAGCAAGAGGGAGCATAACAACGCTGAAAGGGACGTTTCGCGGAAGTAACTCTATCGTAGAGATCAATGGAAATGCGCTTCAAGCAGAGTACATTAATCACCTGATTCGAACTATTATATCGAAGTAGACTGTCGACACATCGAAGTGCGTCCTGTGAGATCACACCTCCCTCCAATCCGCCTTCATGTGTGACAGTATTGAAGAGCTTTTCAAATGCACCTTCTGTATGTCAGGGCTTTGAGAAATAAGCATTTGAATCATGAGGCTTTCTGAAAGTGTATTGGTGTTAGTGAGGGTAATCAATGACTCTTATGCTGGCCTAGGTAGACCTGCATCGGATACTGTCATGAAACAGCTCTGCTACAGGTGGAACTTAAGGATGAGCACAGCTACGCGAGGACTAAGTTATGTTCGACATCCAACTTTGTCGAGACAGGTAGTATGAGCAGGTCTACCAGTGTACCACGCGTGGGACGAGATGGAGTAACTAAAATACACACCATTACGAATGATCTCGCGCTTATCCTCCAAGACGGCAATGATACTGGTGGCACCAGCAGGGGCCATGAGGAAATATCCTTGAATTTGAGAACGGCGGTTCTGTAGTAGCACCGAGAGCAACTGTAGTGTCGTATAACGGGTATAGAAGTGCGTGTCACCAAGGAGGGAGAACAAAACATGAACTGCCTGATCGTTTCCGATAACATAGTCCGTGTGTTGCAACGTAAGGTCCTTGGAATCGTCATCGGGTTCACAGAGCTGGGTAATAGTCTCGAGCACGGCCTTCGCTATTTCCGCATCTATTTCCACATCATTCTGCAGGACTTCGGGGAGACCAGGAAGGGCCCTTTCACCGACATCTTCCTTGCAATTGCGAGCCAAACCCTTCAAAGCAAGGACAGCAGCGCGTCTGTCCGCAAGGAGAGTAGAAGGAGACAACCGGTCACGATCGTGTCCTGCGCAGACTGAGGAGCGCCTGTTGGACCACGAAGGGCGATATAGGTCTGCGATAAAAAGTCCATGCGAGTCCAGCTTGAAGCTTGACGCTTGAAGACCAGGCTTACTATTGCTTGTTGCGCTACAACTAATGTGGAGTCTGCGAAATCGCAAACTGAATCTGCTGGTGTGACGTGCGTCAAAATCTCGCAGACTCGGCCTGTGATATGGCTGGTTACAGCAGTTTGCATAATGGTAGAGACCGGCGGTAATTCCCAAAAAAAAAGTGCATTTATTTCCGAAGAGTAGTCCTACCAAGATCGATTTTTATCTCAACAACGAAGCTATTGACATGATCCAAGTGACAACACTGATCAGACAAATCGAACGCAGATGACCAGCGAAAAAATTAAGTGATTCGGTGAAGTTCATCAGTAAACCCCAATTTTCTCCACAGACATAACATTTCCGACAGTTTCCCACAGTAACCCACAGCGCCCCACAGCGGCACAGAGCTCACAGTAGATTTCTCCCAGCATCGACATTTTCTGATACTAGTTCCTCACAGCAACCCACAGAGGGACAGAGCTCACAGGGTGTACAGCTGCTTACAGTGTTTGTCAGTAAAATACTAGTACTAGTCACCATTTCCATTTCTCAAGCGCTACTACTAGTATGTAGTTTGAGCTAGAGCTATACTTAGAAAATTAAAACAATTTGAAGCACATCCGCCAAGGTCAAGACATAAACAAAATTTCATGGCCGAATCATATTTAGTGAGAGTACTACTGCCAAATACAATGTTTCTATTTGATACAAATCAAAAGAAGGTACTTGTCATCAGTCCAACTGGATGGCGACCTGACGGCAGGATGCGAATGAGTCTATGATACGAAGGTGTTAGTTGGTAGTACTATGTAAATGATAGGCGTACTTACCGTGAAAATTGTGTGGCGCTGGGTGGTGAGAAAGACCATGTTTCCTGAATGTGATGCGCATATGACCCAATCCTACATCCGCCTTGTCAAGCTTGCGCTTAGAGATGGCGGACTTGTGTTTTGAAAGAGACGTCATGACTTCATGTTCTCGGACGATGCAATCGGCAAGTGTTTTCTCTGCATCGAATACATCACGTCGGGCCCTTGCAAGGTCCATGATGAGGTTGGCTTCAAGATCATCAACATCGTTGATGGTCTGTGGGCATGTGAACGAGCATTGCCTAGTAAGATATCACAGTCACTTACCATTGAGCCAATAGCGTCGACCACATCGTACAAATCTGCGATACCACTGCCAGAGTCACCCAGGACATAGTTGGCTTGCCACTTATTGCATCGCGGGCGCATACGTGACGCCAATGATACGTCACTATCACTAGAGACATTCAGATTGAGATGTATTGGTGTGTGGCTTGACTCGGACATGAGGGACTGAAAAACTAATATGTTCGGATTCCGGAATCAATACCTTTACAGTTGAACGTCTCAGAATTCTCACGTGCACGCTATGTCGTCATTCCAGTGTCCTTCATGCGGCAAAGGCGGTTTCAAGAATGATGTCGCTGTTGCTCGTCACATGAGCCAACCTCGTTCTGGGTGCAGTATGTGGCTGCAGGATTTGGCATGCTTTCGCCCCGAGTCTGATGACTCTCGTATGGACTCGGATGATGAACCAAATATTTCCATGGATATGGATGATGGACCGAATATACCCGACATCGAGTCTGGTGGTTTTGGGGATTGGGATGAGATGTCTCAAGGGAGTACTGGTGGTAGTGAGAGCCAGGGAATGCCAACTCACAACTCGGAAGTTATCGACTCATATCCTGACTGCGCTCAAACATACGGCAAGGGCTACACGTTCCTCGATCTATTCAATTCCGACAATAACAGCAAACACCGTGCAATGAATCCGTATTACCCATTCAGCAGCCGGAAAGACTGGGAAGTTGGGTCGTGGCTCCTTCGCTCAGGATTGAGCATGGGGAAGATAGACAGTTTTCTTTCACTCGAGATGGTGAGTAACAAATTCGTCGATAATATTTACAATTTTTCTAAGTGATTCAGATAAAGACCCTTCCGTTGTCATTCCTTTCGGCCAGGGAACTTCGCAGTAGAGCGGAAATGTTGCCCAGCGGTCCGCGCTGGATGTCTCAAATCATACCTACAAAATTTCCTACGAAATTGCCCATTGTGTTGTATTGGCGCGATCCCCTGGATTGTATTTCAAGCCTTCTCAACCATCCTGCCTTTCATGATCAGCTGGACTTTACACCTCGCAGGGTGTATACCACTGCACAGAGGTTGTGTCGTGTGTTCTCGGAATGGGCGACAGGTGATGACGCGTGGAATATGCAGGTACGCATAGTATCATTTGTGCGAGTTGTCATACTTATCAGTTTTCGGACAGTCAGCCCTACCAAAAGGTGCAACACTCCTTGGGACCATCTTATCATCTGACAAGACGAATGTATCGACCATGACGGGCGACAGAGTTGCACATCCCCTTCTCGTTAGCCTTGCTAACATACGCATGTCTACCCGACTCAAATCGTCTTCGAATGCCTTTGTCCTTACTGCTCTACTCCCCGTCCCAAGATTCATCTACAAGAAGAAACGCATGTGAGGTGTACTTGAGGATCGCCTCATTCACGAATGCTTGGATATAGTTCTACGTCCACTCAAGGTAGCTGCCCGCGAAGGGGTCATGCTGTCAGATCCTATCGGACACAGTCGCTACTGTTTCACACCGCTCGCAAGCTATATTGTCGACACCCCGGAGGCCATGATGCTGGCTGCCGTTGGCGGGAAAACCTCTCCGGTTACTATGGCCATGTATAAACAGTTTGGAGATTCTTTCCGTCATGAACCTCGCACACGAGCAACTACACTCTCCCAGCTGGCTACTGCACGGAGTAAAGTTGATCCCGATGACATCGAGGCTTTTTTCCGTGAGGCCCAGAAGTTTCGTCTGAATGGCGTCAACACACCATTCTGGCTAGATTGGCCCCTCAGTGATCCATCACACTTTCTTACTCCCGAGTTTCTTCACCTCATCCATCGCGAGTTCTATGACCACGATGTAAAGTGGCTCATTTGCGCAGTCAGTGACACAGAGATCAGAGATCGATTTTCGGTTCTCTGTGTTGCAGGTCATCACTGGGTTCCGTCATTTTCATGGCGGGATTTCAAAACTTAAACAGGTTACAGGACGCGCTCAACGCGACATCCAGCGCTCAATTGTCGCGGTCAGCGCGGACGCAGTACCTAGCACCGTGATGGCTGCCGTACGAGCTCTCATGGACTTTTGGTACCTCGTACAGTCACCCGTAATCGATGACATCCAACTCACCCATATTTCCACGGCCCTTGAAGAATTTCACGCCAACAAAGATGCAATTATAGATGGCGGATTTCGTCGTGGTCAGCGTGGTGGAGTCATTGAGAACTGGTACATACCAAAGCTGGAGCTCATGCAGTCCATAGTTCCGAGCATAAGGAACACTGGAGTTTCTCTGCAATGGACCGCCGACACCACCGAACATGCGCACATAACGGAAATCAAGGATCCTGCTCGCTCCAGCAACAACAACAACTACGATCCCCAGATATGTCACCATCTTGACTGTACCGATAAGTGCCGCCGCTTTGACCTCGCTATGAGTCTGCTTAACAATATGGCAGACTCGAAGCGGCAGGGTTCAGATGACGTTGGCGATGTCAATGACAACGTTGATCTCGATGCAGACGACGATCACGACGATGGCGATGTTGATTTCGACACAGATGTCGATCATGATATCCCACACCTTCTAGCGATGAACAAATACCCTGGGCATTCACGTCTGACCACTAATTACTTCGAAATTGCCAAGGTCCTTCAGCACAGGGAAGCGGGAACAGTCCCTGTGCCATTGCGCGCGTTCATTATTGAACGCACAGCATTCCACCTCGCCTACGACCTGTTAAGACTGTAGCTCAAGGGTAGACAGATCCGAAGGGCTTGGCCTCAGCTCGTGCGCTGTGCCCCTTACCCGAGTACGTGCCCTTAATTTCAGAATGAAGTCCAGATGGAATCTGACGAAGTCCGAAGGACTCCCGGAGGCTGGCTACTCTGGTTGAGTGCTGGAGGACTTCCGGATGAGCGCAGGAAACTTTCGGATGAGTATAGGAAACTAAGATAGGCTGCAAGGGACAGAGTCCAAAGCAGGATAGGGTAGGAGGAGTGGTCCGAAGGACAGGACGTCCGGAGGTCTGAAGGTTAAGACGTCCGAAGGTTGCGTCGTCCGAAGGTTACGACGTCTGAAGGTTACGACGTCCGAAGGTTACGACGTCCGGAGGACCGGAGGAGCGGACAGGATTCTAGGACAAGAGAAGAAGGGCTACAACGGACAAGGTCCGGAGTAGAAACAGACGGAGGTAGACTACACTATGGTAGAGTCGGATAGACGGGGTTTAGACAGAAGTCTCGGAAAGACAGGAAGTGCCGGAAAGGCAAAGCTTCGGCTTAGGGAGTCAATCCCTAAGCATGGATATAGACAGAAGGATAAATCCGGAGGACCGGAAGGTTGGCCTAGGGAATCCTTCCCTAGGCCTAAGGAAAGGCAATACTAAGATGGACCGAAGTCCGAGATCAGAATGAGTGAAGTCTAGGATGTGAGAGAGCAAGTCTATGTTGAGCAGAATCTAAGATGATATTCGAACTAAGGAAACTTTACAGGAGTTGTACAGAGGTTTATATACTGGACGGGATCCGAGAGGATCAGTAAGCTGAAGACAAATGCTATGTACGAGCATGTGGAAACATATTGGTAAGTATGAACGGAACATAAACAAATGAACTCGGAGATGAACAAAGTACAAGGATCAATAAGCAAGACAGAAACACAGATAACCGAAGTCCGGAGTCAAGAGGATTACCATAAGGAGATAGACGCTGATTTAAGGTTTGAGCTTCGGATATGAGTATAGGTCGGATCCGGAGGTCTAGAGATATCGGATGAGCGGATCCGGAGATCTAGGTGAAGACGAGACTAGGATATAGATCATGGATATCATCCGGTAGTCTAGGGAAGGTAAAGTCTCAAATAGGATGAGCTCGGATCCGATGGGATCAAGGGTGGATGAAGCAGGCTTAGCTGCGGAGGTCCGAAGGTATGGATATATGGATGTACGAAGGTGTACGGATCCAAACCGATAGTGGACTGGAGGACTGCAGGCATGGATAAGGGTATGGAGTCATGGATAAGGGTATGGAGTCATGGATAAGGGTATGGAGGTCCGGATGTGCATCCGGAAGGTGTCCGGAAGGCGTGGGAACATCATCGGACGTAGGTCCAGAATACGGGATATGACACGACCCATCCATCAGAAATATATCTGTTGACGATGCTGCCATTAAGTTTGGCCTTCCCGACTTACGACCAGCCATTGCCGACTTTCTTCGTCGTGAGGATACTCACGGGAGGGATCACATCCATACTATTGGGGGGGCTAGAAGAGCTGGACCCACTACTCCACTTCCCTTCGACAAACTACAAGTCTGGTTTAAGCTTCGGCTCCAGGACACCGATTTTCATGATATCAGCATCATACGGCCTGCACAGACCCTCAACTGCGCACCCCCTTCTGATCCCTGGACCTCTGGCCGGTATGACACAGCCATCATCAATAACAAGGCGAGATGTGTATGGCCCACAGATGGTCTTCACGGTATGTTATTCTTACATTGTACTGAATATTTACTTATTGTCAAGTCATAGGTCATACTATTGGTCAGATCAGGCTTCTCATGCGTCCTGTTGGAAAGAGTGGCACAAATTGGTCATGGAAGGACCGCTTTCTGGTATATGTACATCGCTTTGACATTGTTCCCCAAAGCTCCGGTACCAATGATCGTGAGCCAAGTACGCAGCTCCACTTGCTCAACGAGCGAAGCGTTCAAATGGTACTCGGGTGGGTGACATCGTGCCTGTGACACAGCTCAGAGCACTTGTCAACCTCGTCCCTCGCTTCGGTGCAAGTGCGGACAACCGCCTCACCCCATATAATAGCATGGAACATGCTTCGCAGTTTTGGCTCAACAAGTATTGGGACAAGAACTCATATTTTCCTCTTTCCATGTAACTTTGACGTAGTCACCCTTTTTTATGCAATGCTCGCGTCAGTTGTGTATCTAGCCAATGGTTATTCTAGTCTATCTTATTCTTAGATCATTGGTCCAATCTTTGATGGCGCTGTGAGGCGCTATGTGGCGTGATAAGCTAGCGTTTGTCTCACTATTGTCACATACAAAATGGCTTGTTTTTTCAGGACTGTTGACAACGGAATCAAATTGTCATCACTTGTGTCTATCCCCGATGTCACTGACGTCCCTGCTATGAACAAGATCACGTCCAACGAGCTTAATCGGCTGGTCACTCACGAGGATACACCAAAGGCCTCACAACCGATACTAGGACACTTACTCACCCAAATCTTCCAGTCTTTCACAATTCCTCTTCCCGATGTGTCCAACCTTAAAATACCTTTTGGAAAAATCCTTCATCACAACCAGTGCATCAATGAAAAGTTTAGCAGTACATCACCAGATACCCTAGTGCCGCTGTATGACACTGAAGCGAAGACTTGGAACTGGGCTCTTCCAGTTGACCCCCCAGAAAATGGTAGTACTCCAGCTGGGGTTGACTCGGGGTCAGACTCGGAGGACAACGCCACACAGGAAACAACTCATGAAGAAAATTTTGCAGCGTTTCTCAATGCTTTTGCTAGTTGCTTGTCACGGTCGCGGTCCGAACTTGTAGCAATGCGCTTTGCAACCGGCACATGGAGTGCGGCCAATGCACAGAAGGCATTGCCTGGCAGCGCCATCAAGCGCAAGCCAGATATTGTCCTATCTGACGATATATCTGCCAAGTGGGGAAACATCAGGGTATCAGCAGAACTCACGCACAGTCGATACCAGCCTGCGATGCAACTCGGGAAGGCCGCGGATACCCATGCCTATATTATGATGAGTGAACAGCCCTGGAGGCGCTTCGCTCTCATATTATCATTCACAAATAAATATCGCCACCTTAGGGTCTTGATGTATGACCACTCAGGTGGTGCTGTATCCCCTCGCTTCGATATTTACACGCAACCCAACGCATTTCTACACATCATCGCTGCTATCATGTTTGGGAGTTTAGAGTGCGTCGGTTATGACACAACAGTTTCCTTCTCGAGGATTGTTTCACCACCCTGATCCAAAGATATCCACGGCTATCGTCCCATCAGAAATACTCCTGCCCGACGGAGTAGTACGACAGACCATGCTGTTACCACATCGAGCTCTGATTCTCTTCCAAATCCTGATGTATCATCCGGCGAAGCTCTTGAATCGGTCGTCTCCGATGATTCTGATGACTCTGATGACTCTGATGAGTCCTCTAGTGATTCTGCTCACGACTCAACTGAAGAGAGTCCGAGCGCCTTGCATGACTCGATGGATGAAGAGAATTCCTCCCCCCCTCAACCCACTGCAACCCGCAGCGCTCCCCTTCTTAGCCTCATATCGCAAATACCCCAGGCTGAGATGACCGAGAGCATCTATTCCGTCACCCCTCTCCCTTCCCAATTCCCTTATTCTACTCAATCACCCGAACCTTGCGGCAAGATTCGTGTAGGGGAGAAAATCTACACCATAAAGAGGATTCTTTTTGCAACCCGAGGCCTCGTTGGTCGCGGAACCGTTTGCTATTTAGTCACCTTGGACGATGAAGACTACATCATCAAAGATCATTGGGTTCTGGGCAAGGACGATAATGTAGTCCTGAACGAGATCAAGATGCTGGAGTTAATGGACAACGTCCCTGGCGTTCCAAGGCTGGTGGATTATTGGGTTGTTGAGCGGTCAGATGGTGAGCCCGACATTACCTGCAAATATCGGCACAAGGAACACCGGAGTACCAGAGGCACCAGTCGTACTCATGTGCGTCTTGTCTTGAAGCCATGTGGTCGCCCCCTTCACATGTTCTGAACGCTTAAGGAGTTCGTGCGAGCACTAAGAGATATTGTTAAGAGTAAGCATCTAGTTCGTGGTACAGGTGTCTTAAACTGATGCTCTCTGATTTTAGTCCTACAAACTGCAGTGGAGGAACGTCAGATTTTGCATCGGGACTGTAGTCTTAACAACGCGATGATCCTAGACGAGCTTGGCAGTAGTGAAGGGTTTCTTATTGACTGGGAGTTCGCAGTTCGTATTGCCGCGGATAACAAATATCCCATCGGTGGTACAGTAAGTACACCTCATTCATTAAATATTCAGTTTATTAATTCATTTGCCAGGGCACAGTCCCTTTCATGTCACGTGGGCTACTCAACCAGGTCGCAATCCTGCAGCAACAGGCGAACTCGGAATCAATGAAGAAGAAAACTCGGGCACATAAATCAACGAAAAAACCGACAACCCCGAAATCATCATCGGATTCTTTGGCTCTGCCAATATCATTTGTCGTTCACAGATTTGCGGATGACTTGGAGTCTCTTTTTTTTATATTCGCTTGGGTTTGCATCAAGTTCAGTGGTCCCAATGGCATGGTGCGCCAGGGGCCCTTACCCAATTCCTTGCTGGATCGATGGACAAGCCTTGACTTGGAAACATGCGCCGCCTTCAAGATCACCTTTTTCGCGAATCCAGCAGAAGAAAAGCGTCTCACTGATGAATTTCACCCGTACTTCAGGGACCTCATCCCCCTCGCAACCGAGTGGCGTAAAGCTCTGGCGGACAACATGATTCACCCCGTCACCTTCAGTACCATTCTTGGTATACTCAACTCGCATCTTAACAAGCTTCCCGACGACGAGGAGCTCGCAACTACTGTGAATATGCTCAAGAATGATGCTGCCGTTCTTGCGGATCGTTTCAAGGGGAAACGGCTTGCTTCAGAGTCTTTCTCTGTTGTGGAGCCTAAGCGACAGAAGTCCCATCATACTGGAGACACTGAGTCTGATTCAGCATCGGGCAGTGACGCATGACCAGGAGGGAAAGGTGATTCGATTTGTCCACCCGCTCATCATATGCTATCTTCTTTGTTATTAGCTTGTTTGCACTGGCATATGCATACCTAGAATCTCATGTACTGTGTTACGTTGTTATGATAGTTCACCTACGAGCACCCTACTGATTTTTCTCTTTCTCTTCACAATCAGACAGTTTCTTTTACGTACTACTATTCATCTTGCCAATGATGCGCACTGTTTTTGCTTATGTAATCGAAATTTGAATGTAACTCTCAGGCTGGGTGTGAAACGTTTTCTTAACTGACGTCAATATGAAGCACATCTTCTCTCGCTAGTCCCATCTGAATATCGAGTACGAGTCATGATACACAACTCTTGCGACACATTGACTCAGGTGTGTTGCTCTATTACTATCATTACTAACAATGAAGTTTTTCTCTCGCTAGTCGTCCGAATATCGATTACTGAGACATGATATAAAATCCTCGTGAGTCTGGTATAATTCATCAGCGTTGCCTCTTCCTGTTCTTTATTGCAGTGATGCCTCCCCGTGCCGTTGCCAGTCCCAAGAGGAAACGATCCAAGCGCAAAGGATCTGATGCTTTAAAGACCGGCTTGCCAAAGAAGTCGCGGGCTGCAGACATTGCCGAAGTACCCAGCATGGTACCTCTCGTGTCACTCGGCCTGGCTGGAGCAGAAGCAGCAAATGATGCTCCCCGACGTTCTGGCTGCCCTAATGCAGGAACTGGAGGTAGGAACGCCCAGCTGGAGAAAATTGGATTAGCGCTACAATCTAAGCCTCGAGCTCACGAACACAAGGGTAGGACGTCCCTTGGTCCCAATGTTCCAGTCAATCCCCAAGCCCCAGAGCCACGTCGTAAAGGTCGAAAGAAAGATTCTAAGGTAAGTGTTTAATTAATGTTGTTACTCATGTTGATTCTCCCATAGGCGGTTCCTCCACCGTATAGCTTGCTCATCAGTGATGCTCCAGATGCCTCAGCCATGGATATTGCAGAGCCCAGCTTGACATTACTACAACCTGGCAGACGGTTTGGATTTGCTGCTTCAAACACCACAGACTTTGTTCATCCCGGTACTGCTAAGCCCAATCTTCAGGTGTCGGAAAACCCATATGTCACCGTTGGGATGAAGGTCGCTGAGCAGCGAGCTAGGGACGTTATTGCTGAGCAGCGAGCTAGGGACGCTATTGCTGAGCAGCGAGCTCGGGATGCTATCAATGAGAAACGAGTTCGGGACGCTATCGCTGAGAAACGAGCTCGGGACGCTATCGCTGAGCAGCGAGTGCAGCATACCCAGAGGTCCGTCTTTTTGGAGCACAACTTAGACCCAGCTCTGCGCCAGGAGGATGACACTGTTAGGGCTCAACGTCATCTGAGGCTGCTAGGATCTGAGGAGGACAGCGACTCCAAAAGCAGCAGCAGCAACGACAGCGATGACAGTGACAACAGCGACAACAAAGATCCCGACAGAGAGGCTGACGGAGAGGATGATGAAGAGGGGGAGAATGATGACACTGTCAAGAGCTCGCAGGAGTTTGGTTGGGGGGAGGCCGGCCGGCGCCAGAAAGAACATCCAGGTAAACATCTTCGTGGCATGATTTCCCTTCATTAAATCGATATCATAGGATTTTCAAAGGATGCACTACCTTCGCAACCTCCAGTCGCTCGTCCACTCACACCTGAATTTGAATTCCAGTATTCACGTGATGAAGATGATGTTGTTGCCCTGACGAGCCTTGATAAAACCTCCGTAAGTTTTCTAGTCTAGCTGAGACCGACTCACTTCATTTTGTTCGTCCAGCGGAACGAAAGCTCTCAGGTATGATCACGTTACTTAATTGTGACACGCTTACATTTCTTTTTTTTCAAGGGCCCTCAGGACATCTCACCAGGCCTACAGCGGCAACAGTCCCAACACATTGAGGTGAGATTAGAAATTGTTCTAATTGGCGCTCACAATTAAGTAGACCATTACCTTGAAGCCCGAGGATGTATTGCAGCGCCACCATGAGAAAAACAGAAAGCCCCGTCTTCCTGACCCTGACTCCCTCAAGCTGCTAAATCAAGAAACCGAGTCTAGCGTTCAGCCATCAAGAGCCAAAAGGTCCAAGGCATCGGGTAGTGGGCCAACACCCGATCAACTATCTTGGTATGGCCCGCGCTGGAAGCGTTTTCTGGAGGATGCCAAAGCGGAATGTCGCCTGCAACATGCCCTGGAGAATCCGTTTCCAGCCTTGGTGAAGAACCTACCAGGATCAATCACCGAAGTTCTTATCGCAACGTTGGTTATGTGGGATAGGAACGGTGAACAATTTGAAGCTGGTGAGTGCTCATTTGTTCTCGTTCGTTCTCAAACTAATCTGTCATCGCAGGGGTTTGGCCTGAGCAAAAAATTAATATGTCTCAGTTGGTGCGTATTTAACTTATTCTGGGCCGATATATCGCTGACAGTCTGTACTGAAGCTGTACGACGATCTTTCAACTTGGCGATCAGACTTGAAGAAAACTGCCATAAGCATTGCACCACTATCATATTCGCTCATTCCCCCGCTTTCGGTCCCCGCTCAAGAACGTGCTGCTTGGATTGAACATGCGGCTGCTGGTTTAATCAAAGAATCACTATTCTTACGGTTTGGGGTGGACGAAATGGTGAGTGATCTTGCACTGATCGCATCTATACTGACAGAAGATTGCCAGGGGAAAACGCGAAATTTTGCCCATCCCGCCCTTCGTGAGGTTGCCATCGCATTCTTTTACACAGGGCCATATCGAATCGCGCAAAGGATGCCAGAGATCTTCTGTACGGAATTGCCACTCTCGTGTTTGGCTTTGGTTGCTGCAGTGGTAGGTTATCTCCTTCACAAATGTTGTATTAATTTTTTTTCTATACTAGTTCAATTGCGTCCTCGACGGTCTTGCGAAAAACGGACATGGAAAATCATACCCGAATTTTTCAAGCAAGGACTACAGCCCTATTTACAATCGGATGCTCATATTTCTCAAAGATATCCTTGGAGACGCGTATCATGGTCCGAGGCTGTCAGCTCAACTGCAAGAATGGGCTGCAGCGGGATGGCAAGGATCTCCACCCTCTCCGAAAACTTTTATACTAATTTCATTTGCACAGGGCCGCAGCATTGAATCTCGAAGGAGTTGTTGAGGCGAAGCACGACCACCTGCAAATTCTTCTCAACTAGTTTTCTATTCCCGCGCCCCTCTTTCATCGTTTTAGGCACCGTTGTATCATTGTGTTCCTGATCGTGATCTAATACCGTCCAACATAGTCATGTGATTGAATATATTGGTTTTGTTTTATTTTTAGTGTCGTGTAAGCAGTACAGCGAGCAATATCAGTACAGTGAACAATATCTGCACAGTTCCGGTGCTCTGTGAGTGTCTGTACATACATAGACAGCAATTTTTTTTGCCAATTTAAGTAGAATTTCGTAGTTGCTGGGTGGTCTGTGAGTGTCTGTACAGAAATTCACAGAGCAAGGTGCTACTTGATGAACTGGCTAACAGGGACCAAGCTGTGGAGCTTGCACACTGTACAGCGCTGTACACCACAAAGTGGTTTACTGATGTTGGTGGTCACCTGCCCTCAGAGCCAGTAGAACTACAAAGATTGATTTTTATTTCAGTAACAAAGCAAGATAATGACAAGTGGTAAGATACAAACTTGATCAGAAAAACGAGGCGCAGACGACTGCAGAAAAGATGGAATGATTTGGTGAAGTGGACACTTGCTTCATGTCTACTAGCATAAAAACCAAATTCACACACATCTCACTTTTCCCAGTCTGCTACATTGTCTTGCAGGATGGCAAAGGCTTCTACCTGAGTGCGCAAGGTCAAGGAGCCTTGGCCCAGTGGTATGCAGGTGGAAGATCCTCCAAGTCAGGAAGTCATCTCAAAGACTAAACCATGGCCATGGCCCATTCCATGAAAAAATCCTGGCACTTTGTCGGCAGCCACAGCGCCAGGTGGATCCAAAGACACTGGCAGTTAGATGAAACAGCACCTGAATGGTTGAGTTACTCTACTGTTCAAGTATCATTTCCTGTACAAGTACAGATTTGTGGATGCTACAGTTGTCCATGATTATGACTGAGTTTGGACCAGCCCGAGGGAATGGATTCATTTGATCAAGTAATGCATCTATGAACTGGTAAAATCTTCTCTTGGTGAAGGAGTCCTCAATGATGTCCATGAGCAGGATTCCTGATAAGCTAAGGGCTGGGAGCTGTCACAAACTGCTCATCAAACTCCTAAGAAACCATTCAAAGACACTTTCATTCCATTAGTGCCCACTACTCAAATAACTCCTATGATTGAAGATGTGAAGACATGTTCTATGATTGTGATTAGATTAGATTAGATAACATCACATCACATGACTCATTTCTGGAAGGTTCTATTATATAAACATTGTACAATTCTATTCTATTTAATGATTGGTTAATAGTTACAACTCAGATTCAATATATGTATATAGGTAGTCAATTGTAGTCAGTAGTTCCTTAGTTCAAACCTCTTGTGTATTCGTCATTGAATCGACCCAAGGTGTACTTGCTCTTATCGTCTTGTGATTATTCTTTAGTTTGAGTCCTAGTCTCTGCCCTTGTGTTTATTCATTATAGGGGTTGTGACAGGAGCACTGAGTATCTATCAGTTCTTGGAAATGAGTACACTTCTACTTCAAGTGATTGTTGACTGATCATACCTTAAGCCATGAACAAAAAATTGTAATGCCCTTCTATTCATTCGTGGGTAGCCATAACCATGATGGCCAGTACAATGATCTATGGAGCTCTCATTGACAAAGATATGTTGGTCAGGTCTATACTCAAGGCCAATCTGATACATGTATTCAGCATGTTTATCAAGGTTCCGCTCTCTCACTTCTCAAGCAACCTATCACACATGTCAATCAAACATTGTTGTCAATGAGAATCAAGACACTAACTTTCTTCCTTGAATAGCCCGTGCGATGAAGTGTTCGCCAGATCATGGACAATGACAAGTGTTTCCCATGAGCCTTGCTCATCTCATCATGGAGCTCGTCTAGATACATATCACAGTTGTGGGACAAACAGCCATGCATGTACTTTTGTCATGTCAGAATTTGTGCAGAAAGAGATTGAATCTGGATGCACCTCAAAAATTTTCAAGTTCACCATTCAAGTTCTACCACTATGATTACCATTCTGGCTTTCTTTGTATGGGTTCCCAGTCAATTTATAGCATTGTGCAATCTTTGCTATTGTTGATTTGCTTGCACCAGTGTATGCATGATTTCAGATGTGTCAAGGAGCAGTAGCATTCAGATGATAATTTTACATAGTTCTTGTGATGATTTGTGACCTTTCATAGTAGGGTAAGAGAGATGTTCAACCAATGTTTGACTGGAGAAAAAAGTGTTGTTGTAAACTGTTGGCTCTGAGGGCAGGTGACCACCAACTTCACCGAATCACTTAGTTTTTCCACTGGTCATCTGCATTCAATTTTTCTGATCAGTTTTGTCACTTGGATCATGTCAATAGCTTGCTTCATTGTTGAGATAAAAATCAATCTTGGTAGGACTACTTCTCAGAAATAAATGCACATTTTCTTTTGGGAATTACTGCTGGTCTCTACCATTATGCAAACTGCTGTAACTAAGGTACTATGAATGATTTATTTAGTAGAGACTAACCTTACTAAGGCCCATTCTGCAACCACTTGTTTCATGTGTTTGGGTCTGTTCTGTTTTGAAAAAGACACTCCCATGGTGTCTTGTTATCTGTTAAGACCGTAGCTCAAGGGTAGACGGATCCGAAGGGCTTGGCCTCAGCTCGTGCGCTGTGCCCCTTACCCGAGTACATGCCCTTAATTTCAGAATGAAGTCCAGATGGAATCCGACGAAGTCCGAAGGACTTCTGGAGGCTGGCTACTCTAGTAGAGTGCTAGAGGACTTCCGGATGAGTGCGAGAAACTTCTGGAGGAGTATAGGAAACTCTGGAGGAGTTTCATCCACTGTATTAGATCCGAAGGTAAGACTTCCCAAGGTAAGTTTCCTAGATAGAAACACATAGAGGATAGGCTGCAAGGGACAGAGTCCAAAGCAGGATAGGATAGGAGGAGTGGTCTGAAGGACAGGACGTCCGGAGGTCTGAAGGTTAAGACGTCCGAAGGGTACGACGTCCGAAGGTTATGACATCCGAAGGGTACAACGTCCGAAGGTTATGACGTCCGAAGGTTACGACGTCCGAAGGTTAGGAGGACCGGAGGAGCGGACAGGATTAGGACAGGAGGGGAAAGGCTACTATGGACAAGGTCCGAAGTAGAAACAAACAGAGGTAGACTACACTTGAGTAGAGATGGAGTTGACAGGAAGTAGACAGAAGTCTCAGAAAGACAGGAAGTGCCAGAAAGGCAAAACTTCAGTCTAGGGAATCAATCCATAGACTTCAGAACAGAGACATAGGGGACAAATCCGAAGGTCCGGATTTCCGGCCTAGGGAATCCATCCCTAGGCCTTGATGGAAAGGCAGAACTCAGATGGACCAAAGTCCGAGACAAGAATGAGTGAAGTCTAATGTGGAAGAGCAAAGTCTAAGATGCGAGAGAGCAAGTCTATGTTGATATTCGAACTGAGGAAACTTTACAGGAGTTGTACAGAGGTTTATATACTGGACGGGATCCGAGAGGATAAGTAAGCTGAACACAAATGCTATGCACGAGCATGTGGAAACATATTGGTAAGTATGAACGGAACATAAGTAAATGAACTCGGAGATGAACAGAGTACAAGGATCAATAAGCAAGACGGAAACAGAGATAACTGAAGTCCAGAGTCAAGGGGATTACCATAAGGAGATAGACACTGATTTAAGGTTTGGGCTTTGGATATGAGTATAGGTCAGATCTGGAGGTCTAGAGATATTGGATGAGGCGTCTGGATATTGGATGAGTGGATCTGGAGATCTAGGTGAAGACAAGACTAGGATATGGATCATGGATATAGACCGGTAGTCTAGGGAAGGTAGAGTCCAAGATGGAATGAGCTTGGATCCGATAGAACTAAGGGTGGATGAAGCAGGCTTAGCTGTGGAGGTCCAGAGGTATGGATATATGGATGTACAAAGGTGTACGGATCCAAACCGATAGTTGTTACAGTCAAGTACGCCCCTATTCATTTTCTTTCTTTTACATCATTGTATTACATCACGATCGCATCTTGCCGTCGCTAGATGATCTATTTTCGTTATCTTTGACTCGTCTTATCTCTGACTCATCTTATCTCTGACTCGTCTTATCTCTGACTCGTCTTATCTCTGACTCATCCCTATGATCTCATCGTACCGGCCCTAAAGTCGTTTCCATGTACTATATAAACTCGTCCTGTACCATGTAGTTCTTTACTTTAATCTTACTAGGTTTTACCTGGAACTTCCTTCGCTTAAGACCTCCAATCTTAAGTCGTATTGAACTTGATTCAAGTCGAGGACACTCTCCTTGTCTTGTCTTAGAACATCGAACTTCGGTATACGCCGAAGCCTTGAACCGACCTTGGCCGATTACTCTTATCGAGTAGCCATATGTCTGAACTATCCTAGTTCGTAATAATAGTGGACTGGAGGACTGAAGGCATGGATAAGGGTATGGAGTCATGGATAAGGGTATGGAGGTCCGGATGTGCATCCGGAAGGCGTCCAGAAGGCATGGGAACATCATCGGACATAGGTCCGGAATACGGGATATGACATTATCTAAGGGTCTTATATATGACATGTATATAGTGACAACACAACTATACAGGATAAGACTTCTTGCCAGTCCTTAAGTACACGGTCTACGACTTTTCTAGTTTTTGTGGTAGATAATGTGCTGAGTTCTTGGGAGGAATGTCTTTCAATATTCTCCTTCTTGTTCCTCGATTAGTTTAAACCTTGTGGTCTCAAAATACTGAGTGTGAAGTTTGTACATGTTTTGGCAAGTGTGTGTTTGTGGATTGTGAAATATGTCTATGCTCTTGAAATACTGAGTGTGAAGTTTGTATATGTTTTGGCAAGTGTGTGCCTGTGGATTCATGATGTGTGTCTCGTGATTTGTGTCTCCCTTCCTGAAAAAGAGAGAGGAAAGTAGTGCTGATAGAACTTAGCTAGGTAGTTGTACATTGTTATATAGTCAACCCCTGCAAGGTAGTATATAACTTGAATAGATGTTTTTTATTTTTAACTTCAAGGCTGCTGAATGGCTTGCACTTAGATCTTACTGGTTCTCATACAGTTTGAGAAAAGAGTGTTAAGTGGGAAGCTTATATTACATGGGTGAAAATGGGCTCCTTATATACCTTTTGGGAGGCCATCTTACTAAGCATGATTCATACATAGATTGGTAAGAATGTGCTTACAAACTTGTGTTGAATCAGCTTGTTTACTAATGTACATACAAAATGAAGTGTAGTATTACAAAGAATGAAAAGTGAAAAGCATGAGTCATCACTTGCTGCTCTTAAGGGGCAGTTTCAGTCCCTCCAAGAGCTTCACCTCAATATTCACACAGAAAGAGAGCTTCAGATTGCTATCCATTGGATTATGTGTTGCATCATTTTGCACAACATGATCATTCAATTTGAAGCTCACCATTGCAAGCAGGATCCAAAGTTCTATTGTTCTCAGAGGTGGGTTGAATGGGAGGCCAGAGAATTTGCAGCTTAAGAGACTGAAGACCCTGATGGAGATAAAGTTGTGGGTGACAGGTCATATGAGGGTACTCCAGGGCAAGCTTCTCATTTGAAGATGATGGATCAACTGTTTGACAGTCCTTACTCAAGAGCTGAACATAGGGAAGGGTAACTTGAAAGAACCAGGGTCACATTGGCAATCAGAAGATATGTACATGTACTACTACAACAGATTTCAAGAAATGTGTATATGAAATGACATAACAAATATTTTTAAAAAAACAGCAACAGCAACACATAATCAGGATGATGGTGACAAGGACCAGGGACTAGGAACATCTCCACCTGCAGTATATATCATCATAGTCTTGTATCGTATCTTGAGGTACTAAGTCTCAGTCTCCTTCTCCTGCAAAGCAGCTGCAGCCTGAAGACAGAGGATCACCTTGTCCTTGGCCTCCTGCTTGCATTAGTGTGTGGCAGCTGGGAAGATCATTTCATGTAAATGGGACTCACAGCGCCATTGGTGTTCCTTTTGCTGGGATTGATAGTTCATCTTCAGGGTGTAACACTTATTCCTCAATTCCCAGTACTCAGACATGTCACTATGCATACTTTTGATCTTATCATTGAGCATGCTGATCTGACCCTCCATATCTGCCACCAAAGTCCTCTTATTTTGCAAGCTCATGAAGCTCTGTGGCTTCATGGAAAGAGATGTTTGTGATGCTGTTGGTGAAATCTAATAGTCAGATGAAAACATAGGCTGACAAGGATGTTGTTAATGATGAAGAGGAGCAGCTGTGCAAGATTCTAATGACAAAGGAAGTTTGTATGACACATGGCTGCTAAGCAAAGTAGAATCAAACACCTTGTGGCTGTGATGTATAGGCATCTGTGCCTTGTACAGGAGAATGAATGAATTGATGCTGACACAAGGTGGAGACAGAGAAGCTGCATACTGCCACTTATGGCCTACCACTTTGGGAGGACTGTTAAGGCTAATGGCACAATGCCAGGAGGAGTTGACCTCCAGCCTATCCTTCTCCTCATCACCACATATCTTGAAGTCCCTATCTAAGGTATTCAATGCATTACCTAGAGGGGCACTGAAAGGGCTATCATCAACATGAGAGTCATCCTCCATATCACTGTCAGGAACATTGATCAGACCACCCTCCACACCAGGCTGAGGAAAAAGAGGGGGAGGATACTGCAAAGGAGTGGAGGGAGGGTGCTATGAAAGAGAGGAAAAGGGGGTGCTGTGAAAGAGGGAGGAGAGGGTGCTGCAAAGAAGGGGGAAATAGGCTGAGCGCCAGCAGCATATTTGCTTTGGTGAGTGGGCTGAACACTTGGGGGAATGGGCTGAGCACTTGTGGAAATGAAACAAGGATTCAGGGAAGGGAGTTCAGAACAAGTAGTGTATTGGTGAGATGAGGGACCAGCCACCCCACATAAATTCACGATGTCTTAATAACCGAGGGTCTTATATGAAAACGTGTAAGAATGTAATGACACCACAATTACACTGGATAAGACTTCTTGCCAGTCCTCGATTAACACGGTCTACGACTTTTCTTCTTTCGTGGTAGATAACGTGTGAGTTCTTGGGAGGCTCGCTAAACCAATCAGTCAGATTAACTTAGCCGGAGCTTTATTATCTCTGATTGAAACTATGGGATTGTCTAGGATATACCGTCTAGACACTTGAACTGGTTTCCTGAATATATGGTTAACTGTTGAGAAGCTGGTCTCAAATGTGACTACGTGGACCAAAGCTCGTGTTGGTCAATATACAAATACCTGGTGAGAACGCTGGTCTCACAAATAACAACAATGACAAATAAAAATAAATAAAAAACAATGACAAATAGCAACAATGACCAAAGCTCGTGTTGGTCAGTATACAAATACCTGGTGAGAACGCTGGTCTCACAAATAACAACGTTGACCAAAGCTTGTGTTGGTCAGTAAACACTACGTGGTGAGAACACTGGTCTCACAAAACTGGGTTTCTATCGCGAGAAACTTACGTAATCTCAAGGGAAACACTTTCCCTGCACTTGCCTGGACAGTTCTTACAAAGGAAATGGGCTTTGTAAGCAGCAATTTGTTCAGACTGAAGCTTCTTAGGTGAGAGTTCAATTTGCTCAAGAGGGAGATTCTTGAATGCAACAAGTGGGAGATCTATTTTTTTGGGGGAGAATGGGCTCTCCTTATATACATTTTGTGTGGGAATATTATGTAAGTAAAAAGGTGATGTAATGACTTCAGAATGTGGGAAGAATATTCCAAAAACTGGAGCAGAATGTTCTAGCAGGTGCAAAAGAACATTCCAGAATATTCATGGTGGGATAATGACATCATTCTGAGTCACTATGAGTCACTATGAGTCATTATGAGTCATTGGAATGTTCTAGCAAATTCCATGGAACATGACATCATTATGACATCACTATGATATCATATCTTTCAACCAAAATACCTGCAGGAGTGTAGGTGAAGTCCTATGACATCATTATGACATCATACCCTGTAGGTACAATTTTATGAAGCATCTGATTAGTCAGAGCATCCTAATAGAAAAGTAAAGTAAAGAAACACTAGAGAAAACAACTCAGAAATAATGGAACAAATAATAGTACACAATACGCGGGCTTTTTAGATAGGTTTTTGTTAGGCTTTGAACTTTTCTCTATGGGTTTCTCTAGCCAAAGTGAATAAGCCAAAGGAAAGGCAATACCTTAGCCTTCATTTTGCTTCTCATATCAACTAGGTCATTATGTGATTCCCATCTCACATATGACTTTTCTTCAAAACATGGTGGATTCATGAATCACTGAGGGAAAACTGAAACTATTGGACCAAGGTTTGATACCAAGGTATGGGTTGACTAGTCTGAGGACTAAGCTAACAGACTTTGTCTTTTAGGGGGATACCTAGTAGTCATGTCCATGCATGATTCCCAAATCATGCAGGACAACGAGTGCTGTCATGCATGGTATGGAAATCATACCATGACATATGTAGACAGGAAATAATCACAGGAGAGTTGACTAATGTATACTTCATTGTATTATAGGCTTGTGACAGATTTACTTGTACTTATATTTCCAGTATGTTAGTTTCCATCAGTTTCTTTCCCTTTCTTTTTTCAAGGCTTATTCAGCCACCAATTTTACTCAGTGAGCCACTAATATGTTACTAAGTGTGTTATGTGATTGGCAATATTCTGATTTTCAAGGATTCTTCATGAATTTGTTACGCAGTTTCCATTTATTTCTGTTTGTTTCCATTTCTTTCAGCCACAGAATCCTTCAGTGAGCCACCAGATGTGTTTGTAAGCATGTCATGTGATGGGCAATATGCTGATTTGTAAGGATTTGTTGTGCTTTGTCATGCTTTGTAATATCATTTACCATTTATGTATATTGGATTGATAAGCAGCTGATTTAGCACTGCCAAATGTCATGGTTAGTAAGCCAGTGACTTATGAATGTTGTGATGAGTCATACTTAGTAAGAGGGCCTCCAAAAAGGTACATGTATAAAAGGAGCCCATCTTGCACCAAGTAATGATAACTTTCCACTTTTATTCTTCTCTCAAACCATGTGAGATCTAGTAAGATTCAGAAAGTGCAGGCCAAATAGGTTACCTTGAAGTAAGATCTATGACACTTCTACTACTAGTTATATACTACCTAAAAGAGAGGTTGACTATATAACACTGAGACAGCTTTCATACTTTGCTTTATGTATTTAAGATAGTTCTCTCTTAAATGAGAAGAGAGACACAAGAACAAGGCAAAGTTGAGACAGACTTTCATAGGTTGAAACACAACCTACTAGGGTAAAACATACCTAAGAGTACACTGAGAAACTTTGTATCACTGAAATCATGAGAAAGGCAAGAAGAGGACATGTCAGTAAATCCTCCCAAGAACTCACATGTTATCTACCACAAAAATTAGAAAAGTCGTAGACCATTGTGGGTATCACAACCTGGCAGGCACAGATGAAATAAAATGCTCTACCAGTATAAGTGAGTCTCGGCTCTGCCTAGCTGCTATACTTGCAGGATACAAGAGCGTTCAACCCTAAAGGGGAAGCAAGGAAAGCAAGGATCTACAGAATGATGCTGATCAACCCTGATGAATGGCGGTGAAAGTGCGAGAAACACACTGAAGGTGTGTGTGGGGAAGCGATGTGCAAAAGAGTGCGAAGTGTGGGAAGGTAGTGCAAGCGGTGCACAAGTGTAAAAGACGTGAACTGAGACGATGATATGATGAAAAGTGCAGATATAGACAGATACTGATAGTGCCACTAGCTATAGACTGATGCTAGGGCCTTAAGATGATGACAGATGCATGCATTGCATGGAACTAACTGCCAAGTAACATGGTGGTAGAAAGATGGGTGGTAGCTGGTTGGTAAAAGGTAGGTGTAAAATGAACATGAAAGTATGTAAGTTCTACTTAAGTGCTTTCCCAGGGCTCGGAGCCAAATAGGGAGCGCTCTAAGTATGTAAGTGATGTAAGTGATGTAAGTGATGTAAGGTAAGGGTCCATAATGAAATACAAAGTGTAATATGCTCAATATGGTCTGATAATGAAAAGGGACGCACCTAGGAACTGATTGGACAATGGATGGATGCTCCTAGATGATGCGCAATGTAAAGCACTTAAGTGCGAGAAAGCGCACAGGGAGCGCGACAAATGCGCTAAGCACACATGTGTGGGAATGTGAAATGCAAAAGTGTGCAAAAGTGTTGCACCTATGGCGCATTTTGCAGGAAAGCTGCGCATTATATGCAGAATGACTGAAGACATGATAGAAGTCACATACGGATGATGGTGTGAGTCATGCAATAAAGGCCAATTGTCAAAAGTCGTAATATGGGCCATATGCACCTGCAGAGACTCAAGTCTCTACACTGTGTACTTAAGGACTGGCAAGTAGTCTTATCCCTGTATAGTTGTATTGTCACTATACACAAGTTCTATTTAAGACCCTTAAGTAGCAAGACACTGTGTAGAATTCTGCTGTGTGGTCAACTCCCAGTTGGGAGGTGTAATCTTTGGCACCACATGTTGGGTTGGAAAATAGTATGGGGTGGAGTCAGTCATACCATGGAAAGCACTTGTTCTGGAAATAGAATAAGTCAAATAAAATAAAAGAGAATGGTAAAAAAAAACACTCACTGTGTAGATTGATAGCCCCATTTTCATCGAGTGGGGTGACACCAGCAATGGTCCTATTGAATTTTTTGAGCTGCTCCTTGAATGATTTCTTAAGACTTTGAAAAATTGAATTAGTAGCTACAAATGTGAGTGATAGAAATCACTTACAAAGTGACACAATTGCCCACTGCTACATCAATTTTTTTCAGATCCTCAGCATATGTGGCTGGATATTCTTTGTCAGTTGCAAAGATGAGTATCACCATGAATTGATAAACTTCCCCCTTGTCCTTTCCAGAAGGACGGTGTGACAGTTTAGTTTTCCCTGAGCTTAGATTGACCTTTTTTACATACCTTCACTTATCCCCACTGGAGTAGGGGACCCCGGGGGTAGGAGCCAAGTGGCAGCCGAGTAGCACCATAGTTTAGCGAGCCATTCAGTGTCCTTCAGGCTTTGTCATAGAGTAATGCTCTTCACCACTTCTTGCCTTGCTCACGACACACAGGCACACAGTTGTGGATACACCGTTCCAACTGGTGAACAGAGCGAGTTTGCCTCAACCAAGCTTGCTTTGGTCCTTCCCCCTTTGAGTCCAGAGTCCAGAGTCCACATTACCCAGAGTTAGAGAGAGTCTCATTGAGTAACGAGCAACACGTATTAGAGTCAACGGACTCCTAGAGTTCAGTGTCCAGGGTAGAGAAGCCCATCGACACCGAGCACTTTCATGTACATTCACGCACTTTGGCATACTCTCGCGCACTTTCAACCGCAACCACCACTGTTTTTTGGCTCCCGCACTTTTATAGCATCATGTCTGTCCCTGCTAGACCTTCCTGCCACAAGTTTACTGGCATGCAGGACGCTTCTGAATGGATGGAAGATTTTAGCTGCGCACTTGATGCCGCCAGCATTGCAATAGCCTCCTGCCATATATGCTTTAGCCGCTCTCTCACAGGCACTGCATTACAGTGGTTTTTTGACTTACCATACAATGAGAAGCTTTCTTGGCAAAAGCTCAAATCTGCATTTTTGACCAGATGGTCCCGCAACTTTCCGCATACCACACCTGCAGTAATTGCTACACCTCTCAACACCTCCTCCTCTGTCTATTCTGAGCACTCCACACAAGATCTCACAAGGGAACAGAAGGCTGCGCTCATACAAGCTGGAACTATGGTTGCCCCCATCCATCTTTACAGAGACCACAGCTTCCAGACCACCTCTGTCGCAGTGAAGACTTACATAACATGCAGTACACAAACTGAGACACTATACACTGTCAGTCCACGACCAGCACCTACTAATGGCACGAGCCCTGCTCAGTCATTTAACTGGGCAGATGACGTTGATTCAACTGTTCTGTCCACATTCCCCACTCAACCAACACTTCCATCACAACAACCATATAAGTTTTCTGTTCTATGGAGCTCAAACACCAACCCATGGTCTAGTCTTCAGTGCCATCACTGTCGGTCATCAGATCAATGCAGTCACAGCTTCCCACAGCGAGCACAGCCCCAGCCTGACTTTGAACTGCCCAAGGTAGCACTGGCAGTTGCAGCATCAGACAACATGCTCATCAAACCCTCTGTAAATTTCACTGCAGCATCAGCAACTGTTGACTTTGTTGCATCCCCACCATGTCCAGCGCTCGAAATACCTGGTGCACAAACTCACATTGTGTCACTGGATTGGGAACAAGATCCACGTCTTCGAGATCTGAGCTGTGCTCTTTGAACACTAAGTTGGACACACATGTCAGACCGAGTTTCTGCATTTAGAGGGTGATGAGGATGCCGCTGTTTTCTCAAGAGGGGCACATGGAGTAGGGGACCCCGGGGGTAAGAGCTGAGTGGCAGCCAAGTAGCACCGTAGTTTAGCGAGCCATTCAGTGTCCTTCGGGCTTTGTCGTAGAGTAGTGCTCTTCACCACTTCTTGCCTTGCTCACGACACGCAGGCACACAGTCATGGATACACCACTCCACCACTTTCCTTAGTTTATGTTCACATTTTTACTGCTTACATAAGCATGTCTCCCTTTCACCACTGTCAGTACCAGTCTGAATCACAGTCTTTGTTTTGATGATATTTCTACTCTCTGAGCTCTGAGTCTAGTACAGAAACCCTTTAGGGTCAAATAGCAGCTAGGCATAGCAATTTTGACCCAACATTTGAAGAGTACTTTACAGTTCTCTTCTTGTTGTGTTTCCCTCAATGGTCCTCATTGCTGGAACTTGAAGTGGCAGATTTTTTACCCTCATAGAATAGTATGCAGATGTCCGCAGAGTCAGTGGTAAGATGTTGCACTAGGGTGTCTGTGATGAAGGTCTTGGGGTCTCATCCAGTGGACAATTATCTTTACAGTAGTCCTAGGAGCCTGGAGATTAGCTCCACATTCTTGACCTTTCCCTCTTCTGGAGGATGTGGACAGTTGTGGCAGCTCCATTGCCTTTAGGCAAGTTTGAGCATTCACTTGTAACCTTGCAGAACAGCAGACACATTGACAAGCAAGAGGCATTGGAGTTTAAGCTCCAATTTGCAATGTTGGCCAACTCCATCATTTGGCTGTGCTAGAGACTAATTTAGCCAGTTCTTTATCAAGCATTTTAGCAAGTTTAGAAAACTACTTTGATTCCCACCAATATTTAGCCAGCTGCTCATTCCCATGCTTCCAGCCACTCAGGAATTGTGTTGGGAGGCCAATAGTAGAATTTAGCCTCCTGACATGATTCCTGACCTGATTGATGGTGTACCTTATAGAAGCTGCATCAAGATAATGTCGAGTCTCTTATTTTGTCTTAAACATGACTTTTGACTTATCACATCAAATAAGGAGAATCAAGTCAAAACTTTGTTACTTTAAATAAGGAGAAATAAGTAGGTCCTTGTGCTTAGGACAAGTGTCATATACCATATTCCCAGGTACAGATCCGAAGATCCAGATCTCAGATCCGATCCAGATCCGATGGACATATCCGTCGTCCAGTCCACAGATCCGATCTGATCCTTATTTCATGTCCTGTTCATATAACTCTAACTATCGTTCATCTCCTTTTGGCATTCCTGTACACCGGTATACCGGTTATCCTTCACTTCTGTTATGCTTACTGATCTGCTACACTTACTGATCTGCTTTAGCTTATACTTCATTCCCGGTTATGATTCGTTATCCATCCAACTTACCGATATGCTGTACACATACTTTGCTTATACTTCGTACATAGCCTCGCACCTTTGCTTATTGATCATTCCGTTAGTTATCCGTAGTATATAAACCCTTGTACATGCGCTGTAGTAGAGCAGTTCGAATATCATCTTAGATTGCACTCATTCCATCTGGACTCTAAGTCCCTCCGTTATCCATCTGGACTTGAGTACGATACTCTTGTCTACTCTGAGACTTAGGATTGATTCCTATAGTCTATATATCCGCCTCTGTCTTCGGACAGTATTCACCCGTTAGTTTCTAGTTCGGATCCGATCTGGATTAGCCATTACTCTATACGTTCGATATCCGGAAGCCTTAACAGATCCATTACGATACTTATCCGTCTCACTAGACGCAATACCCTAGCACTCTGAAATAAGGGGCAAGACTCGGGAAAGGGGCACAGCGCACAAGCTGAGGCCAAAGCCCTTCGTATCTGATACTACTTGAGTACGGTGTGGGTATCACAACCTGGCAGGCACATATAAGAAAAGTGCTCAGCCAGTATAAGTGAGTCTTGGCTCTGCCTAGCTGCTATACTCGCAGAATGCAAGAACGTTCGACCCTAAAGGGGAAGCAAGGAAAGCAAGGATCCACGGAATGATGCTGAACAACCCTGGTGAATGGCGGTGAAAGCGCGAGAAAGCGCGCGCGGGAAAGCGAAGTGCGAAAGTGCGCGAAGCGCGGGAAGGTAGTGCAAGTGGTGCACAAGTGTAGAAGACGGATACTGAGACTGATAAGAGGAAAAGCGCAGTGTAGAGACTCGCGTTTCTGCAGGCACATATGGGCACATTTCGCACCTTTTCACAACTCATGACAATTGGCCTGCAATGCACGACTTGCACCATCAGCTATATTCGACTTCTATCATGTCCCTAGTCATTTTACACATAACGCGCAGCTTTCCCGCGAAACGCGCCATAGGCGCGGTACTTTCCCGCACAACGCGCAGCATTCCCACACGCGCACCTTGCGCGCTTTATTGCACTTAAGCGCCCTGCATTGCCCTGCATTGCCTATCATCCAGGAACGTCCCTCTATGTCCATCCACCTCATTGGTACGTCATATGCCTTGCCTCGTGGTTTGTAACAAGCATTGCAGCGCTATTACATGTCATTACGTATTCATAGCGCTTATTGCTCCTATCCCTTCCGCTTCCGATGCGATTTCCATAGTATAAAGTTGCTGACTTACTACACCATCATTATTACTCCCCTTTGCTGTACTTCCCTCGCTATTGGGTTTTACTTTAAAGTAGTAGTCACCACTTGGGCGCACTTTGTGTTTCCAATGGTTATCGTTATCCGCCTATACTAGACCTTTATCCGCGCTTGTTATAACACTCGCTCTGCGTTTGCACTCGCTTTGCACATCCGCTTCCTTGTCCGTTTCCTTATCTGGTATTCTCCGCACAACACGCGCCTTAGCGCTCACGTTCCCACGCTCGCGCTTACCTTAGTGCGCTCTCTCGCGCTTCGCGCTCACTTCGCTTTTCTTCTTGCGCTTTCGCGCATCCATCGCACTTCAAGGGTCTTTCTTTCATCTGGTTCTGTGTTCAGTAGCAGTCCCCTTTAGGGTCGAACGTTCTTGCATTCTGCGAGTATAGCAGCTAGGCAGAGCCAAGACTCACTTATACTGGTTGAGCATTTTTAGATATTTCATATCAGCCCAGCCAGGTTGAGATCGCCTCAGCGGATCTAGACGGATACTGACAGTGCCACTAGCTATAGACTGATGCTAGGGCCTCAAGATGATGATGGATACATGCATTGCATGGAACTAACTGGTGATAGATACTGAGTGGTAGGAAGGTAAGGTGGAATTAGTGGGGTGTAAAACGAACATGAGTGTATGTAAGTTCTACCTAAGCGCTCTCCCAGGGCTCAGAGCCGAATAGGGAGCGCTCTAAGTATGTAAGTGAGGTAAGGTGATGTAAAGTAAGGGTGCATAACGAAATGGGAAGTGTAATATGCTAAATATGGTCAGATAACGAAAAGGGACATACCAAGGGACTGGTTGGACGATGGATGGATGCTCCTGGATGCTGTGCGACATAGTGCGCTTAAGCGCGAGAAAGCGCATGAGGCGCGCACACGGGAATACTGCGCGTTGTGCGGGAAAGTGTCGCGCCTATGGCGCATTTCGTGGGAAGTGGTGCACTCTATAGGGAAGTCATAGTGGATGATAGTGCGAGTCGTGCCATGAAGGCCAGTCATCAGAATTTGTAATATGAGCCCATATGAGCCTGCAGAAACGCGAGTCTCTACAACGGTCTTAACAACAAGGAGATCAATTCCTCAAGGAGGTTCAGGTAAGCAGTAAGCAGTCAACAGTCACTATTAGCAGGTGTAAAACAAATCAATAAGTGGCTCAAGGGATGAGTCTAAGAAAATTAAGCTGTGTGGAATGAGGGACTAAAATGCTAAATAAGTGCTGCTAAGTGGGCAGAAAAGTGCATAAAAATGTTTGAGGGAGAGTATAGTACTGCACAGTTGAAGACACTGCTGGTGTGAAGCTAAGCAGGCAGAAAAATATGTTAAAATGTTCAAGGGAGGGTATAGTGCTGTGCAGTTAAAGCTACTGCCGATGCAAAAATAAGCAGGCAGAAAAATGCATAAAAATGTTCAAGGGAGGGTGTAGTACTGCACAGTTGAAGCTGCTGCCAGTGCAAAGATAACAGACTTGCAGTAGAGTGTGGATGGTAGATATCAAGGGGGATACAAAATGACAAATTAATGATAAATCCTGCAAGTAACAGATCAGTGATACAGCTGCACAGAAAGAAAAAAAGAAAAATACAAATTTGAATGTGAGAGTATGGGTTGATGGAAGGTGGAGCACTAACACCTGACACAAAAAACTCAGTTGATGTGCTGCTGCAACATACACACTTCATAAAAGGTGTTGCTCAAATACTGATCTCCTTGACTTGCAACTCTGGCAGCTCCAACATTGTTTCCATGTAGGCCTTCACGTCCATCTCCCAGTTAGCAGCAGAGAAAGCAGTTCCAGTATGACTTGTCCTGTTTGTCAACTCATTGAATATGAGTTTGATCTTGTGGTTTTTCTTGTTGGAGTCAGAGGGGTCACATGTAACCAAATAATTGTTAGACACCAAGGAAAGTGCATGCTTGACCTGAAAATGAAGTCAAAAGTGGATCAGAACAAAAAACCTGACTCATGGCTGCAGCCATCAATGCAAGTGCAGTCTCAAAACCAATCATTCCACAGTCCAGGGTGTCAACCTTCTCATGTCCTGCAATTGCATTTACATAAATGCATAGTAAAGGTGCACAACAAAAACTCTGATTAAAATGCTCCAGGATTGTCTTCGCTCTTGGGGTTCTTGTAGACAAAGTGTGAATCCTTGAGTTGATCATCAGTAAAAGATGGCACTAGTTTTGCCTGCACTTTATTTCTTAGGTAATCTCACTTGATTTGAGAACAGGGTTTTAAAGTGAGAAGTCTAGATTCACACTTGAAAAAATGGGCTCCTTTTTATACCTTTTTGGAAGCCATCTTACTAAGCATGATTCAGCACATGGATTGGTAAGAACATTCTTACAAATCAATCCTTTTGGTGTGTTGAGTCGGCTTATTTACTAACTAGCTTATTAATACAATGTAATCTTACAAAGAAAGATGAATAAAAGACATGAGTCATCAATGGATTAGTAAGGACATGCTTACGAACCAATCCATGGAGTGAGCTAAATCAGCCTTCTTACTAATTGGATTATAAATACACTTGCAAGTCTTACAAATCCTGACAAATCAGATTATTAACCAGTCACATGACAAGCTTATAAACATGCTTGGTGGCTGGAAAGAAAGTCTGATGGTTAAATATGCCTAGAAAAATAGGAGATAGAATCTCATGGAACAAAATAGAAATACATGGAAAAGATAGAAGTGAAGTTTGAAAGAGAGAATACTAGCTACTGAATGAGGGGAAAATAATGGGATAACTTGGTGACAGGATACAGTCTGGTGTATTATACCTTCCTTATCTCTTTTGTTGTGTATATGTCATGGTATGAGTCACATACCATGCATGACAGCATGTTGGCAAAATACCATCTTATAATACATGTTTGCTCACTTAGTAAGCACTCATTTGAGCAAAATGTTCACAGGCTCACATAGAGCTCAAATGGCACTCTTATAACTCATACCATGTCTAATGCTCTAGGCACATGTTGTGACTGCGGATTCACTTCATGCTGCGACATCATGGCTGGAGTATGTTTTTACTTCATGTCCATACATAAGAACCATGATTTCTTTTAATGCAAATCTGCACTGGCAGGACAATGCACAGAGCACCTCTGCAGTACTAGCTGCTGCTCATGTAGAAAGGCCATTAATAACACCACATCCAATGCTGAAACTTTAGCACTGCCACCACTCATCTACAGAAACAGACAGCCCAGTCCTCATCCACTGATACATAGCATTAAATGCTTGTAATATTGGGCACACACACTGTATCAACTGGTAGCTGGTAAGGTAGACTTTGCGTGGTTTTGGTAAATGTCACATGCTATGTGTGACAAAAGCTGTTGAGAGGAGTCCCGACGGATACATCATAGTGCAAGCACATCTGTTTGACATCGGCCGAGCACCATCTTCTGAATGTCTTAAAATCATATCATTTTTCTTTCCTAGTTTACCCACACTTAAAAATGATGTCCTTAGCAGTAGGCATCTCAGTTTCCCTTCAGGATACTGAGATGTACATCCTTTATTTCCCCTCTCTCAATGATGAGCCAACACGCACATAGAATACATTCTATTTAGCTCCTTCTCCTCATGTGTGCTTGCCTCTAGTCGTCAGAAAAGCAATGAATGTATATAGGATGTTCATAGCGACAAGATATAAAAAAACAGAAACAGAAGAGTTGTAGTGTATGTACTTCTCAATGAGTCATCTGTTTCAGAATTATCATTTGTGTGAAATTGGAGGAGATGGCAACACAAGCAAGATGCAAGGTATACATTCCCAGTGCCAAATGCAGTGATTACAAGTGAAGTCATAGCAAGTCACATTTTGCTTGTGTTGCCATCTCCTCCTTCAATTTCACACAAATGATAATTCTGAAATGGATGACTCGTCAAGAAGTACATACACTACAACTCTTCCATTTCTGTTTTTTTATATCTTGTCACTATGAACATCCTATATACATTCATTGCTTTTGTCACGCATAGCATGTGACATTTACTGAAATCACACAAAGTCTACCTTATGTGGTGTCCTACCTTAGTGGATAAATTTAAAAGCTAAACCAGTAATCATTTTCAGATATACTAATATTGTCACTGTATCTCATACCACAGGAAAATTATTACTTGGGCAACTATGGTAAACAGTTCCACATAAATGACAAATATTTATATTTATAAAACAAACAAGCAAAATGAGTGTTGAATACATAGGGGCTTTGAACAATAGAGCCAAACAATGCCTATGTTAGAAAGGGGCAAGCTTGAACCTTATTCACACCATGTCTGATACTCTAGGCACATGTTGCATGCTTGGACTCACTGCATGCTGCAATGTCATGGCTGGAATATGTCTTGATTTCATAAGCATTGTTTAAAGCAATTCTGCACTGGTAGAACATCCATATACAGAGCACCTCTGTAGTACTAGCTGCTGCTCATGTAGAAAGGTCATTGACAACACTACATCTGACATTGAAAGAGTGCCTCTCATCTATAAGAACAGACAGCCTAGTCCCCATCCACCGATGCATACAGTAATCAACTGCCACTTGCGTTTCCACCATCACTTGCATTGTAGCACAATAACTTTGTCCAATCTCATTACTTAGACACAATTCTGCTTGCTATGTTTCTGCATTGTATAGAGCTATGTATGGCAAGGTCTCATATCTTCGAATCTACCAGTAGGAAAGGTAGTGATGTTGCAATTTGTAGCTGAAATTTTACTTCTTTGTACATAGCACACTGAGATTATTTTTGACACACTTGGACTTTGCATATCAATGAATATGACTCTCAGGGTGCGGATGGCTTAAGTGGATATGCCTCCAAACCTGGGACTGCACACCAGCGGTCGCCGGCCTTAAGCCAGAAGGTCGTGGGTTCGACTCCCGCACAAACCACCAGGGAGTTTTAGTGGGTATTGTGTGTCAGCAGAGCCCCACATAACCGCCTAATCCGGCAGTGGTATGCGTAAATGCATTTCTTCCTGGAGAGTTAGCGCTCTTACAACGTGGCTTATAACACCACACTATGTGCCATCAGCTTGGGGCCAGACGGTGTCAGTTGCCTTGCAGACTTTGTGCCTCTCAAAAAAAAAAAAAAATATGACTCTTGCTGATATCTGACATGTGTTGTTGGCAAAGATTGTAGCATTCCTGATCTGCCAGTTCAATGCTGGTGAAGGGCTGCACGAAACTTCATAATCAGTGAATTATCAAATCTACTAATAACGTTATGCAGTACAGAGATTAGCCAAAATGTCGACTCTGGTGGTGGGAGCGAGGAGCTTTGATCTTTATCAATCACGTACAATCAACCGTTATCGTCGCATTATACCATTTTAGGTCTGACTCAAGTGATGGGTAAGCAGTGATAAAGGCCATATTTTTGATGCATTCACCACTCTACAACACATTCTCTGATGGTCTCAAGATTTCAATATATATAGTATTTTATGTATTAGAAAGTATTGGCTAAATGCGATCCAAAGAAAAAGTGTTGTTGTGTTGTGAGATGTGCTCAAAGTTTTGTCGATGCCAAGTGGTGGTTGATTACTGTAGCACTGAATGCTTGTAATCTTGGGCGCACACCGTCTCGTTGGTGTTGTACCATTGTACCAACTAGTAGCTGGTATGTGGTGTCCTACCTTAGACATAGACGAGGCTAAACCAGTAATCATTTTCAGATATACTAATGTTGTATCATCACTGTACCTCATACCACAGGACTTCCCGGCCAACATCACAGGTATAATAGACAGTTCCTCATAAATGAAGAATATTTATAAAAACGAGCGAAATGGAATGAGCGAAATGAGCGTAACTCGAGAATACATAGGGTATACTTGAAGAACAATCGAAGAAGTCCAAACGCAAAGAATGTTCAAAAAGAATGGTATAACGAAGGAGGGGTTGGTTTAAACACCTGGCGTAGTAAAGTCAGGGTAATCAGGCCAGTTGCCCAACTGTGCAGGATCACCTCCGATGCGGACCCAAGCAGAGTGCGATGGCGTCGGACCATCCAAAATGAAAAGTTGATGCCATCCAGGTGGACATACATATGCATTCGGGGGTGCTGTGATGGTACAGGTCGTCCCAGAGCATGAAAACGCAGGGAAGATAATCCTCCCACCGCTCATGACATTTCCGTGCGTGCTAGACGAAGCTATATATCATAATCAGAAACCGATCCATCTATGATAACCAGCCTTGCTTACCCGCCACAAGTGAGACACGCATGGTGCTCGTCGTTCCCTGGAACAAAGTCACCGTAATACTATACTGCCCGCCCAGCTCCCAGTCAGTCTCAGTAATATTAAACTCTGGTTGCATGAGTCCTTGATTGAGGTATGGCGGAATATAAACCTCAATGCGCATCTCCTCTGGGTACACATAGGACCCGTTGGGATAGTACGTCTGTGGGTCTGAACCAGACACCAGGACACGCCCATCGGGCAGAAGGGTCGCTTCGGAGTGATACAACGCGCTACAATGGTAGTGTTAAGGATGGAGATACGCTGGCCAATCGGCTGCGAAGGGTCGTATAGAATCGCGCCAAGATTAGGATCTGTCGCAAGGCCAAAGCCAGCAACACCTTGTTGAGCGCCATTCATAATCATATACGTGCCATCTGTGATCGATGTATTATTAATGTCTAGACTCCTGTCATTCGTCATCATATTTACCTGGCAGAGTCGTGATGCAAGGCATCACCCGTTGAGAAGGCTAGTTGGCACATCTCAGCATCAAACCTTAACTTTCCCAAAATCAAATTGGCTCACCATACGTTCCACAGTCCATGTCGCATTCGATACTTCAGGGGCAATCGAGATGCAGTTGTCCAGTGCAATAGCAGCTCCAATCGTCGAGCCACCACAGATGAGAACCTCGATCGGATCGGTGTATGGAGCGTACTGTGGCAAAAGTACCGCAGACCCTTCCATCGGGTACGTCCGGCCTGCGAGAAAGTTGTTCACGGCCCCCGGCATATTTGGTAGCACGGTCACCGTGTCAAAGGTGACAGGGTCAAGAATGCGAGCCTCATTGTAATACCCTTGTTACGTTCCGTAAGAAATAGTGCATCTCGCCCATAATGTACGTACCAATGAAGAACCGACCACTAGGCAGCACCATTAGGAATGGGTAGAGGTTGTAGGGGTCTGTCCGTTGAAGATAGTCCAATGTAACGACCGTGTCGCCACCAGGGGGCGCTGGAAGGATCTCGAGGCTGGGCTGCGGGGAAGCATTACTTCCCGACTCTCCGCCAACGACCAAAATACTTCCATTTGGCATCATCATCGCGGTAGGATACCATCGGCCACGCTGAGCACGATAAGTACAACGAGACAAAGAACAATAGTTCAGAGCTTACCTGAAGTGTAAGCTCGTTAACATTTTCTTCCCAGTCATTGGTACCATTGACACCAGGGCTCCCATCCGGCGTATATAATCTCACACCAAAAGTCGAGGAAAGCGACCATCCGCCTACATTGATTTGCCTGATTGTTCCAATGTAAGCGTGAGCCTGATATGCCAAGTGAGACGTCAAACCTTCCTCCCAAGTCTGGTAGAATAATACTACCAGAACAAAACACGTCCGTCTGCACATGCATCTCGCGCCAAGCCAGCTGGTAATTGTCCACCAAACTGAGATCCAACTCGTACGCGCCAGTAGAATTATCATATTCCGAGGTACCCCACTTCTCGAGGAAAGTGACTTTGTTGTTGATGCCCACAGTGGCAATGAGAGGGACGACGAGACCGCCTATTAAGAACTGCATAGATTATAAGTGTTTTGTATATTCAAGACAAGATGGGACGCACCTCATAGTAGCCAGTATTCGCGGGGGTGTTCCACGTATTCATCGTCCCGTTCCAATAATAGGTAGACAACCTGTTTCCTGCTCCACACAGGTGGATTGGGTCTCCTGAGCAAGCCATGTTACACTGTGAATCCGAGACATACGTCCCATCAACCGCCGTGATATCACTGACGTCGCCACAGACTTGTCTCTATCAGCAATCCACAAGAAGCTGTAGCGAATCAATGCGCTTACAACACTGGACTCCGTATTCAAGGCCAGCTACGGGATACCCGAAGGCAGCACACTGGTTCAAGCACGCATCGACAGTATTGTTCGTGTCCCATTCATTTTCATATTGGAATGTCCGAGGCCCAGTGGATGGTTCCCTGTATGGTAACATCAGTATCGCAAGCATAGGCAGTGAAGAATCGCTAACGCCAAACAGCCTTCATATACCCATTGTCCAGGCAAGTTTGTGGTTTGTAGCACAGGAACAGGGAGTAATGTTATATTTCCATTGGAGGAGTAAACAGACAGTAGGTTTGGACCACCGCATGCCTCACTAGTTCACGTCAAGAACATAGAACGTGCGAATTGAAGAAGACACGCACGTAGCATTTCCACCACAGGCCATGTTGCAGTCACTGTCTGCACCCTCAGTAGCCCCATTGATGAGATAATCACCACAGACTAGAGCAAGAGTCAGGAGAGGTGAAGAAGAAGATAGACTACTTACAGCATTGTGTGCTGTACTCTATGGCTGCAATGGTGAAGTTTTGCCCGGCACAGTTCGCAATACAACTCTCCACTGTCATGTTACTGTTGTCGAATTCGTTCCCTAATACGCGCCCATTCACGTTGTCGACGTAGCATCCTCCATACGTCCAGTTTCCAGTTAAGCCAGATGTCACAGGCGAAACAGTGCTGGGATTGGTGGGATTGACAACAGGGGCAACTGTAATAGCCTGGGTGTAGTTATACATACTGAGTTGGTACGATCCTCCACAATACTCGGACGAATTTCCCGCGCATGTCATATCGCAGCCTGCGTCTGGGGTGGGACCAGAATTGTTCTCGATGGTCATGCCGCAATCTGCAAAGACCTGTCAGCAAAAGGAACGTTTGACCGAAGATGCATGCGCACAGCATTCATCAGCGTATTCCATGCCGGCATAAGGGTATCCAGCATTGTAACACGCGGTGGTACAAGATTCAACAGTAACGCTTCCGGTCACGCCGGTCCCGTATGGCAATGCTCGTGTCGCTGAGTCGCTGGTATAAATCCGGGTTAGTTCAGAATTCGTGCTTGGCATAAGGGGACGCACTTGTAACATCCGAGCAACGACCAGTTGCCAACGCTAGGGACCAGGATGGGCGGAGCGGGAGGCTGGACCCCGCTCCAGAATATATCCAGTCTGTTGCCAGCACCACAAACTTCGCCAGCGTTACCAGTACAGGCCATGTCACAGTCCGATGAACTGACATTGGTAGCACCACTGAAGAAGTAGTTGCCGCAGTCTATGTGAAAGATGCAATGAAGAGCCATATAAATTAGTGTGAGATAACACGTACAACACTCCTGAGCATATTCGACGCCTGCGTAGACATAGGCGTTGGAGCCAGTCGAACAGAAGTTGACGCATGACTCTATGGTCATATTCACAGTGTCTGTGTAGGTAGCTGCAGAAAGCGTTCTTGTACCATCAACACCATCGCTGGACGACGCCGGTCATAACGTTTTCACAATCGTGAAAGAAGGTACTCACGTCCAGCATCCAAGGGCAGTCCAGGTTGTGTCGCGTCGGTGAAGATGGTGAAGATGGTGTGAGGGGAAACGATATGCATAGCCGGCCTGTGGAGAAGAGAGATGAGTGACTCTGTACTGCAGATAACATAAGCTCGTACTGCTGTGAGCGAGGATATGATCCAAATCAACGAGGTGGTGAGACCAGCCATCTCGCCGTGATCGAAACTTCCTCACAAACGCTGCATTTATACATCCCAGAAGCGCTTTGGAACTTTCCCTTTCTATCAGATTTTCTGGTAACCTGGATTCTGGAGACAGTTGGGAGGAACTGTCAGGGAGGAAAGGGACATCAAGGTACTTGGTTCAGTCGAACCGTGTGGCCAGCAGCCAAGCATTCAGGTCGCATCATTCAAGCTGAACTGGCTAGGCTTGTTAATATCGGAGATTACGTATCCCTGAAAAAAAGGAAGGTTATCCATGAGTCGAGAGAAGAAAGAAGTAAATGATCGCTCTGACGGAGTAATGGATGGTTAAACAAATACGAGGCTCCTCGAATTCATCCAAAGTGTTTACCACGCAGCTCGAATTTGCGAATGCACGGTGTAGACGTGCAGTAGATACCTTTAAGCGAATACAAAGCGTTCCTGTCATACTGACGGCTGAAATTTAGGAAAGATGGGCCTGGACTTGCTGTCAAGTGGATTGTTAATACAAATAAGATCAGAGTACTACCCAACTCACCCGCTATCTCCATGTGATTGCATGTATGTACGTGAGTTGCCAACAGCACATAGACAGGCACACGATCACGGGGTTAGGCGCTCGGGCATGATATACAGGAACGAAAGGCCTTTTTATGGATCGTGCATGAACGTAGCCAGGAATAGTCAAAGACTCACGTTTGACAAGACTGTGATCAGATGTAGGTTGCGTGTAGAGTGGGCCTAGAAATCACTTGATCTGAGTAGAAAACACACACGGACATGAAGTACCTTAGGATCACATCAGATGGAGATGAAATTCGTAAGGATTGACCGCGGTGATGTCGGAATAGTTGTAGGGAAGAGAACTTCGAATCAGAACGATGCCACTAGTGACATTGAGCTGTCCGTAACACTTTCCTCTGCAGTAGACAGGGGTAACTTGAAGGTGATGGACACCTATGATGTTGGTCATGATGAAGAATGTTAGTCGATGATCGGCTTGAAGCTTGAGCTTGATTGCTCGCGGAGTGCTTAAGTAAGCGGTAAGTTGGAGTCAGCTGAGCAAAAACTTTGATTTTTGGGGGGTGACTCACCTAGAATTATAAATTGGTTGACCTACAATTGAGCCAGGCTAGAGAATCGTTTGAAAGGATTATTCCTCCAAGTTTTAAACTTGACCATTGAAATCATGTAACTGTAAAGGATTAATAGGAAAGACATACGTTTTTGGTGTTGTGGCGGGAAATGGCCAAATAGGCTTTCTGATCACTCTCAACCAACCCCGCCGCAAACCTAAGAACATCTCCGAGCAAGGTATGAACTTTAAAGATTTTGGTTCAATCAACTTCGAATCAACTTCTTACTTTGTCTCCCACTATGCCTTCCACAGACTTCACAAATATTAACAAATGTCTGCAAATCAGCAGATCTCTCCAAATCCCAATCCTACTCCTACAAATCAATCTTCTTCAAGTTCAGCTTGGACAGAGCCTCCTTGGTCAGGTTGGATAGAGACAACTGGCGATGCCTTACTTATACTAGAAGCCGCTCGTCGTGGTTTAATACCAAGAGTAACTAGGCGCCTAGTCGATTCAGAGCGCAAGATGATAACCTCTGGCTCAGTCTTTGTCTTCGACGAGGACGAAAGCGGTATTAAGCGCTGGACCGACGGTTTCTTCTGGAGTCCAAGTCGCATCTTAGGCAACTTTCTTCTTTATCGTGAAACCGACAAGCGTGGTGCAGGTCATCGAGGCGTTCGCTCAGACCCTGCCGAAATGAACGAACATTCTCAGTACAACGTGGATGGCGTTCGCCTCGAGGGTCAAACTTTGAGTCGTCCTAAAGGCGAGTCCAGCTCCCTGGGCATCGACAAACACAGGGAACGTGTCCTCGTCGGCAGTCTCACTAATAGCTACAAATTCAAATCTGACGGCCTCATGAAGAAGGTCTGTTCTTCCCCTCCTCCTCCTATACTCCTTTTCTCACGGTTTCATTCCTATCAGACCTTTTCGTTGACAATCGGTGGTGTATCACAGCATCTCATATCTTACTACAAGGTCGAGGATGTAGAGCAAGGGCGTTTGCGTTCCCCTTCATCACTCCCCGAGCTGGCATCTTTGGATATCAGTCCAGAATACCTCGATAAAACTCACTTCCGTAACCCTCCTAAAGTGGAGATTGGTGTAGATGGTGTCCCTCGTTACCGTGGAGAGGCAGATGACATCGAATCTACCCCTTCCATGATCACTGCTCCCCTCTCGTCTGGGCTTCCTCTTCTTACCGACGGTCGCATTACTGATGGGAAACGAGGGGGGCGCTACAACCCTTACACCACCGGCAGTGGCAAACGCTCACGTAAAACTAAGAGTTCTCAGCCAGAGTCCACATCTCCGACGGACCAGCACGCACCCCCTTTGCCATCCCCATCGACTCCTACTGCATCACAAGCTCCGCCACCCCCTACATACCCTGACCAAGCAGTCTCGAGTCTCCCTCCCCAGCCTCACTATTCTGCGTACCCAACCCCTTCTTACTACGGCGTTCCAGGGTATTCCACTTCCCACTCCAGTTCTCATTCCACTTCCCATTCCACTACCCATCCTCCAGTGTACTCGAGTTCGTCGTACCCTACACCGTCCCCGACAACTCCTCACCAACCATCCCCAGCTCCATCTCAACCGTACCCATACCCTGGGTACGGCGGTGCACCAGCCAACGCTGACACGCAGCAGGCTTTGATTCCTCACCACCCACCTGCTTCGGTGCCCCAAAACAACTACTATCAGTACTATCCACCGCCGGCCTCACAACCTTCGTATGGTAGCTACCCTCCAAACAACACTTGGCCGGCACCAACGTACGCCGGCTACTCTTCCTCAACATCTGGCTCCTCCAGTGCGCCCCCGCTTTCCGCCAGTATAACTGAGCTACCCGATAAACCCTCGGAAGGCCGCGTGGCGCCTGAGACCGGTTCCAATAGCCCTGCATGAGACTCTTTCGGTTGCTAGGTTGTATTCTTTACGTGCCCCGTCTTTCTCCTGTCACTCCAGTCTTCTTTCATTGTGTTATCATACTCGGCTGAGTATTTTGTCTCCATAGCTCCCTTTCTTTTTCTCAGTTTTCTGTTTCTGCTCTGCTTCATTTTCTTTTCCCTCTTCGTTCACTTGTTTTCGGGGATTGATTATAACTAGTATTCCATATCGGCCCTTGGCTTGTCTATATGTACGACTGCAAGCGTGTCCGTGGTTAGTTTTAGCGTTAGCGTGACTCTGGTCGATATGGCCCTTTTACCTATGCGCTCTCTTTCATATTATAATCCTCATGCTGGCGTTCGGCTTCAGTTGATAAGTACTGTAATACCTACTTACCTTGTGCTGTGGGTTACATACGGAATACAGCATGCTTACCACTATCCCTGATCGGCGCGTAAGGCGTCAGGCCCCGACATCCAATACCGACAAAGTTCGTATTGATGAAATTCATTATCGATGGATATAACATATCCTGATCTTCAATTTCGAATACCATGGCGTCATCCCGACGGATTTTCTTCCGGTCGCGCGAAGGGCTGTACGACAACAATTTCCGTAATAAATCGCACGCAAGTTCAAGCTGCCAACGAATCCCCACCGTAGCAGACCGTAGCCCGCTTTGTGGGAGTCTATGATCGTTGTCAAGCACTTCTGGTTGGTGAGAATAGTAGAATGTATTGCATGCATATAGATGTGACAGGGATATCATACAGACACGTATACAGCCAGCGCAATCCAGAAATAAATCGATTATTCAACGTCAATGGACAAACACAAACACAAATCGGTCATGCAACGGACAAACGCAAACCAAAACATAGACAAATGTCACGTATCATGCTCCTGCAAATGGAAGATCGCCCTCCACTGCAGACCGGGGACCAAATTCTTCATCGTCCTGAAAGATAAAGCGTGAACCAAATCATTAGAAGGAGTGAGCAAAACCTAACGTACTTCTTCCCACGTTGGATCTTCCATTCCATCTTCATCAAGAGGCTGCCATGGTGTCGCACAGTCAGACCACCTGGGTGAATGTCAAGATCGGTCTCATAAGTGGAAATCAGTAACTTACAAATCGTCTTCTGTTTCCTCTGACTCTTCCCCGCGGAAAAGTCGGGCTAGCAAAGAATTTTGTCTGTGCTTCAGGGTGTACAGTGGCGTGTAGCGGTACTGCCCAGCCTTGTCAACTGCTTTTCGGAGGAATGCTGCTTGAGCATCAGTCCACCAATCCACGGAGGCTGATCCGCCGGCAGTTACGCCTGCCGCAGCTGCAATCGGTACACTAGCAGTTAGCGCCAGTGCTATCCTCTCTCCGGCTGTGTCAGACCGTCAGTATACTGCCGCCGATGAAGCACAAGACAAGTAGACGCACACTTGTTAGACAAATAGATATAATATCCTGGGCACTTGAATGTGCTGGTGACGAGATACTTGTCATGCAGCTCTATTGCCTTGTGGACAAGTGTCAGCACCTTGCCCCTTGGAATATATTCCTGCTGAGGCTTGTGCATTACGAGGACAGCACCTCGCTTGCCTTCTTGAAACTGAAATTCGGCCTTGACGGAAGCAGAGGCCAGGTTGAGAAGGGAGCTGATCGATTGGTGCATGATGAATGATAGCACATAAAGGAAGAAGTGCGTACGCTCTCACACTTCTGGCTTCGCCGAGAAATCCCCTTGTTTGACACCCGAAGAGGACATAATCATGTTGTCGTCGAGTCCACCCTTCTGTGGCTGACATGATGAATCAGATAGATTGATCTTCAAGCCTTGCTTGTCCAGTGACGTCTGGAATGATTTTCTCGTAGATATTCCCTTCCACGTCGAGCTCTCCAGTTTCATTGTCGATCTTCCCATAGTCCCCCTACCTACGAGCCTCGACTGTGAGGCCAAATCTGCGCTAGCAATTACTAGAGCACTTATACTGACCTTGATCTCAATTGGCGGGTCCCAATTAGCCCACTTAGACGAGGCCTGACGAATGAGATCGATGAACTTGCGAGAGGCTGCAACGTCTGGCATTGCTGCAGCTTGGACAAAGAAAAGAAGAAGGAGCGGAAGAGTCGTTTAGCGCCCAAGAGCCTGTAGGGCAGGGCATTTATAAGGTTTCTTCGGCGGCAAGTTACCAGGTACTGCCTCGCAGCGACCGCATGTAATGCTTCGTCACTCTTCAAGTGATATTTTCAATCCTGTAATCTTCACCAAAGCACCAACGGTCACTCCTCGTATTGCGATCACTGTGATCGCGCGCAGACGTTGTCGTTTGGCAATCGCATGTTTACTCAGTGGCATCATGATAGTATGGCCCAGAGGCCGGCCGGCTCTAGCTGGCCGTTGCCTATCCCTGGATGAGCCTGGGAAATTTAAACACCGCCTCTAGTTCTGCCCCCAGCCTGTGCAGACAGACCAACAATACTACACGGACATATGAAGAAGTTCTCTATCTCATATATAATTACACAGCATCATGATGCTCATATCAGGTGACTGACAGCCATTCCGACCCGACTTGAAATTGCTGCGTCAGGACTCAGATGCATCACATATGTTCCCGTCACCAGCGAGGCTCGATCGATCACATCCGCAGCTGCAACGCCAGACAGCTGGGTTGCCTTTTCACTTGCGAACCATGGGACACATGTAGGTATACTGCATGGCGAGCTTTCGGGCATCATAGCTGTTGTTCTGTTATCTATTCGTGCTAATCCAAATCAGCCCTACCCCGTTTTTACAGATAACAAGAATGCAGTGCACTTGGTCCTGGAAGTACTCCCGGCGGGTGCCCTGCCCCACATCTGGAATGCACAACCAGCGCATTCGTTGTACTGGTGGTTATTTTCCCTCCTTCATTCCCCGTCTCCTTCTCCCTCGCTATTCTGTACTGCTGCTCATACAGGCGGTCTCACACCTGAATGACTAGCTAACGATCATGTGGATAACATGGCCTCTTCGGCGCAACATAGCGGGGTTCTCCCCTCTGCACCGCTCGCAACATTTGCTGTGGATGACTATACCGTCTTTGCGCCTGGCTGGTGTAATTTGTCTTATTTCGTTGTTTCTCAGGCTTGAGGATGCTTACGTCGAACGACTCTTTCCACCTGGCCCAAGCCTGGACTCTCGCACTGTACGACCGTTATCTCCTACCTGACTTCCCTATACACATGGGTGTCTAGTTCATTCTCTATCGCCGTACATTTATATGCCCGATCATCACAACTTAACACCGCATAGGTGCGGCATCGTCGTTTTCGCGATACCCCGCCTTGTGTCATTTTGATTATGATGCGTCTGAGAGCACGTACCGCGTCTTTGCTCTATGCCCGGCCTTCTTGACTATCTGTCGTGCACATAGCGTGCAACTCTTCGACGAGACCTCGCTCCTTGCGGGCAAAACTGCAGATCATATCAGGGGGGTTTTCGATGGAACCGCACTGCGCTTGTTTTCTGACGACTGCGGGGCTGTGGTCCACAATATCGAACGCGTTTTTAGGTGGATGTATTACCCCCACCGTCAAACATCCCGGGCGACACTGCATCATTAGGCAATGTGGGTGCCTCATCCCCACGGCCTGCTAGTACGACGATGGAGATTATTGTCACGATTGGCACAGGCGTGGCATGTGCGTGGCATTTGGCTCGCAGGTCATATTTTGGGAGAATACAAACAACGTGTCCGTGCACTCAACGCCAATCCCTCCTCCACGTTCCTCACTCCATAGTTATTTGTATCTTTTGCCCGATAGTTTGCGAGGTTGGCTTTGATTCCTTGTGTGCTTAGTTTGTAGTTGAGCTATCGAGGTACTTCGGTAGCTGAGCTTACATATGTGAGCGTAGATGGCCAAATAAAATATTCATATTCATATCCATCCAACATGGCCTTGCTCCGCAAGGTAATTAGTAGTCGTTCCTTCTGTGCTATGGTGGCGGTCTTATTTTCCAGTCAGGGAAATCGCAAGTGGGATGGGCAGAAATATTCATAGCCTGCTTCCAAGCTCTCATTATAAGAGGAAACTGCACTGGGCGGCCTCCGAGAGTCCGAACGTTGATTCGATATCGAACATTGAAGTATTAAGCAGTAGAAGTTCTCATTTGTAGTATATGTATGATTCACTTAATTTCACGGAGCCAGAAGCTGGCGCCGCTAGTTTGCCCCAATAATCAAAGTTTCTTCGTATGCGGCCGCAGCAACTGGTTCAGCCTGCTTGACGCAGACTGCACTGGTAATACTGCAGCAACGTGAAGGCGTTCTCGGCCTTCAGGCCTCAGGCTTCAGACTTCATCGTAAAGCGGCGTGATGATTTGTGACCAACAAACTAAACATGAGCATCGGTGTAGTCAACTTTGAAGCTGCTAATAGTACAAGATCATTCAACTCGCTAATACCGTAACGTGATCGTAAAAGAGTATGCATAAATCTTTTCCTAACACCTATAGTATCAAGGTACTCTTCGATAAAGGATGTTCGAATAACTACCCTATACCTTAGTAACTAGACCGATAGTCGAATTGACCCAGATGTGTTTGCCTACTTCGACACCCTTTAACTCTTCAAATCTGGTCCCCTTGGAAAATACGAGGGCGTGCGAGGACCCGCCAAAGTGGAACATTCCAAGTTCCATCCCCGGCTCCACCGCTTGGCCTTTCTTCACTCTCACCTGACAAGTCGACACCTCCGCCATCCCCACGGCTATGAAGCACATCATTGGGCCGACGTTGCTGTCTTCCGGCTTGATATAAATCAGCACGCGAGTGGCCTCGATGGTGAGGAAGGGCTGGGAGCGAATTAATGCACCACGAGGGTCACCCCCTTCGAGATCAGGGTCGCCCTGCTCTGCCCCGGCATCTGGAAGCACGGCATAGTATGTTCCTTCAACCACAACAATATCCGCGATTGTGCCCTTAATGGGGCTGTGCCAGCGGTGAAAGTCGGCGGGACTGAGGAATGCTTGATAGACAGTTCCGCCCTCGAATAACTTGGCGTACTCGTCGTTGCGGTTGAACATGTCGTAAAGGGAGTATGACTGGCCTTTGAGCCAGAACTGATCATGTTTTTTCACGTTCCTCTCAATGCGTAGGACGGTGGACTCGCAGGCATTATAGATGGGAGTCGGATATGCAGCAGTACGGGGTCCACCTGGTGGTAATGTAATGGGAACGGGTTCGATGGGGCGCACACCATCATTGAGCGCTCTAGTGAAGAAGGCATCCCAGGTTGTAAACCCACGATCATCAGCTCCCGGGTCAGGACACTTGTAGGTCTGTACGAAGCTATATTTCCCCAGATTCTCCTCGAGATGTCTGACTCCGGCCTCACTAAACCATCCTTCGTCAGTTGTATTAAGCGTTGAATTCGACCCAGGTTGCGTGAGGAATTTGCCCCAGTTCTCCAACAAGGCTTTGAGCGCACGGTTAAATTCCTTCATGCGGAACAGGTCATAGGCCGCAGCTGTGTTGCTGAGCAAATCGAAAATGAGATACATAGGCACCCCGATAGGCTCGTTGGCAATCACATCGCCATTCGGGTCTTTTACTGTCTCATACTTGGGCGCTGTCACGATGACATAGTCGAGCTGGTGCAACAAGTGTTCGAAATTTTTCACCTTTGGAAGAGAATGAGTCTTTGTCGAAGGCTTACTGGCTACTATCTCATACCTTGCTCTGCTCATGGACTTGTCGGAATATTTGGTCGAACAGAGACTTCATGACGGGATCCCCTTGGATCGCTTCCCCGAAAGCCGCAACAGCAGGTTCATGTTCGAGAGAATCGTGGCTACGCTGCAGAGCAGTGGTTGTAGAGACGATTAATGAAGTTCTTGTAGATTTCAGGATGCCTTGGAAGCCACCCGCCATAGCCGCAAAATATAGTAGGAGTAGCCATTGTACTGGGGGGTACTGTTAGGCCTGATATTGGAAGGAAGATTTTGGACTCACAAGAGAGGATGCGATTTCAAGATGGGGTAGCAGGAGCAACTTGGGGGTGCTTATATATGCGAGGCAATGGGCCTACATCCAAATGTAGTACCGACGCCATACATGTACATAGCATTGAGTTCCAAAGATACTCGTCCAGCTATGCCAGGAAATTTTCTAGAGGTCACCAGCACGCAACAGAAACTGGATAGGAGTACAAACAATGATCACGCATTCACTAAACATGGGCAGCTCGTGAGCGTGTTGAATCGATAGGCTCGGACCATCAGCCCTTCCTGGGGTAGCATCCACGAGAATCTACAAAATCTGGAACACAACTTATCTGGAGTCTAACTTGCGTCCTAAGCACCGTCTCTATTGGTCCACAGTCATCAGGCAGCACATCATGATAAGGGATGGAACTTAGCCGATGCGCAAATGGATCATCACAAGGAGACAGAAGCTGGATGCCAGTGGGTATCATGGGGTGTTCTGTAGGCAAGATACCGATCAACATTCATTCGATCTTCACGAAGAAGTCCATGACAGGCAAAGCGGAAAATGGGACATGTTCTAAGGGGCCATCTGCAACTCCTATTCATTCATAACACCACCTCAGCGCTTGTCATGACCTATACAGTAGCACCCTGAGACTCACCGTCCAGAACCAGAAGTCCCATTAATCTCCAATATCATAATGCTTTTCTAGAGACTACCGATGCACTGGATTGTCCTCGATAGGCTGCGTCTTGAAATTATTCATTAACGCCCAGCTTCAAGGCTTCCTGTAAAGCATCCTGGCACCCCACTATGACCATTCAATATCCAACTGCAGGCCGTTCTTTCAACAGAACCCTGTTTTTTAGGTTCATTCCTTTCCGTAGCTTGTACGTTCGAATCATAATCTAGTCCTTGGTAGCCAGTTGAACGTTGATAACTAGACCTGACTTACATAGAGTTTCGTGTTTCATGTTCTTATGCGCTTAGATATGGGAGTCGTCGAACTCCCACCCGCCGTTGTTGGAAGGCGCTTACGTGCGTCAAGTCGTTTTTGCAGCCGAGTCCTGCGCGACCATTTCATGATTCGCGAATTAGAGGTCGAACTTCGTCCCTGAGGAATGGAAGTTCTGGAGAACGTCGAGTGCATGTTCAGTCTACCGTGACCCAATTCGCATGTATGCTGATGAGGTCCGTTAACAGGATAAGCTTAATCGCCATTTGGATGTCTGCTGATGAGGACCGTCTGCACGTGGTCCAGGTTGTCGGTCAAGTACTTCTGCATCTGTAGAAAATACTGTCATGAAGCATGGTCACGCGTGAGTCGAGTTGCCAGTGTAATGGTCGCAGCCGCCGTGCAGCCGGGTAAGTTGTCGACTATACCTAGGAGAGCCTAGGAGATACCCAGACGACGATATTGATTTTGTCATAGTTTGGACCAGAGCGCTAGTAAATTGCAAATATACGAGCCGCCGTTCAGACGTTCATATGCAAAACGTGATCAAGCGCTAGCGCTCAGCTAAGCATCCAATATAGTATTTGTTTGGTCAAACCCCCGACCACTGCTTGATAGAGATTTATTCCGACCTGTCACGTACCCTTGGTAGTTGGTACTACGTACTAGTAGACTGGTCTGTTAGACCCGGTTTCGTTGGACTCGTTGGAGGACGAAACCCATCTCTGATATCTGAGACCCAGTGCCTCTCCTTAGGGCAACTCCTCAAGAGGTACAGCAACACCCTCGCAAGCCACCCCACGGACTCATCCATTCTCGTTGGCCCAGGGTAGCCTCTGCCGGTCCATGACTAGAGGCCGAGAGCCCCCAGCATGTTATACAGGCTTCTCCGTCATAGGCATCCTCTCCCTCAACTCCGTCAGAGGTACAACAGTACCCTCCTCAGCCACCCCCACGGACTCATCCGTTATCATCGGGAGGGTAGGCCCCGCCTGTCTTAGAGGCCTCGCTGAGAGTCCCCAGCACGTTATGGTGACCAAGCTTCTCCCACCGTCGTCAGCCCGTCACTATCGTCCCATCATGTGTGTCGTTATGTTATTTAATCATTTCATGGTCATGTTTGATGAGATACCCATAGATTCAAATTTTCCAATCATCTGATGCATGAAAAACATATCAGAGTCTGGCAGTGTGATTATCTATATTCCCGCGCAAGATTCTTAGTGTTCTAGAGGATCTTCTGAACGGGACAAAAGCGGGCTATGCAGCTGCTGTATCAGTGGCAAGCTGATGGGTATAAATGTTCTCGCTCACCGTGACTAAAGTGACCAAGTAAATCCGATGCAGGAAAGCTATCCCAAGTGTTAAAACCAATCTCTGCGCGAACCTCACTGGATCCGTAAATATCTGGAGGTAGGAAACCACCAGGGTCTGAGCGGGAATGACGGGAATCGTGCTGGTACAAGGCATCATGGGGGTAGGGAAACGCACGGGTACGGGTAACACCGCGGTTCTATGCTGACGGGTTTGGAGGGTACGGGTACGGAGTAGGATAGTCGTACCCTTGAGCATACCGTGGCCATTCACCGCGGGTTGACGGTGTTTGGGCGGGTATAATATACCAAATCGGGAACCAGGCGCGCGACAGCCATTGAACACCGTGTTTGATTCTCTGTTTTTCCTTCCTCTGAGAGCTTGAGGATCACAAGTGAATGCTATACTGATTTCTGTCATGTCTTTTGTACCCCCGTGAATCATTCTAGCACGAAGAGTTTATTGATAAATACGAGAAATCTGCCGAGATTACTGATGACATTGAAGCAGACACAGTCCGTATGCAACATTTAATTTTGCACTGACACTGACAACTATACAGAACGAGGATGACTTTGGTGACTACTCACTTGGTTCCATGTCTCGTACTGCTAGTAGCGAGTTGGATGAGTTTCTTCGATTACCAACTGTGAAAACCAAGGACCCACTCGCATGGTGGCAAAACAACTGCCGTGCTTATCCAATGCTGCATCGGATGGCACTCGACTATCTCTCTGTCCCAGGTATGTCTCCTTCGAATCCTCTTTCAATCAATCAATACTTATTATCTTGCTCAGCAACATCAACTGCGGTTGAACGTGTCTTCTCGCAGGGCCGGCAGCTCCTTCATTTTACTCGCAACCGACTCGCACCATCAACAATTCGTGCCTTTCTCTGCCTCGGAGCGTGGGGCAGAAGTGATCTTCTGGTGATGGAGGACCTTTTAGCCGCTGTCAGGACTCAAAAACGGAAGCGAAATGAAGTCGAAGCAGAGGAGAATGACAAGGAAAAGTAGTACTATTTTATTTCATTGTTGTTAATACTTAATACACTCTTCTTGGTAATGTACCCGCGGTGTTCAGAGACACCGCGGTGTTTTCCATAAACCGCGACATTGACGGGTCGGTGTGTACCCGTACCCTTCACGGGTACGGTGTTGGCGGGTGCGGGTGCGGTGTCAACTTTCCGACCCTCGGTGTTACCCGTGCGGTACCCTACATGGGGGTGGAGAAAGCTGCGGTCAAAAATTGGAGTTACTTCGCACTGATTCAGGACCTTGCAAGTCGGACGGACATGGGAACGGTGGTGCAGAGGATCGCGAGAATTACCACTTATACGAGTAGTAGTATATATATGCTACCTTGCATGTATTCTTACGAGTTTGTTTGTGGTCAATCGTCAGAGGCTCGGACTAGTGGGCGATCGACAAGAGTTCGAATGACGTTTGAACGTTGAACGTTCGCTCGACACTGACTCAACGTTCATCCTGCCAAGGTGTCGGTTCACGTTCAACGTTCATGAACCGGGTTAGTGACTCTTCGGCGTATCTCTTGCGTTAATCCTGGAACCGAGAATCCGGACTCCGGGATGGGCCGTTATCTCCGCGCGTCAATCGTAAATGCACGTTCGTTCACGCGCGCTAGTCGTGCCCTGCGTAGCTGAAGCCCTCGTGCATACGAATTTCAAGTAAGATACCCCATTGGCTCATCTCTCTCGAGAAACAAGGTTCTTTCCATTTCATCTTTCAGACAATCCCACATTCGTCCTATATCATAGTGGCAGATAGTGGCACGCACTTCAGCACGCGTGCCATTAAAAAGGGAGAATAAGAAGATGAATCAAATCTTTTGGGACGATCATCAATGGCTACGGTCTCTCGTGTTTTCCTGTTGATCGGTAGCGCCCTTGTAGTCTATCTTGAACGAAGGTCAGTGATTGGCACGTATTCTATACATCGAGCTGCAGCTAATGATGTGCCAGATATGTCAGCGAAGCGATCATGTACTGGACCGGATCTTCCACCATCGCCGCCTTCATCTTACTGGGTTGCTCGTTGACAGTATTTGTCCTTGCCCTCGGCAGCGCCCTTCGTCCCCAGCTGAAGTTCATATGGCATTGTTTTATCCGCCCTCTTCACGCAAGTGATCAGCGAACAAGATTGGACAATGTCCGTAAAATTGTTTTAATACATATGTTACAGATCACCCATCACATCAACAGTTTTACAAAGGCCAGGCGGATGTTTATGATGCAACCCGAAGTGGTCTTCTACGAGGCCGGAACACCATGCTCAACCTTTCAGCTAGTCATATCCGGACTATGCGCGCCAAAAACCCTAAGCAGAAATTGATATGGGTTGATATAGGCGGAGGAACAGGTACGCCCCTACTTGCTGGCTTGATTATTCTCACCTGAACGCCAGTCAGGCCACAATATCGAGCATATGGATAGGCACTTTCCGGTGTCCTCCTTCGATGCTATTTATCTCATCGATCTTTGTGAACCCCTCCTCCAGGTTGCCAGGGAGCGATTTGCCAAGCGGGGATGGACAAACATTACAGTACTGTGTCAAGATGCAACCGAGTTTGCTCTTCCAGAATGGGCGCGGAGCGACCCGAAAGGGAGCGTAAGCTTCGTAACGCTCAGCTATTCCCTCTCAATGGTAAGTTTGAGATCATCGGTTTCTGGAAGAACAGACTAACAATCTAAATTTAGATACCTAACTTCTATGCTCTTTTAGATCGTATCGACTACGTTCTTTCCCCAGAGAACGGTCTTTTGTCTGTCGTCGATTTTTACACTTCTGGAAAGCAGCCGTCTTTACACGAGAAGGCCATCGGAGGCACGAGCAAGGAATGCGGTTGGCTTAGTAGGTGGTTCTGGCAGATCTGGTTTGACTTCGACCATGTTTCATTGTCACCCCATCGTCGAGACTATCTGGAATACAAGTTTGGCACGGTACGTTTACCAAATAGTTCTAGCATTAATGACATTAACTATGTATGCAGGTCAAGACTTACAACGGTAGAAATCGCTTCGTTATCCCATTCATCGTCCGCATGTCAGTATTATCGAACTCTTATCTGCGATTGTCCTCACTAATTTTTCATAGTCCCTACTACATCTGGCTTGGTCGCTCACGTTCGTGTGATGTATCTCGTTTCTGCCATGCCTTTGAAGTCGAAGGGGGCAACATGCTTGGCAATTGTTCGCCGGCATCTTTTACGACTATCAAGGATTCAGAAACCATTCCACCAATTGAGATTGGGGAACCTGTTCTGAAGACGCAGGCTTCTCACGCAGATGCACTTATTACTGTGAAACCGCCTTTGAGCTCCTTCCACTATCATCTGGGAAAGGTGAGTCAACACATTATGAAATTCACGATAAAACTGACCATGGACTAGCCTTGGAGGCTTCCGTACTATGAGCAGGCTATACACCAAGCATTCAGAACGTTCATATATTCTTTCACATGGGTCTGTTGTTTTCTCTTGATATTGCCCGCCCCCGGACACTGAACAGTATGTTAGGAGGATCCTGATGTGGATATGAAGTATCTCAATCTTGGTCCCGAAGACTCGATGCTGGTAATCACATCAGCAGGTGACAATGCTTTGCATTACGCCATAGCAGCGCAACCCAAGAGAGTATGTGAATCGATGGAATATCGTCATCTGTGTGCTAACACCTATCTTGAAGATTCATTGCGTGGATATGAATCCTTGGTATGACCAACTACCTTCCATCATGCGGCTCGACTGACTTTTTGCCACACAGTCAAGGTCATTTGCTAGAGTTGAAACTCGCAGCCGTGCAAGCCCTTGAGTATAAAGACTTCTTTTCCTTGTTCGGTGATGGGCATCATCCCAAGTTCCGTGCGCTCCTCGACTCCAAGATCGCTCCCTTTCTCTCTTCTATCGCCTATCAATTTTGGCACATCAACGACGATGCTTTCTTCAAAGCCTTCTACTTGAAAGGATACAGCGGTTGGGCTCTGCGCCTCGCCAGAGTCATCTTTTCAATCGCTGGAGTATCGAAAGATGTGGAAGCTTTGTGCAATGCGGGCAGTATAGCTCAGCAGGAGCAGATCTGGCGCGAGAAGCTGAAACCTGTCCTCTTGAACCCTGTCGTCATTGCCTTGCTCAAGAGCCCGATATTCTGCTGGAACGCACTGGGAGTGCCCCTCAACCAGCGCCGCATGGTCCTGGATGAAGGATCCATGTATGAGTTCGTAAGAGACACCCTAAACCCTTTACCATCGACGTATTCCTTCAAGGATGGCGCCTACTTCTACCCATTGGTAAGTTGAAGATTTTTGAGTTTTTTCTTGCGCTTACAGGACACTATCAGACGCTTCTCGGGCACTACACACCATCCTCCTGCCCAGAGTATCTGACGCGCTCCGGATTTCAGGCTCTCAAAGCTAATAACGGCAAAGCTACCGATGCGTTTAGACTGCACACCGATTCGATATATAAGTAAGCACTGTTAGTACTATGAAGCGTAACCAGTCTGATAAAACTCTTCAGCGTCCTACTAGGATTGACTTCTTGGTCTCTCACTCGAGCCGTTATTATGGATCACCTCGACTGGTTTTCACCGGGATCCAAGGACGTCGATGACGAGGTTGACCAGTTTTATCGCGTGCTCTCACCAGGTGGCTTTGTTCTCTGGCGCTCTGCAGCTAGGAAGCCATGGTACTGCGACGTGTGCGTTTTTTTTGAGAATGTCCTGTGTCCTGTGAAGGCTGACGTAGTGTTGCGCCAGATTTGAGCGCAAAGGTTTTACCGTCACTGCTTTGGGAGTCAGGAAGGGGCCGGAGGTTCCACTAGACCGTGTCAACATGTACGTTTTTGATTTCGGATTTCACTGCGAAGGATTGCTGATCATGCGTGCATGTTTGTACAGGTACGCGTCATTCTGGCAGGCGGTGAAGACGACCTAGTGCTGTGGATTGTTGTAGAAATGTATCCTTGTAACTTCTCGTCACGATACCAGTACGATATATCCCAATGTTCTTTTCCTACTTTATTGATGATATTCATGATCTTGTAACGAGCGATCGTTGTTTGACGTCAGCTTGTAATCCTCCAACCATCAATCATTGCAAGTCCTACCGTTTCCAGTTTCTGCTAATCCAGCTTTAAGAATCGTCAGCTGTGCGTCAACATTTCCTGCACTCCATCAGACCGCTAGCGCTGCTCGAATTCCCCTGGGTTTGGAGAATATTTGGAGTATCTTTACATGCATGTTTGTCTTGCGAAGACTTTATTCGAGTAAGTACTGCTGATCGCGACGAGCCACTAGAACTCACGATCCCGTGTCGCCAGGCTCTTTTTTTGAGAGCGCGTGGCATTATTTAATCAGCAGTCACTACGTCGCAGATGCATACTGCGATCTTGTCCTACAGGTCTTCGATCCCACGTTGGAGGTTCCCATTGCCAGCCCTCGATTGAGGATAGACTCTACAAGGGGCCACAGTAAGGCTTTCCGGCTGTCTCATTGGCTGTCTTTCCGTCAACTCAACTGGATGCTAGTCTGTGCTGACATGGTATAATGGCATGGGTGTGCCTCACAGTACCTGTGGGTGTCACTTTAGTACGTATCCTTAGTATCATGGCGACACATACTCCTCCGCTACTCCCGGCAATTGGAGTGATGCAATGCCTTCCGAAAACTTCGGCTCCAAAAAGCTCCCGAAAAGAAGGTCCCCGTGCAGCATAACGTAGAACGTAATGACAAGACCTCAAAAACCTCATGAGCTGCAAATTTACGTCTGACTTAGTACCCAAGCAGTAGGAACAGCGGCAGTAAAAACCTCTTGTCCACGAACAGGACAAGTACTTTCTGGTGCTCGCCAACGCCAACGTTGAAGTTGGACGAACTTTAAAAACATAGAGATGTCTCCTTTGTTTTTTGCTTGGAAATAAATTGTTCTTATGTCTCCTAATCTTGCGTGTTGCCTTCCTTAGCCTATTAGAAAGTGATCAAATTTACGGGTGTGCCCTAAATCAAGTTCCGTCTTATGCTATTCATGCACACTAAGTAGAATAAGGCTAAATAAGCACTCGTCATTTGCCTGATGAGTGACTGAGTGAAAGCAAAAAGTGGCGGGAGGGTCACGTGTAGGTCGGGCGTGGTGGGCAGTAGTAGACGCGCGATGACAAGGTCCTTAACCTTATACGACAGAAAATACCTTACCGAGCGGTGCTGGAGGTCTTGACCTCCGAGTGCTGTACTAGTGAGGTAACGTACGTACATTGTTTTCGGGAGCTTTGGGGAGCCGAAGTCCTCCGGAAGGGTAACAGGGCCGGATCTACGACTCCTCTGACTGAATAAATATTGAGGTCCGAGCCTTTACCTACCAGTATCTTTTCATCCTGTGGATTGCACACATCCTGAAGATGGTCTCAAGCGAAGCGCCCTTTCAAAATCACTGCATCACCACAGTCTTAGCGCCAGCGGAGCCCCTGTCGACTGTCAACAGCTCCGAGTCGATGTCTCGCGCTCTTTTTGTGTCCGAAATTTTCTCCAACATCATAAGCTACATCAGTGCAGACGAAGTATACGTTCACACAAAGAATCCTCCTGCATTTTCCAGGAATACCCTGTATGCCCTTGCACTAACATGTCGCACGTTCTCAGAGCAAGCATTGGATGCTCTCTGGGAATCGATTGAAAGCATTATTCCACTCATGAAATGCGGTGGGGTCATCATATCACCCAACACAACGCTGGGATCAGATGACCACGTCGTTAGTGCTCGTTTTGCTTCAGGGAATAAATGCATAGTTACTTACGGATGCCATAGATTCCAACAGAGTCTCAGCTGGCCATCATTTGTCGCTACGCAAATCGCGTCCGATTTTTGAAAATGTCTTTTCACGATTGGCCACACCCTGTCCAATCCTTTTTACAAACCCTAGCCTACTCCTCGAAGGTCCTAATGCCAAACCTACGAGATTTACGTGTCACGTGTGACTTAGTCCACCTGCTCCGCCCCTTACTCGGCCCACGTCTGCAGCGTCTTTCCATTAACGTATCTACCGCAGTCAGCTACAGACGGGACTTGTACTTCTGGCAGAGGATTTCGTTGCACATGATCTTACGGTCATTGCCTACAACTTGTCCATCCCTTGAAAGCTTCGACTTCAATCTCGACTTCTCCTCTCGACCTGACCCATGGGACGCGCCTTTAGCTCTGCCAGTCTCATATGCAATCAAAAACTTGCAGAAACTGCGCACAGTCAACGTACCGGCCATAACCAAGGATGCCCTGACCTACCTGGGTGGACTCTCATCATTTACCAGTATCAAGACGCATTTGCCCACATGTAGTGATCTAGAACATGTCTTCGGCTCATCCCGCGGCCACATTCTCTTCGAGAATCTTGAAAGTGTTGACTGGAAGATCGCAGGATGGCGAGACGTCGAAATGTTCACGTGTCTATGGCCTCGTAATATCATTGCGATGTCACTTCGATCTGAGGTCCAGTTCGATCCAGGCCTACTGCAGGTGCTTTTTGACTCGCTTCATACGCGCGAGGCTTTCAGGAACCTGCAGTGCATACGTTTATTCGAACTCTCCCCCTCTCTATCCACCGGTCTCTTTCAATTCGTTGAGATCGTTATTACGATTGACACCATACGGCCGCTCTTCTACCTCAGCGCCTTACGGGTTGTGGAATTTGATACGGGGTCCTCTATCAGCTTGAACGAAGATGACCTGAAGGAAATGGCAGAAGCCTGGCCTTGTCTTGAAGTTTTGCTCCTCAATGAGACATATGGGTGTCATGATCCCAAGCCACCAGGGGTTACATTGGCTGGGGTCGTCAGATTCGTCGAGCTGTGTCCTCGCTTGACGAAACTTAGTATCAATTTTACCCTCAATGACGTGGGAAAAGACTTTGACTTTGGCAACTTACATATCCTTGGGTCTCGTGCCTCAAATACTTTAGAATATCTCACATTGAGATCCCGTGCTGAGGAACACGTATTGACTTCTCATTACTCGAGGTTGAACATGCTTGTAAAAAAGCTTTTCCCTCGGGCGAAATGCCGTTGTCAATTCATCTCTGTTGACTGGTTTGAATCTTTATATGCCTAGCAGATCTCGCAGCATACTACGGTACTCAGATCATCGTAAACATAATTCAAAGGACTTACTTTGGTGACAGTGATTGGAACTTCATTGTCTAATTTATCTCATCTCACCCGCCATGACACCATGATGCAAAGCTGCAAGCAAAGTGTGAGTCCTTGAGTGATGGAATTGTTCCCTCCTTGTACGTGAGAGTTGTCGTGCCTTGTGATGTGTCGGTGGTGCCGACGATACAATAGCCACCATGTCCGCCAGTGACTAGTGACTAGTGACTTCAAGTTAGCAAGCCGTTATCTAGTATTCCAAGTTTTGCTTTAACAGAAGTCATCATGACCCCCCAAAAAAACATTGAAGGCTCCCATGTCAAGGGGGTTGGCAGCAGAAATACGAAGATTATTGCGATGCTTTATAATATATTGTCTTAAATAACCTTCTCATCTGTTCACCGGTTCACTGATGATGCGCACCCCCTTCAAGTTGGACGCAACGCGCTAGGACAGAATACTGGTGGATGTTTCCCACTCATTCAGTATGTAGTACTCGTGATTCCGGCACACTCAGATACTCCGATACTCCGATCGCCCATATATGCTACTCATTTCCCTTGCTTGCACCTGTGGATTTTCCACGTCGCGCATCGAATTAAAACACCCCTGGTACGACCGAAACGCCCGCTCCTGATAGCTTTAGCAATGCTTTTCACTGTCAACCGCACAATGCCTCGCGCTCTCCTTGCTTCTGAAAATTTCTTAAACATCATGAGCCACCTCAATGTCGACAAACGCTGGCAAGCGAGACATGTTACATCTTCGGGACCAACCTTGTTTGCCCTTGAATTACCGTGTCGTGCATTATCGGAGCAAGCATTTGATGCTCTCTGGGATGCTCTCATAGGCGTTGAACCCCTCGTGCATTTTCCCGGCACCGGGATAATCCCAGCACATGATGTGCTGGAATTATTCCGACACGGGGAAAAGGGCTGCAAGAAGAATGTTACCCCATCGTCAGTCCTTTTATTCTTGCACCCATATTTCACATTTCATGAACTTGGGCCGCGGCTTGAGCCCGAGCCAGGCCGAAGCCAGCTGTCGTTCGTGGCTTTGGCCCGGCCTGAAGATCATGCAGGCCAGAGCCACGCAAAGCCAGGCCAAAGCCGTGGCTTTCAGGCCAAACCCCGGAACATCACTAGCCGAGCCAGTGCATCCTTTGTGATAGCGGCCATCACAAAGGATGTCCTGGCTTATCTGGGTAGACTCTCGTCATTTACCAGTATCAAGACGCGTCTACCCACAGGCAGTGATCTTGAAAATATTCTTGACTCATCCCACGGCCCGATTCTCTTTGAGATCTTTGACAGCGTTGATTGGGAAATCGAAGAATAACAAGACGTCGAAGTCTTCACACGTCTATGGCTTTATATACTCACCTTGGTGTCACTTCAATCTCAGGTTAAGTTTGATCCAAGCCTACTGCAGATACTTTGACTCCCTCCATATGTGCAAGGCTTTCAGGAACCTGCAGTGCATACACTTATCCGAATCCTCCAACCATCAATACTTCAGTTCTTAACCAGTACAGTCATCACCATTGACACCATCATGGCATGTAGCCACCCTTCTACCTCAACCACGTTCGGGTTGTGGACATCGATACAATATTTTGTCTCAGCATTGGCGAGGACGACCTGGAGGAAATCGGAGAAGTATGGCCCTGTCTTGAAGCGTTGCTCCTGAACCAGACCTATCAGAACATGTCTTGGCGCGGCACCCATGCCACTGTGTGTTTTACTGTCCGAGATCGTCAGATTCGTCGAGCGGTGCCCTTGCTTGAAGGAACTTTGCATTGGTATTACGATCAGTTCCGTGGATGATGACTATGACATGGAAAAGGCAAGCCTACGTGCCCTCGAGCTCCGTGACTCAGATATTAGGTTGGAATCCCTCGTGATGAAATACCCTTGTGATGAGGAAGATATGGGAGAGATATGAGTCAAGATTTGATATACTTTTTATAAAGCTTTCCCTCAGCTGAAACCCGACTCCCTCTCCTCTAGTCTGATACGTTGATTTTAGAATCATACATTCAATGTAGATTTACCTAGGTGTCATGCGATTGTTTTCGATTGCTATTTCCCTTCGTACTTAAGTGATTGGTGCTAGATTTTTGCCATGACGCGTAAACTTGCAGGCAAAGCGCGGGTCATCTGTTGTCAGTATTTCCGCAATAACCTTCCCCTCAGCAATATATACTAGCTTCTGCGATACGAACCAAAAAAAATACCAAGAATTAAAATGGAACTGAACATCCACATGAAATCTACAGTCTCTAGATAGCTCTAGATACGACTCTGCCTATGCCTTTCAGACTCCCGCTCTGACATTCTCGACGAGCATATCAATCACGCGTCCTCAGGTCCCAGCTTTTCACTAGCTCCTGGAAGACATTCGAGCCAACCGCGTATTGGCGCAGGTGGAATACCAATTTATCCAGACAGATGGACTGCAAGAAAAGGGGGACCAGATGGACGACCCTTTCGCAGGGGAATTTCACAGGACCACAACAACTGACGGTGATGGGGACCTTTCTGTGTGCATACCCGATTCTAGCCTCCCCCAGATGACCCTATCGAAGTAAGACAGGTAGGCCAGGGCTGGTACTCCGTATAAGGTCTGCTTGTCTGTTATCGTAGAACAACCGATCGGTCACCAAGGTCATGCCACTGCCACGATAACCGACGTGCAGCACTATGCAAAATGCTTCCGCAGCTATCACGCTGTGCGATACACCACTTCTTCCCTAGCAGGCAGATCAAAGATAGGAAGAAGATCTAGAGTTTGCCTCCTACCCACCTTCGTCTCTGATCAAACTTTCCATACGGGTACGGTGCAGGCTGCTCGTTGCTGCGCATCGACCCTCGCCGAGGTCTCGGTAGATACTAGACGACGAACAGACTCTTGGAGGGAAAACTTTTTCCCCCCTAAGCTATACTCTGCATTCTCCTTTTTGTGCAATTGCGCTGCCCCGGGCCTGTTCCTAGACTACAGTGATCGCTGCGACGTCACGCACTCTAAACCTTGAGCTTGAAGCTTGATAGGATCCCTTCGTCACAGAGTGTGTCACACGTCAATGAAAGTCGTAGCAAACACCAATTGCAAATGCAAAGGGGCACTGCAGGACTTGACTTGGTGAAACCTGTCGATCAGATCTGCGGGGAGTCGGGATTTGGTCGGGATCGTCCAAATACTGACACAAGTGAAATTGGGATGCCGATCAACACGTGGCACCATGTGTGCAGCTTGACTTGATGATCCGACTTGTACGTTTCAAACTTTCAAAGTATTCCGAGCCTCGCATTCGCATACAAAATCCACTGCACATGAAATAGGTGGTGATAGTAGATACTGTGTATGTAGATAGTTAATGTAAGTATACGCCGTACGAGTGCTAGAGATGGACCTGCAGAGTAAGATTACAAAAGAGATGCCAGCCTGCATAATAGTACAGACTCCCGGCTTTTAGGAAACGTACGAAAACTGCCATGCTCTGCGCGATGGGCGAACAACCAAGGAAGAAGAGAGATGCAGTATTATAAGCCAGACGCCAAGGGAAAAAATGAGAACTGGCAAACGAACGAATCTGAGAAGCGATGGGCGTCGACCTGGGATATGTTGTAGGCCAGTAGAAGGAGAAACACACAGAAGAGCAGAAGTAAAGCAGAGCGGAGAAGAGAAGGATGGGATATATCACAATAGTCGACCAATATGTATAATTTTTACTTTTGCGTCTGTGTCGAGATGGCGAGACCTAGAAAGCACCGAGGGGGGACCGAGAGCCAGTAGGGATGGGATGATGAGGCCTATAAGTTACATCTAGTCTACGTTGGAAAAATCATCATCCTTTCAGACTATTGCGTTTTGAACGAGCTCCAGTCTTTAGTGTTGGGCGACGATAGGGACAGCTTCGGTTGAGCCGACGGGATAGCCCATCTGCACTTGCGCATGCAGGGCCTGCTGCTGCTGGCGCAAGTACTGCTGCTGTGCGGAGGAGTAAAGCATCTGCTGCTGATACTGTTGAGCATATGACGGTGTCGAGTGTCCGTTTACTGGCGTCGAGTGTCCACTCGTCGCTGGTGTTGAATGCCTTGAGCTTGCACTGCTACTACGTCCATGAGCATGCTGTAAACATTCATGTTGTCCACTGGCCAGAAGAGCTAGGCCAATTGCACCGTGGTCACCCGAGTGCTGGTAGTGATATCGCAAACCGTTCATGTTCTTGTACCGGCGCTGACAATCACTGACACCACAAGCAAAAGGCCGGAGCCTGCGTTCTGCTTCCCGTTCGACTTCGCGCATCTCGCCCTCGGTGATCCCCTGATCTTCCTGCCCGGCGGCCTCGCGGGCGGACCGCTTGCTAGCCAGTAGTGCTTGTACTTGCTCGAGGTCCTTGGGCGGCGCAAAGTTACAGCTGCCGTGGGTCATGTGATATTTGAGCCCATTGGCTTGCTTGTAACTCTTGTTGCAATTAGGCTTAGGACAGCGGAAGGGCTTCGATAATAGCAATGACGATGCAGGGCGAGAGAGCGTGGTACTGGCACGCTGATTGGCTTGCTGTGACGGAAAAGCTTTGGAAGCAGGGGAATCTAACGGCTGAGGCATGGCCGCGGAGGGCACGGGATGGCGCGAGGCGCTTGCTGGAGACGGAACACGAGAGGCTGAAGGAGTGTTGGCAGGAGTATTGCTCGTGGAGAATACTACGGCAGGAGGAAGGCAGCCGTAGGGACTACCCGGTTCACTGACAGGTGTGACAGGTGCGTGAAGATCGTCGCTGGCAGGTGGGGAAGGAACAGTGCCAGGCATTGAGGATGAGTAGTCGGAGTAGCCCGCGTAACCATTAAACGCATCGGGGGCATTTGCCACATTTGGGAGACCGTTTCGAGATGGTGGGAATGCTGAGCCGTGGACGGAGCGGGAAGGGAGTACGGTTGTCGTATCAAATGCCGACACGGGAATATGCGGAGAGGCGGGTTTCGATTGACCAAAGTGGTTAAACGAATGACTAGGATGTGACGACAGTGGGGTGGTGAGGGGGGTGTCAGGGGGTGTTGGTGCGTTTGACGAAGACGTGCTGCCCTGATCGACATCAAGTTCCATGTCATCCGGGTCGAAACCACCTTGGTGGTAAGAAGGGTACTGATGATGGTCTGAGAAGTAAGACGGCGGAGTTGCGTTACGAATAGACTGAGGTAAAGAAGGGACAACTGGGAACTGGGGCTGACTGAACGGGTCAAGCACGACAACGTGTATCTCCTCGAAATGCTGTAGTAGAGCGTGGAGGTCATCTAGCTGTAGACCACAGCATGTGTAGTTGCGACACTGGAATAATGGAACCATGAGAGTTTGGCACAAAGTAAGAAAGTCACGGACTCACCAATTCATCGTCCCTGTCGAAGGCACCAAGAGCATTCAGAATTGAACCACGGTCGCTGTCAATAGATGACGACAACTTGGCACACTTGAATTCGTTAGGACTACATAGAGTATATCAGCACAATGACACGTGTAAGTGAAGCATGAACTGACTCCAGTGGTCCTAGAAGTTGACCAGGTGAACAACCAGGGTAAAAGCGGCTTCCAAATGAACCAGCACGCCATGATATTGGGGAGCCTAGAAAGTAAGGCATTGCACTGTTGTTACCAGTGGATGAACCGGATGCCATGTGGAAATCAGGATGATTAGGAGACTGGAACGCGATAGGTTGGGAGGTAGCGACCATAGCTAGGGAAGCTGGAGTAAGATAGAAGATGGGATTAAGTATAGTCTACTGTAGACGGCTACAGTAAGAGATGATGAAGTGTTGTATTCGAATTGATGGTGGAGGAAGAGAGGGTGCTATATATCGGACGGACTATCTCTAGCCTTAAGCCTATTTAGCTCGAATCCGTTATGTAGTAACCTGCCATGGATGCTCAATTACATAAAATATCGAGAATCTCGGCATTTCGGCATAATACACTGCCACCCGGCCCTTTTACCACTACCGGCGCCTATTGCCGCCGACTCAGCCCTGCCTCGCGACCAATGTTTATCCGCTCCTTTCACGGTTTATAGTGCACTGTATACACCGTACTGCCATCGATGATTCATATATTCATATTATTTGGTATACCGCTGATTCAGAATATATTACTGTATCAAGGAACATCGTCAACTGGCACTCTCGCGGGGGGTGTTACGGTAATTTAATCATGACATTAACCCGAGTCGTTGGCGATTCCCCTACTTTACTACTATCTGTTACTATTGGCTACACGAGGCCTTCAGCACCTTGCCCTTGATCACATCCATTATGTCTCAACTACTGCAGTAGTCCTTCACTTACTCGAATCGGTGCAAGGTCCACATCCTCTGAATTCTGATCCTGAGAATCCATCCTCGAAGGGTGAACTTTAACGTCAATGAACCTTAATAATCTCTTTTGGCCCATCAACCAATGACAGTATCTCTATTTATTGCCATGAACAAGTCGACATCAAGTTCTTCTCTCTACCCACGAACGCGGCAGAGAGCCACCAATGAGGTTACTTAGCTTTTTATACGGCGATCAGCGTCTTCGAAGCTTCAACCCTTGCTGTGCATTACTGCTCGCATCCAACTTTGGACAAAATCCTATAACCTCTATTGTACATATAAATCACAGCGCCCAGAGTTACTTCCACCTCTCTCAACAGAAAAGGCTGGGACAGCTACAATGCAGAACGGTATTTTTACCTTCTCGGTTGCGAGGCATAACACTTTCAAATTGTCACATTCTACAACCGTAAACGCGCCCACACAAAGGCACCTAGATGTAATTGATGCTACTAATCTTTATCTTAACTTGGTTATACTTTTGCGCGCCCTGTCGCAGATCATGTGCTGAGCAGGGTCGGATGTTTGTCCAGCATTGAAATTCTCGTACGACATAACACCATGTCTCATGCAGCTCCACTTCTCGTAAGCACTCCCTTCTATCTGTCCTAAGCTACACCAATTATGCCCTGGTCCTTCAAGTTTGTTCCCAGTGGTTCATAAATTCCAGCGGATCATGCACGGATCTCGTTGTGAACCAACCGCAGGGGTTAACTCTATCACCTCTGCGGCACCGACCGAGACCAATTCGAGTCTTGAAGATATTGAAGATACTAGTTACATAGTGTGGAATTCATGCCCGAATGACCATGTGCTCCACGGACCATTGATTATAAGTTTACCGTGACCATCCGCCAAGTCTCAAGCAATCCACTGGTCCCTATTTCCCTCCATTTCAATCAGACCACTTTTGGAGTAATCCGCTCTAATCGAGTACTAGGCACTGGCCCACCATTCTGGCTTGCTCACTAGCCTATACTGATCTCAGTTGTTGATTGTATGTATCACCTACTTCGGCTTGTGTCTACTATTTTTGTTTGCGGTTGCGGAGAATGACAACCGGGAACGCTATGTCGGACGCTCGTCACCGCAGCGCATCCTTGACTTCGAGATCTAAGAAGTAACTGCTCTCGGATATTACCTACGATAGAAGTATCCGAGGAACCGCGTCATCAACTGGACGACAGAGATTTTAAAGCTTGAGATGGTTTGAAGTGGTACCCAATGGTAAACAAAGCCAAGGCTCCGGTGGACACGCAAACATCGTCGCCGTTCCTATCAACCATGATTGCCACCACGGCGGCCAGGCCACGCTAGAAGGACTCAGATGTCCTTGTGGTGTGATAGATTGGATACTGCCCTTGTACTACAACACTGTATGGAACGTACTTGGCTGACGCGGTTGTCTCGGACGGCACGTTGTCACCTGTGCAACGACGAGATCGAATTCGTCGTCTTCGATTCAGACGTGCGACTGGAATCCATATCTACATAAAACAAATAAAGTCGAACGAAGAGCTCACTTTGGCTGGATGTATCCGCGATTGGGGAGACGGTATCTTCGATTCAGAATCATTTACGGATAAGTTTGGGTAATGCGGCCCAAGATACAGGCCTTGAACTTAGAACTAAGGCCCCGCCTTCGAGATCAACTTGGCGTCTGATTACACAGATCTGCCGGGGCTGCCCGGTTATGTAATCTGTGCCACTCCTCCCGCTCAGCCACTGTGCTCAGCCTTAGCCCCCGGTGACCCGCTGTACTCCCCACCGGCTCCACTCCTGCGCAGCCCTGAACATTCTCGCAATGCTCCACAAACCCGTGAATTAAACAGTGTTTCTCACCGCAGTCAACATAAACGACGGATCACCGTGATTATGCATCGTGCTCGGACCACGCGTATAATTGCATATGGCGCTTCCTCCGAAATTATACTGCGGAGAACATTCCGGGGTGCCGGAGAGTTTACCGCATCTCGATCCATGTTTAGACTTTGCCTCGTGCCCAGATCAATTTTGCCACCAAGTTACAAGAGGCTGCAAGCCATCCCGTAGGTCCCAGTGTTACTCCACCCTGATTTGACAGAACTTCGAATGAAGATTCCTTGCAACTATTGAGCCTGATGGGAACTTGCGCGGACGGGTCTTCTCGCTCAGCGGAGATACAGATATCATTTCTCGCTCTCGACCTCCTTTGCTCCGCATCCAACACGCTATCTATCGATTTGGTCGCGATCGTTGTACAGCGCGAGGCTTCGACGTTGATAGCTTGTTGTTCCCTGGGCGGAGAGCCACACCGTCTACCCTCGTTTACCTCGGAGTTTAACTACTATTTCGTGGATTTCGACACTTTCCCTTGATCTAAGACAGTACGAGGCTCTACTACTAGCTCCTCCGAGCTCCACGCACTCTCGTTCTTATAATCCCCCCTCACAGAAAGGCCGATGACTTGATTATGTTAGCATCTTTTGGCGCCCATCATCGTTTCATTGTTTTTCCTGAAGGATATGTTGCGTCTTGATCGGGGGAGCACAACTCTATTGGGAAAGGCTTCCTATCATATTCTTCCGTGCATGTGACTGCAACGCCACCATCACTCTGTTGTACCACAACAACTGTATTCGGCTTCCGACAGCGCGAGACCATCTACTTACCCACAGACATGCCACATCTTGATGTTGTTTGACATGGATTTCACATTTCTGATGTCGGAAAATTGTTTGGGCATACCCTCTATAACCGTTAGGCATGGAGGGCCCCAAATGATACATGACAACCTGCCCGGTCATCCTATCAAGGTTCAAGGCGCGTTTCGTCCTATGAGCCATCGTGGTGGTTGCCCACACGTTGTTTCAGGCTCCCTGGCAGGCTGGATACACGCGCCTCCTTATATCGTCCTTATCAAACGAGTAAGTAACTTCCGGCATGATCTCACAAACTTGTCTATATTCTTGTTGTAATCACATTCTTTCCGAGATTGACAAGGGGTGCATGCAGCCTAGAAGTGTGCTCTATGTATGTCAGTTCCACCACATACCTTTGACCCTGCTACGAGCGCCGTATTTGACTCCGCGGACTTACGACACGTCTACTATTGGGACATGTATCTGGCAGTCGTGGACTTTTGGAATGACCTCGATGATCGAGGGTATACTTGGATTTGTTATCTGATTGTCAGAAGTCCTCTAGAGTCTGATCTGATGTTCCCCGTTCACCCTTATAGGTTCTGGCCCGTATCACACGTGATGAGTCCGTCACGTTCGTAAGTGGCGGCGAAGCTACGCCCAGTTTAACTTCTGATGGTAGTATATTGGTGGTATAGTGCGCTCACCCTGCTTACTTCCATTTGTGTTCAGAATAGTGTCGGACCGACGCCGAAGTACGACACGACATCCCCACCCAAGTTATGAGTCCCCTGTTACCCTTCCGAAGTACTTCTGCTTCCAGATAAGTTGACAAGAACGAGGTATGTGGAGCGTAACGTAAGAACGTAATGACAAGACTGGTACCTCGAAACCTTGTCAGATGCAATTTACCTCTGATAGCAGGAACAACGGCGACAAAAACCACTTGACTAGTGCTCGCCAATGCCAACGTGAACGGCAACGACGAATGACTCGTCTACAGTGTACACGAAAGGCGCCACCTAAACCTCAACTAACTCAACCTACAAATCGGGTTGTTCATTACCCATATCTTTGCTTATCCCTCCGTACTCATCTAACTCCCAGGTCAAGTTTCATCAGTGCAAACGCCCTCCAGTGCTCTAAACTCCACCCGGCCGTCACTTTCGACGCCCTCGTCCTTTTCTGGTGATTGAAGGTGCGCTTTTGGCGCCCACGTTCTCAGGCCATTGTCGTTCTCCGCCAAAGCCCGCTTTTTACTCCGCCAAATTCATCCCGCCGACAATGCCGGACACGCCGTCACCGAGTTATTCAGCATCCATCGATGTGGAGGATTGTACTGCTCGTATCTTATCGGCATCATCATCACCAGGTGTTCCAAAACATGGGCCTGCGCCGGTACCATTCCTACGATGCCCGCATAAGCTCCACTTAGCAGTAATTACAAGTCGGATTGAAGGATGCAGAGTCTTGCGATGTGCGTACATCTATGACTAGACACTGACTGCCCACTGGCCAATCTATACATGAAATGTCATTTGCCTAATTTATGTCAACATAATAATCTTACCGTGCACGACTCGGAGGAGCTTGTATTCAGCCGTCAGCTTATCAAAAGATCAGGTATATGCGAGTCTCCAGATCTCCTAGCCATATTATTTGCACAGAGTCCCAGATCATAGAGTCGGCCAAGTGTCTCTACTAGGCATCTGTCCAAGTGCTACATGTACATAGACTATAGTAAGACTGCAGCTGTACTAGTAGTCCGGACCGCGCTAGCCTGGGAAAAGCTAAATTAAGCGTGTCGACTTCTTCGTAGGACATAAAAGTACGGCGCGTGACTCGGTTGCTACTGGCAGCTGGCCTTCAACTTCATGTCGGTTGGCATTTCGTACTTACTACCACCGATGAGATCTAGATGAGCCTAAAGGTATATACTGTGTTTTGAAGTCTTGTCATGTGCTGGAACTAACTTAAAACCACCAATACTCCTACAAGAAGACTGCAGGATGCAGTTCATGCCGATTCGCTGGACGTTCAACGGTTTAATGTTTCCAGTTAGTCAACGATCAACTGACAGCATCGATTTCCTTATGTATGTACTACTATGATGCAGGTCCGACTTAGACCGCATCAATTTGAAACTTCTCGACCCATCCAGCCTTTTCCAACTCGCGGGTGTGTTAACCTTCTGAACCCTCTACCCAACGAACGTCGAAGATGAGCGGGCCCAAGTCTCCACTCATTCATCATATCGACATAGAAAACTATGGCTCCACGCAAACATGTCAAGATGATGGAGTAATCGCGAACGAACCACTCAGCTTCACTGCCAGAAATGCTGGGATGCTATTCATCATATACTCCCAGTTTTTCTTCGCTTCCATGGATATCTCAGTAAAGTTACTGAACGGCTTGGAGCCTCCGGTGCACGCACTTCAGGTTAGTTGTTTCCATCTTTGATGATCGAATATAGGGTCAAACCAACTTGGATGTTAACAGATTATCGTGATCAGGATGGTGCGTCACAGTGTCCTCGACTGGAGCGTCTATTGATTAGTCTCAGGGCATCACTTTTGTATGTTGCGAGATATACATGTTTGTCGATTGCTTTCCCAGACTACGATTTGAAACTGATGACACGAAGGACTGTCATGGGGGTCCCCGATCCGATCACTGGCCCCTAAAGGTGTTCGAATGATGCTGTTCATTCGTAGTGTCACTGGGTGGGTGCTGATCTACTCGCACGGCATCAAACTTGTCAACGATCTGTTTCTCAGGTTTTTTGGGCTATCTGGCATGTACTGGTCACTCCAGTACTTGTCTGTCGCAGATGCGACGGTCTTGGTTTTTTTAACACCTCTGACGACAGCGGTGGCTGGGTCTGTGTTTTTGAAAGAGAGCTACTCCGTCAAGCAAGCTGTCGCGGCAGGTGAGAGTTATAATCTGCCTTTGATAGTTCATGATTATTTACGGAGATCTCAAATCCCTAGTTTTCAGTTTACTCGGGGTTGTCCTCATAGGCAGACCCGCATTCCTATTTGGCTCCCTGAATGCTGTTCCTCAAGGACTCCCAGACACGGTCCCTGCGCAAAGGCTGGCGGGTGTTGTGTGGGTACCATTACGCGTACTCTGTCCCGCTCAACCCACCATTTATCTATTTTTGGCAGGGCATGTATGGTCAGCGTACTCGGAAATACTGGAGCATGTACGTATTGTGATTGACCTTCTCATGGTAATGACCGCTTTAATGGGTTTTACAGATACTTCGATACGCGCAATTGGGAAGCGCGCTCACCCGATGCACGTAATGTCATTATTTTCATTATGGTCCACAATTATATCATCTTTGGGGTGTGTCAATGCATCTCTGCATTTTACGTGTCAATTCATCATTTGTGACAGGATGGTTGTCTTCGATATTCCCGTTGTATATCCTACATCGTGGATGTGGATACTTCTGCTGTTCACGGTCGGTGTTTTCGGCTTTGCAGCGCAGGTGCGTACAGTGCCAGTGATTCTGCATTTACTTACTGGTAGTTCACTATGATTTTAGACTCTTTTGACGATGGGACTACAGCGAGAAACTGTGTCGCGTGGTGTCACTGGCATGTATGCCCAGGTGCTTTTCGCTGTGGTGCTCGAACGCCTATTCTTCGGAATTATACCGTCTTTACTGTCAGTTCTCGGTGCCGTCATCATCATGTCCTCTGCTCTTTATGTCGTCGTGAGTACTCACTATGCTCACTTGTCGTTACCAAACTGTGAATTTCACCCACCAGATGCAAAAGCAGAAACCTCACCAAGACAGTACCGCTAACAATACCGCAAAATAAAATCGTGGGTTCCTACCCACTCCGAGGCTACATTGATGTTTCTGAGTTTTGCACTTTCTACAAATATTCCAGTTAGGACGCCTGTAACCTTTTTTGTGCCTTATATATTACGCACTTTGCCACACATTTGTATGTCAAGGTGACAACCATGCCATTGAGGTACTGGGTCCTGTTCAGTTCCTGCTGGCTAGTGCAACGCTCCAAATCCACAAATCCACGAATCCATAAACATCGACGAGGAGCGATAGTGAGCTTTCTCCCATTGACAACGCAACGCATCCCACTTCCTTACCCCCATTCGATGAAGTAATGGCTGACGACAGTCAACCTAGTATCACAGGCATTACTGCTGATAACATTGGGATGTTATTCATCATCTCCGCCCAGTTTTTCTATTGTATATTTCGGTGAAGATAGTGAACGGCTTGGAACCTCGAATGCACGCATTTCAGGTTAGCTGTTTCTCCACCTCTGGTCGTCGAATGCATTGAACCTAGTACCACAGGTCATTGCAATCAGGATGGTATGTCGCACAGTTTCCGGGCTTGAATCAGATATTGATACATTCCAGGTCATCACGTTCATTTGCTGCGTGGTATACATATTCGTTTGTTGCTTGTGCAGACAACGGCCTACAGCTGATGACACGAAGGACTATCGTGGGAATCCTTGATCCAGTAGTTGGCCCAGCTGTTCGAGCGTTGCTGGTCGTTCGTGGCATTAGTGGATGCGTACCGATCTACGTGCGCGACCTTGATTTTCCAATGATATTTTCATGGTCAAGATTTTTTGGGCTATATGGCGTGTATCGGTCACTTCAACACTTGACTGTCGCAGATGCGACAGTCCTGCTTTTCTTAACACCTCTTGTGACAGCGGTGGTTGGATTCATCCTCCTGAAGGAGAGCTACTCCATCAATCAAGCTGTTGCGGGAGGTGAAAGTCATAATGTGATTTTTGTAATGTGCCAATGCTTATAGAGGTTTCTCTAGTTTTCAGTTTACTCAGTGTCATCCTCGTTTTTAGGCCCCGTTTATCTTTGGCCCCAATATTGTCATCCCTGATAAACGCCACTTACTAAAAGGAACCCCAGCGGAAAGGCTAGCGGCTGTTGGGTGAGCGCCATTATTTGCACGTTGCACCATCCACATCATCATTTCATTGATAGGGCACGTATGATCAGTGTGCTTGGACTCACTGGAACATGTACGCATTGTAATTGATCTCCTATAATACCGACACTTCCATGATCTTGACAGATATATCGATGCGTGCAATTGGGAAGTGTGCTCACCCGATGCATGCGATGGCATATTTCTCGTTGTTGTGCACTATCGTAGCATCACTGGGGTATATAAATCCCTGCATTTATTTTGTCAATTAATCTCCCGCTCCTAACAGTATGATCGTTTTCAATATTCCTGTTGTATACCCCACATTCTGGACGTGGTTACTTCTTCTCATGATTGGTAGCTTCGGCTTCGTCACGTAGGTCAGTACACCAGTGAGCCTCCATCTGCCGACTGGCTGTTCACAACTACTTCAGACTCTTCTAACACTGGTGCTACAGCGAGAAACCGCGTCGCGTGGTGTCACTGGAATGTATGCTCAGGTGATTTTCGTCATGGTGCTTGAACGCCTGTTCTTCGGCATTACACCGTTTTTACTGTCAACTGTCGGTGCTACTATCATCATGTCTTCTGCTTTCTATGTCGTCGTGAGTGGCCATTGTCCTCGTTTGCTGTTGCATGACTTGGTTCCCCATTCTAGTCAGTCGAGAAAGCGGGATCCTACAAAAGACAGCATCTCTGACAATTCAGCGCGATATCCTCCCCACTCCTTACGTTGATCCTGTTGAACTTTTCAAATTTGCTCAGGCAGTCGTAAATTCGACGACTGCATGTGTTTAGTAGGATATTTGACTGCACCTTTGCCATCTATTATATATTCGACATAAATCAGTCATACCATCTAAGCGCTGGGCCGTGCTGACCCCTCCTGGTACCTGCGCTGGGTTATGGTCAGTGCGACGCTTCGCACTGGTGGTCCAACTATACGATTCTAACGGTGTAGAAATTGAAGACCTTAGCGTCTGGTGCAATAATGCCGAGGCCTGCAGACCAACCCTTATCTAAACCTTGTCACTGTAAGTAGCAATGTATGATCAATCGATTCCATTTTTGAGTGAAACATGATCAAGGAATGATTAGATTATGTTCACGAGCATACTACGTATGATTTGAAAGGGTCAGGAAAGGTTCAGGAATATTAAGGGTTAGGCCTGCCGCTGAGGACTAGTAGGGTTCATGCCAGGTACCCTGTTATCAGTCGGACCCGGGCTGTCACGGTGATACTCGGTTCCTTCGAACAACTTCAAACCCTGAGTCAACAAAGTCCGACACTGTCCTAGACTCTACTCGACACTATGTTCGCTTCAGCTTAATGTTGCAGCCATCCTTGGGGCCACCGAGCGGTATGCCAATATAATTCGTATGTTCCCTCTACTTGCATGCTTCCTTTCCCTCACTCCTCTACTACCTTCGGCTTAAGAACGGATGATACCCTGAGCTGCCCTGATAAGTCTTCAATGAGACAGGGGGAACGGCTGGTTTCCTCTTTCAACTTTGAAGGTCTGCCACTAGGCAGACTAGGATAAAAGAAGTATGTCATTAATATGTACGCATGATACTATGGGCCGTAATATTTGAATCGATGACTGATCATGATTAGCTAGTGTCGGATAGTACGGTGTGCGATTTCAAATACTAACTCGCTCGCCGACACCGACTCCCAATGAACGAACATCGAACTTCCATGAGCGATGTCGATGACCAGTCTCCTTTCATTGAGAACACATATGACAATAATTCACTTCCATATGCCAAAGTTATGGAGCAATAGCAAACGACGGCGGTCCCATTAGTGGTGTTACAGGCAGCACCACCGTCAGCAATGTTGGGCTGCTGTTCATCATATCCGCCCAGTTTTTTCTCCACTTGCACGTATATATCAGTCAAGATGTTAAATACCTTCGAGCCTCTGGTGTGCACGCGCTTTAGGTTAGTTTTTTTTAAATCTTTGGGCATCTAATGGACTGACCCCAGTATGACACTGTATAATAGGCTTTCCCAACACCTCTTAGGACAGCGGTTACTGGATGCATCCTCTTGAAGGAGAGCCATTCCGTCAAGCATGCTGTCGCAGAGGGTGAGAGTGCCTTTTACGATGTATGATTGCTTATGATTTCCTGCCAGTGGTTTGCAGTTTGCTCGATGTTATCGTCATCGATTCTCTTTGGCATCCCTGACGGACGCCGTGTACCAGAAGGAACCCCAGTGCAAAGGGTGGTGGCAGTTGGGTGAGCAACGCTATTTGTATGTTGCTCTACTCAACTCACCATTCTGTTTTAATAGGGCATGTATGATTGGTGTGCTTGGGAACACCGGTGCTTGTACGTATTGTAATTGACCTTGAATGGTATTGTTACTTTAATGATTTTGACATATACACGATTTGTGCAATCGGAAAGCGCGCGCACCTGATGCATTCATTTCTTTGTGGTATGCAAATACATCCCTGCATTTCATATTTATGTGTTAAATAATTATTCGTTCCTAACAGTATGAGTGTCTTCAATATTCCACACCATGGTCCATGGGCGTGGTTACTTATCATATGCTCGTGGCTCTGGCTTCATGACGTAGGTCAATACAGTACTACTAGTAGTGGCCTTGCATTTGTGGTCATCCATTGCTAATTTATTATTCCAGACTCTCATTTGACCATGGGGCTCCAGCGAAAGACTGTGCCACGTGGCGTTACTGGAATATAATATCAAGCGTGTTCTTTTGCTGTGGTGTTTGACCGCCTATTCTTCGGGGTTATACCGTCTTTACCGTCAGTACTCGGCACTACACTACCGCCATTCTTTATGTTGTCGTGAGTAGTAGTCATCGTTTGCATGACTCCTTTGCTCATCCAAATTTTGCTATTAGTTGATAAATCAGGAATCTACACCAAACAGGTGCCAACCTAGTAAGTCCTCAGCTGTCCATGGACCGTGCCTAATCCGATCAAAGGCTTCTTTTAAATTAAAAATACTCGGCACGTGTATGTAACAATGTGACTCTTGAAGGAGCCCGATATGCCGCCGATAGCTTAAATTTGTATTACCAACTTATGGAGTCGCCGGTATGTTGACTTGTACCTTGTATAAAGGCGGTCACCTCTCAGCGCTCAGCACGTATATCCCCAGGGCATTAGCGTAACGTCCTCAGGCTGAACCCAGCGAAGACAAACCTCCAAGATGAGCAACAGCGAGTCTCCTCTCATTCACAACATGGGACACAACTATGGTTCGACGCAACCCACTTCTGGCACATCCCGAGATGCTGGAGCAATGGATAGACGGTCCAATGTCCCAAGTTTTCTCGCTAATAACGCCGGGATGCTATACATTATAGCTTCTCAGTTTTTTTTTCGCTTCCATGAATCTATCGGTGAAGATGCTAAACAGCTTGGAGCCTCCGGTGCACGCGTTTGAAGTCAGCTGTTGCTTTATATTTATTTCCCGAACGGAATCAATCTCATTATAACAGGTTATTGTAGTTAGAATGGTGCGTCAAAGAGTTTTTACGAACTGCACTCATTTGAATATAGATTCGTCCCTAGGGCATCACGTTGACGTGCTGTGTGATATACATGTATGTTAGTTACTTCTTCAGACAATACCCTGCGACTGACGGCGCGAAGGATTGTCACGGGGGTCCCGAATCCGGTCATTGGCCCCAAAGGTGTTCGAACACTACTGGTAATCCGTGGGATCAGCGGGTGCGTATTAATCTACACACACAACCTCCATTTTTGGTGATCATTTCATCGCTCAGGTTTCTCGGATTATGTGGACTGTATCTGTCGCTTCAGTATCTATCTGTCGCAGATGCGACAGTCCTGACTTTCTTGACACCTCTTACAACTGCGGTTGCTGGATGCCTCCTCCTTAGGGAGGGCTACTCTGTCACTCAAGCCGTCGCGGGAGGTGAGAGTTATGCTCTGACCTCTCTTGTCCATAGATACTCAGAGGTGTCACTAGTTTGCAGTTTACTTGGTGTTGTCCTCATCGCTCGCCCCCCATTTCTATTCAACTCCATGCCAGCTGCTATTCCTGACTCGCTGGAAACAACCCCAGCACAAAGGCTGGCGGCTGTTGGGTGAGCGTCGTCATTTGTACATCGCTCCTCCCATTTCACCATTCAATGTTCGGTAGGGCATCTTTGATTGGTGTTGTTGGAGCCACTGGAGCATGTACGCATCGTTGTCGACCTTCTCACGTTGATGACTGCTTCAATGATTTTCGCAGATACCTCGATTCGCGCAATTGGAAAGCGAGCTCATCCGATGCATGTGATGACATTCTTTTCCTTGTGGTGCACCATCATCGCATCTTTGGGGTTCGCAGATATATCTTTGCATATTTGCGCGTCACATTAATCATTTGCTATGTAACAGGATGGTCGTCTTCAATATTCCTGTCGTATATCCTAGATCATGGAGATGGTCACTTCTTTTGCTCATGGTCGGTGTCTTTGGCTTCGTGGCACAGGTCAGCTACTAGTGACCCTCCATTCATTCACCGGTAATTCACTGCCTTTCCAGACTCTCTTGACGTTGGGGTTGCAACGAGAAACTGTATCGCGCGGTTCCACTGGAGTATATATCCAGATGCTTTTTGCTGTGGTGCTCGAACGCCTAATCTTTGGAGTTGTGCCGTCTTTGCTGTCAGTTCTCGGCGCCGCTATCATCATGTCTTCCGCTCTCTGTGTCGTCGTGAGTGATCATCCTGTTCTGTTACATGACTCCTTTACTCATCTCACTATCAGTTGACAAGGCGAGAACCCACCCTCGACAGCACCGCTGACAGTACAGCGTAACATATTGGATACCTGTCCCTTCTCAGGGTGCACGAATTTACAGGTCTATATAAAGCCTGTAAATGTTACCTAGTATGAGAGCTTGTAGCACTCTGTTATGACTCTGAGTTTTCTCCGTCCGCTCATCTACCTCTCGACGAAAGCCTGAACACCATCACGGCATTCACAGCTGAGATTGGCCGCGACACCTGCCCCTACCCTAGTGCTTGTTCTTTCTGCCCCCGTCCTCTGGCATACATTGTCACTTGTATCTTTTTTCCTTATCGCGCGGTAAGTGTGGTCCTTCGACGATCTTCAAAGTCCGTATCTTCAAGAGTCCCTACACGCACAACCTCAATTTTTTGATGGTGATTTCGCCGCTCATGTTTTTCAGAATATGTGGACTGTATTGGTCTTGTCAACAGTCCTCATTTTCTTGGTACCTCTAACGACAGCACATCCTTTTCAAGGAGGGTTACTCCGTCATTCAAGCTGTCGCGGGAGGTGAGAGATATGCTCTTACTTCTCTTGTCTACGACCACTTATAGAGGCGTCATTAGCTTGCGGTTTACTTGGTGTTACCCCCATCGCGCGCCCGCTTTCCGGCTGTCATCCCTGAAGCTTGAAGGACGCTACTTGCTGTTGGAAATCAACCCGTCAATATGGTACATAGTTGCTTTTTCGTTTGACTTGAATACTCGTTCAGTACGCCAGCGGAGTTACCATATCCGTATCGCCGCTGACGCAGCAAGAAACGATGTACATCACTATTTCACAGTTTATCCTATTTAGTTGAAAACCACCACATTCTTTCCAGATCATCTCATTCTCGAAGCCTGTTCTGTCTGACCTGTTTAATTCCAGAATCTCCCATGCTTCAAGGACCTGGCATTTGTCAGTGCATGGTTCGTTCCATGGTGTTGTGCTCACTGTTTCATGATACCACCAACCCATGGTATGTCCTCCTCATCGCAGTCCATGATCTCGTGCTTCTTCCCCTGCTCATGTTTCATAACCAGAATGTTACCTGCAATGTCATCAGTGTTTGAAGTGATACCTGCAATCCTGTGAATCAAGCTGTTCGGCGCTGCGAATGCAGCTGCAGGATGTTTGCAAAAGAATGTGTAAGTGAGTGCAGGCACTCCTGCAGGCCCATCTGTGTAATGAGATTGTAAGTTTTGTGTAAATGTCCTGTTGAAGATATGAAGAGGTTGGGTCCTAGCAGATTCACCCAGTGTGTCACCTGCAGGTGTGAGAGGTTACTGGGTTTCTTGATTCCATCCCTGAATGGGACTGAAACCATGTGGGGAGTGCAGGTGCTTGTTCTGTAGATGAGTCCTCACACAGACCCTTTGTAATGCTGGCACCACTGTTTGTCAGAGGCATTTCAAGTTGATGGTTTGAGATCACTTACTGGCCAGTGCTCATTAATCCTGACCTCTTCCAACTGAATCCTCCTCAGATTCCCAGGGGCAGGTGTTGCAGGCAGGCAAGCAGTACATGTGTTGTTGTCAGGGTTGTAACAACAAAACCTGTTCTGGCAGTATAGTACCAATCACCACATAGTTTCAGAATGATTGATGATTGTTTTGATGGAAACCTGACATCCTACTCCAGCATCAGAATTTGTCCCCTGTTGTCTCCCACATCTCACCAGAGAGGGGGGCACTTTGCACTGCTAGGGAACTGCAGGGGTAGGGGTAACCTGCCTGGGTCTCAGGTAGGGGTAGGGGACCAGGTTTGGGATACCCATACCCCTACCTGCACCCAGTTGATGGGTTTTCAATTACCTCAACCCATTTTCAACTGTCTTGACTTGTTCTTAACAATTTTGACTCATTTTCAATTTTCTCAACTCATTCTCAACAATTTCAACTCATTTCCAACTATTTGATTCACAATGAGGCCTGTGCCAGTGCAAGTTAATGGATTTGGATCAGTGCTGGTGACACTGTAATCCAGGTATGTTTTGAATTTATATGTTTGTACTATATTTTTTTAATTTCTCACACTTGCTTTGCAAGCTGCCCTCTCTTGCATGTCTCTCATACCCTCCCTCTCATACCCCGCACATGCCCATTCCATCTGATTGCATTGTCTTTTGCATCACCTGTCTAATGCCCTGTCCCTCGTTTGATGCTGGATGCAGCCATTTCAACACTTTGACCACCATCAGTGCACTGACCAACCTCGGTCAGCATGGACCTTGACTCCCTTTCAACACTTATTTCTCATCATTGTTGACCCTCAGCTCATCAGGAAACCAACATGAAAATGGTGAAAATGTTAGAAAGCTTTATCTAAAGTAAAATCCAAGCAATATATATCACAATTGTACTTCAAATGACAAAGCTTTGAATACCTGGACTAAGTTGGATAGAAACCACCAAATGCGTATTTGTGCAGTCTCATTGAAATACCCACCAACTGTGAGAACAGATTATTAAGTTTGCCAAAGCCTCCACAGGTACCTAGTTGAGCACTAGTGGTAATGCGCTATCATTCTGCCATGCCCTTGTCATTGTATGTGACCTTTTGTTGTTGCATAATCTCTGGATGAATCCCAACATCAGATAAAGTTTTATATGGCTGGACTACTTTGGATGAAAGCTGCCAAGGGTCCAAATTTGTGAAGTGATTATAATGCAATGCAACCTATACTTTCTAATGTAACTTCGACAAATCCTCCCTTGAAGTTGGCGTTAGGTAAAATCTTGTGACATTGGGTTGTTTTGGTTTGAGTTCCCTTTGGCACAAGTACACAGGACAATGACGACATGATACCATCCACCAGCTCACTGCCAAGGTATAGTCATCAGGTGCAAGGTGAGTCAATCAGTCAATTCTCCACAAACTTTTAACAAATCCAGTGCCCAAGAGGGTGAAGACCACAGCACCAATCAGTGCTACTCCTGCACAGGCTCAACAGCCTGTAGTCCAATGCAACATGCTTGCAAAATCAGTAAAGCCCCAGGCACAATATCAAAACACTGATTTACCTGCACCAGTCCAGGGTGACCAGCACTGGACGAAGGAATTTCTTCTGACTGTACCGTTGTGGATGGGGAGTCTTGAAGATGACCTTGTTTGGACCATCGCGGTGACGCACACAAAACCTGTTTTGTACATGGTCATGGCAAATTTATGATACATGCAATTCCTTACTATAGTCTATGCACTTCCCCTGAATTTTCTATACCTTACTTCAATTTACTTTGGACATTTCTGAGCATGTATCACCAAGATACGACTTAGCGGTTCAAATTAAATACTTAACGTACCCTTTATCCTTTCTATAATTCTTTATTTTATTTACTCCTATGCCAAACATATGCCATGCCACTTCATTTGTATTTGTGTACTTAAGGCTGTGGTACCAAACAAGTTGACAATACAAATGAACAACTTGGATTGGTAACCAAACAGATGAGTCACAATGAGTCACAATGAGTCATAATGAGTCATGTCTGCTATGACTCATACTGAGTCATCTTTCTTACTAACTCATTCTATGACATCCCATGACATTCTTTAGTTCTTTCTCAATAATTGTGACACATTCTTGAATATTCTATAGTACATCAGTAATCAGTAGCACAGCCACTAGTCTAGTAGTATATAAGGGGCTCATTTTCCCCCCTTGTGAAGCAATCAATTTGATTCCCAAGTATTAACAAAGTGAAGCACAGTTAGGGGAACATAGGGGAACATTCTTTCACCCCTTAGATTCTTAGTCCCCATTCTTTGAGTGAACATTCAAGTGACTATTAGGAGAAATATTAGCTTATTTAGCTCCATTGTTTTGACATTATACTTCACATTCTTCAGAAGTATCTGGCCACATTCTTGAGCCACATTTGATTACATAATCTTCAATCCACATTATTCTTAAAGCACATTCTTAAAGCACATTCCTCAGAAGTATTTGGCCACATTCTTGAGCCATCTTTGATTATATTGTCTTCAATCATTCTAGTTCTCTTTTAGACACAGGAAAAGTTCTGTGGGGAGTTCAACACACCTCGTCCCCCATGAACGACCACATTATCAACTGTTGGTAATTGTCTGAACTGTTGACCGTGGAGGATTGTGAAATTTGGAGAGTTTTCTTGCCTTTCACATCCTAGTAAGACAGCAGATGCAAATCTACTCAAGCATATTCAAGTTGTGTTTGATGCTGTGTATCTGGAGCTCAGCATTCAGTTGGTCCAGAATGGTGTCATTTTTTCCCTTGTATGTTTTTTCTTCTTGTTTTTATGGCTTACTTATATATCTTACACTATGACACCTTTGAATAGACCATTCAATGGCTTTCTGAATGGCGCAGCAACTTTGGCTCAACAGCCATCACAATTATCATTGATTTCCTGACAAGCAACAAGGAATGTGACCCACAGGTCCTCGTGGGCCTCCTCTTGAACAATTTCACCTTCCTTTTCAGTGACATGGACACATGTGATCCCCTTGGAGTGTACCATTCCACCTTTATGCTTCAGCTCTTTGGAAAGGCACACCTTGCTAATATTAGCAGCCATGTCAATGTTCCTGCACTCAAGACTCATGTTCTAACATCAAGTGGAATGGTAGGTGCTCTATCACTTTGTGCTGCAGCTGTAGAATATTTTAGCTTTGGCGTCATCTAGCAAAACAAACATCAAGTTGCTGAAAGTTCTCAACAAGATCACAGGCAAGGAGACCAACACCCCCTTCTTGTTCTTGTGCGACAGGTACATAAAGAAGACAAAACAGTATGCCATATTCATCGAGAAGAAGGGACTAGCCTTCATTGCATCATTGATGGACATAGTGTGGTCTGGCTTGAAGGAATGTGCAGCCTGGATTTGGCTGTCACAGAGAACGAGTCCAAAGACGAGTGCACTTTGCTGTATATTTATGTGCTGCTTTTGTTGACTTGCATCTTTACTGAATTTCATGTATTTTTCATAGAAATCTCCAACAGCACTATGGACACAGGCTGCTGTTGCTACTGGTAGTGTTTACTATACTTGGTCCCCACTGTTCTAAACCCTGTCAAGATATATATCCTCATCACTCGCACACTGCTAATTCATTCTACTATGCTGTTGTCATTTGCTTCTTGTCACTCATTTTCTTTTAATCTCATCATATTGTGCATGGTTTCAGGTCTATACTGGTACCACCTCTGCCTGCTCTCTAGTTTTACTACATGATCTCCATATGTTGCTCTCTTAATTTCCACTTTTTTTGCTCCAATGGCCCCCTGTCTTTTGCTTTCCTTTCACTACACAATTTCCATATGTGCTTCCTTGATTTCTGCTTTTTCACTTGGACAGCCCCCTTTTTTTTTGCTTTCCTGCTGCTTTTAGTGTGCTTGTTACTAAATGAGAAATTGCTTGCTGTGCAAAAAAAAGCAAAATAAGTGAAAAAAGTAGAAATCCAGATGATGAGTGGCCCTTTTTCAGCTGGCCATTTACTTATTTTTACCCTTGCTTATTTCTGCTTATTGTACGAGAAAAGTTAAAAATAAGTAAGGTAAGGAACCAGGCATTTTACTGATGCGGGAGCACATTCTGACTATAAGTAATAAGACATGCAGTGCAGCAGAACACAAAGATACATGTAATAAGACCTGCGACCAATTAATAGCAACAATAAAGGACTAATAATGCACCAGTGGAGGTAGGTGGGCATAGGTAGGACATGGGAGGACAGGATACCCAAGCATTGGACTGGATAGCACACCATAAGACAAAGCAATCCTAAGGCGGATGAGTCGTTGGATAAGAAAGTTAGTGATTAGTGTTTTAACTTCTTTTCCTAGACAAGGCAAAATATAGCTGTAACACTCATACATGCCTAGCACTGGTATGATTGTCACACTGAACAAGAACAGACTGTAGTTGAGCTGTGACACTACTAGTTGAAGCAATAATCAAGCTTGTTGAGATATGAGTTTGACTCAGACAAAGATTCAAAAAGATAATTTGCAATGTTGGGGTCAGTGTGATAAGTTAATAATTGTGCTTGTCATCTCAGATATGAGTGCACCAAGGTGTTAAGACCGTTGTGGTGTTCAAACTTTCTGTAACCTTGCAGAGGCACTTTTCATTATGCAGGTCTTATCGACACTTTCCTTAGATTAGGATCGCACTTTTGCTGCTTACATAATCACTTCACTCTTTACCTAGGACTCTACAGTCATTACCTAGTTTTCCCTGTTTCCAGTTCTTTGGTTGCTCCCCATTCACTTGGGTTATTCAGTAGCATTCCCTAGTTGTAGCTTTTCTAGTTGTAGCTTCTCAGCTCACCAGATAGCTCCTGGAACATAGTTTTCTTACCTTGACTTGGAGTACCTTCTCCACTCTCTTTCCTTGAGCCTGAGCCTAGTCAGAGATCCTTTAGGGTCGAACATTCTTGCTAGCAGGAGTAGCAGCTAGGCAGAGCAGAAGACTTGTATATTTTGGTTTGGTGCTTTTACCTACAGCCCAGCCAAAACTTGTTCACCACACAGGTCTCTGAACATATATTTGAAGGATGGCGCAGCCCAGAGTCAATCAAGGGACATTATGAGCGCTTACAACAAGTATTTTGTATATCTTGAATTTTGAGTCCATCACTGGCAATGGCAGTGGTGATCCTGATGTTGCAGTCCTTGACAAGAAAATTGAGAATGCTTACAAAGCTGGGAAGGATATTGGGAACTTATCTGGTGCCACATTGAAAAAATGGTATGGAGAAGGATGGTAAAAACTATTCAATAACAGGTGAGCAGCTGAATATCTGCTTGAAACATTACTTACTATTACATGAATTGGCAGACTTGGTGAACACCCAGGACTCGTGCAAGAAGAAGAATTTCACTCTGGAATGATCTCGGATACAATCAATATCAACAGTGATGAGAACAGTGATGGTGAAAACAAGGACAGTGATACAGAGAGCAAGACCAAGCCAAAAGCAAGTCAACCTGCATGCAAGTCAGTCTCATCCACAGGTGACAAGAAAGTGAAGCCAATGTCGCATAAAGGAGTTCCTGTGCCATGGCACAAACACAAGGCTTTGCAGACTGGTATCGTCGATGAAGCTACTGAATTTTTTGCATCAAACACTGATTCCCTGAAGGCAACAGCAGACAGCGATGTTGCATGCCTGAAGCTGCTCGAAAAATGTGAGCTCTGATGTGGGTATCACAACCTGGCAGGCACATATAAGAAAAGTGCTCAGCCAGTATAAGTGAGTCTCAGCTCTGCCTAGCTGCTATACTCGCAGAATGCAAGAACGTTCAACCCTAAAGGGGAAGCAAGGAAAGCAAGGATCCACGGAATGATGCTGAACAACCCTGGTGAATGGTGGTGAAAGCGCGAGAAAGCGCGCACGGGAAGGTAGTGCAAGCAGTGCACAAGTGTAGAAGACAGATACTGGGACTGATAAGAGGTAAAGTGCAGATCTAGACGGATACTGATAGTGCCACTAGCTATAGACTGATGCTAGGGCCTCAAAATGATGATGGACACATGCATTGCATGGAACTAACTGGTGATAGATACTGAGTGGTAGGAAGCTAAGGTGGTTAAGTTTTGGGGTGTAAAACGAACATGAGAGTATGTAAGTTCTACCTAAGCACTCTCCCAGGGCTCGGAGCCAAATAGGGAGCACTCTAAGTATGTAAGTGAGGTAAGGTGATGTAAAGTAAGGGTCCATAACGAAATAGGAAGTGTAATATGCCAAATATAGTCAGATAATGAAAAGGGACATACCAAGGGACTGGTTGTCACGAATTCCAAATACAAACCATTATTCTTTCCTAAACACTCGTAAAACATCCGTTAAGCGCCCGTCACAAGCGCCTGTCGTTAGCGCTCAGTCAGCGTCTGTACCTATAACCTCACAAACCCTAACCTGAACCCATCCTTTACATTCCCGAACTTCTCTATTCCATTAGCGCCCACTACCGTTATCTCCGATATATCTGATTTTGACTTTCTTTCACAAGCGATCAAGTCACGTGACTCTAGAACCTTTGAGAACCCTTGCACAGCAGTGACACGTTTCATGACATCATAGGTGTAGTTATATTTAGATCATCATACGATTCTCTTTTCTATTTAATGATTGGCTAGTTAGTTCAGATTCAGATTCAGTCTCCGCTTCAATATATGTATATAGGTAGCTCGTTGTAGTCAGTAGTTCTTTAGTTCAAACCTCTTTTGTATTAGCTTACTGCTAGCAATCCTAAGACGTCCCTGCTATCCTTTATCCTCTTGTTGTGATATCCTTGTTTGAGTCCTAGTCTCTGCCCCTGCATTAATTCGTTATAAGGGTTGTGACATTAGGTTTGAACTATAGGGGACTCTGACTCCACGCATTACCGCTTGCACCTTTTTCTCTTTGATCTGAGCATCTTGCGACTATTCGCGATCCTCAATCAAACAGAACCGTTACACATTTTACATTGCCCGGCTTAACAGCTGTGACCCTTGATTCTATCACTCTCCCCTTTGCTCATTTGAGCGCATTCATACCTATCCGTTTTTGTAGTTAGTAGTCCTATACCAGGCCCTGCCTTACATTGCAGCCGCCAGTATACGGAGGTGTTCACGACATTAGGCGTGTCACTACAACTTTGAGTGCTGGCACAAAACCCTGCCTGCTCAATGTTACTATAATTTCCTTTTTACCTTATCACCTTTCTTCATACGATACGTAGGCTACTCTACCCGAGTATTTAGAGGAATTTCCTAGTCCAGACTCGGTCACTTGTAAGCTTCGGCTGGAAGAGCACCTTGGCGTTCTAGTTTTCCCACTTGGCGAGTATAGTTGTTACGTACAAACCTTTTCTAGTCAATATCTAGGGAAGAGTCAGTTGGGTTTTACCAGGACCCTTTGACCCTGAAGTACAAGGTAGATCCGATCAGATATCGGGGACCGCTTCAGTTTTCCAGATTACGTAAATCCTTTTTCATCTTCCCTTTCATCATCTTTCCTTCTCGGAAGAGCCGTTACGACTAGCTCTTCACAGACATCAGTAAATCGGTGAAGGATCTTCAACTCAGCTGAGGGTGCAGCTGATATAATTGTTGAAGGGAGGAAAATATGAGTGCGATATGTTCGTCCCTTAGGGGAAGCGGAGAAAGCAAATATCCACTGGTCAACTCTAGGGGGAATGCGCAAAGCGCGTGATAAGGCGAAAGCGCGGGAACAAAGGCGCTATAGGCGCGCGAAGCGCGGGATAGTCGCGCGTCGAAAAGCGGAACTGGGTGAAAGCGGTATGCGAGCGATAGTGAGATGTTAAGACGTGTACTGAGATGCTGATAAGACAACTGATGCGGATATGGCCACTAGAGCTAACTGCTACTAGGGCTTGCGATGATTTATTCAAAACATAATAAAAACTCGGAGATGGTGACTGTCTATGATGGTGGTGGTCCGTGGTAATGTGTGTTGTGTCAAGTCAAAAAATGTGTCATGAAAAATGTGTACCAAGTGAAAATAAACATGGTACGATGTTGAAATAAATGATAAATGGAGAAATGCATACCTGGGAACTTGGTTGGACATGGGAAAACACAGTGGGAAGTCAGGCGCCCTATAGCGCTTAGGCGCAGGAAAATTCGCCTAAAGCGCGCGCAAGTCGCACAAGTGTCGCCTATGTCGCGGAAGTGTCGCCTATGTCGCGGAAGTGTCGCCTAAGTCGCGCGCGTCGCGCGAACGTCGCGTTTATCGCGCAAGTGTCGTGTTACATGCATGATACTGTAGACTCGACCTATGTTGCAATATGTGCCATTGTGAGGCTACCCAGGATCGAGTCTCTACATTGGGTTCCAGAAAACAACTGGTACTATGTCTGAACCATCCCCACCAAGAATGCCTAGCAGCAGTGAAGAGTTTGTGCAATACGTGCAAGAACAAATTGCTGCAAACAATTTATTGTGGCAAAATCAAGTCACGGTTTTGCAAAACAAGAATGACGAGCTAACAACAAAGAATGAAGATTTAGCTCTACGAATTCAAATGCAACAAGCTGAGATTGACAAACTCACTTCATCACCATCCTTCGGATCATCCGCCGCCTCTGCCACAGCCTCAATCAAGATGGCTAAACCCACAGAATTCACAGGTGATAAAGATTCCATCGATGCCAAGATGTGGGCAACACAAATAGCGCTCTATATGACGCAATGGCCTAGCATCACAGAAAGGCAAAGAATCTCAGTCATGCTTTCGTTCATGAAAGGATCTGCTGCTAAATGGGCACAGTCCTACATTGAAGAACATGCTGATGGAACTCTCACCATGAAGAAGTTAGACGAAGACGTCACCGCCATGTGGGCACAAGAAGACCTTGAAGGCAAGGCAGTTCGAGAATTAGATTCCTTAAGACAAGGATCTTCTTCCGTTCCAGAGTATACAGCTACTTTCAAACAAAAAGCTGCACACACCAAGTTCTCCGACTATGACTTACGCCAGAAGTATAGAGCAGGACTTCAGGACCGCGTCAAATTACAACTTGCTTATATCGCCTACAAAGACAAGGACAACATGCAGAAACTAATAGAGCATGCAATCCAAATAGGACGAAACTTCGAGGAGTTAGATGCGGAGAAGAAGAAGACTTCTTTTTGGACCCCTAACAGGACCGCAAGAAACTTCGAACCAAGGGCTGGTTCCAACCGAGACAGTAACGCCATGGACGTCGACGCCAACAAGCAGAGAGGAGCTCCCAAACCTCAAGGAAAGACTGGTTCTTTCAACTGCTATCGCTGTGGTGAAGAAGGCCATATGGCAAGAAACTGCAAGGGCGCTCCGAAAGCGCAAGTGAAGGCTACTGAAGTGCCAAAGGAAGACTCAATGCCCCAATGGTTTAAAGAGTATATAAAAACCAAAGGAGATAAGGGTTTTTAGAGAGGTCTGAGTTAGAGTCTGCGGACTTAGACCCGAACAATCGTTTCTCAATCTTATCTACGTTCTCGGATGTAACAGAAGTATATTTGCGATCGAAATCAGAGCATTTTTACATTCTGATTACCCTGAAAGGAAAGAATCGACAAGCAGACGTGAAAGCACTCGTGGACTGTGGTGCATCAACATTATTTATCAACGAGAAGTTTGTGAAAAAGAATGATGTAATATGCCGTAAATTATTAAGGCCTATTCCAGTAAAGAACATAGACGGTTCTTTAAATGCCGCTGGATCGATGACTCATTTCGCCGAACTAAGTCTAAAGATCAGTAACCATGTAGAAGACAAAGCAGCCTTCATGGTTACAGACTTGGGAAGTGATGATGTTATTATCGGCATTGACTGGTTAAGATATCATAATCCAGAAATAGACTGGAATGCAGGACAGTTTTCGTTATCTAGGTGTCCGCTTAAATGTATTACGAAAAAGGAACAAAGACAAAAAAATAGAGAAAACAGAAAAGCACAAAAACAGGCAGACATGATTCCGGATCTGATTCCCACAGAAGAGGATGACGATGAAGATATGAACACGAGGAAGGCGACATGTGAAGAGGTAGAAGATGAAGAAAGTCCTGAAAGATGGATTAGATACAAAGCCTCGGTCGCCACGGAGCAGAAGGTAGCAGAAGAAGCTACAAAGAAGAAGAAGTCTGTTGAAGAGATGGTTCCAGACTGGCTTCACGATTACCTGGGAGTGTTCTCAGAAGAAGAGTCCAAATGATTCCCTGAAAGAAAGAAATGGGATCATGCTGTGGATCTTAAAGATGACAATGATCTTCCTCCGAATGCAAAACCTTATCCCTTGTCACCTAAGGAGATGGACACCTTGAAAGATTGGTTAAAAGCCGAGACTGCACTAGGACGTATTAGAGATTCACAATCTCCAGTTGCAGCAGCTTTCTTCTTTGTGGCCAAAAAAGATGGCAAACTGAGACCTGTTATGGACTATAGAAGGCTTAATGAGAAGACGGTTAAAAATGCGTATCCGCTACCGAGATCTCAAGACCTGATTGATGCCCTTACTGGTGCCACAATGTACTCCAAGATGGATGTATGATGGTGTTAAGACCGTAGCTCAAGGGTAGACGGATCCAAAGGGCTTGGCCTCAGCTCGTGCACTGTGCCCCTTACCCGAGTACGTGCCCTTAATTTCAGAATGAAGTCCAGATGGAATCCGACGAAGTCCAAAGGACTTCCGGAGGCTGGCTACTCTGGTTGAGTGCTGGAGGACTTCTGGATGAGCGCGGGAAACTTTCGGATGAGTATAGGAAACTCTGGAAGAGTTTCACCCACTGCATTAGATCCGAAGGTAAGCTCCCTAGATGGAAACACATAGAAGATAGGCTGCAAGGGACAGAGTCCAAAGCAGGATAGGGTAGGAGGAGTGGTCCGAAGGACAGGACGTCCGGAGGTCCAAAGGTTAAGACGTCCGAAGGTTGTGTCGTCCGAAGGTTACGACGTCCGAAGGTTGCGACGTCTGAAGGTTACAACGTCCGAAGGTTACGACGTCCGGAGGACCGGAGGAGCGGACAGGATTCTAGGACAAGAGAAGAAGGGCTACAACGGACAAGGTCCGGAGTAGAAACAGACGGAGGTAGACTACACTATGGTAGAGTCAGATAGACGGGGTTTAGACAGAAGTCTCGGAAAGACAGGAAGTGCCGGAAAGGCAAAGCTTCGGCTTAGGGAGTCAATCCCTAAGCATGGATATAGACGGAAGGATAAATCCGGAGGACCGGAAGGTTGGCCTAGGGAATCCTTCCCTAGGCCTAAGGAAAGGCAATACTAAGATGGACCGAAGTCCGAGATCAGAATGAGTGAAGTCTAGGATGCGAGAGAGCAAGTCTATGTTGAGCAGAATCTAAGATGATATTCGAACTAAGGAAACTTTACAGGAGTTGTACAGAGGTTTATATACTGGACGGGATCTGAGAGGATCAGTAAGCTGAAGACAAATGCTATGTACGAGCATGTGGAAACATATTGGTAAGTATGAACGGAACATAAACAAATGAACTCGGAGATGAACAAAGTACAAGGATCAATAAGCAAGACGGAAACACAGATAACCGAAGTCCGGAGTCAAGAGGATTACCATAAGGAGATAGACGCTGATTTAAGGTTTGAGCTTCGGATATGAGTATAGGTCGGATCCGGAGGTCTAGAGATATCGGATGAGGCGTCTGGATATCGGATGAGCGGATCTGGAGATCTAGGTGAAGACGAGACTAGGATATAGATCATGGATATCATCCGGTAGTCTAGGGAAGGTAAAGTCTCAGGTAGGATGAGCTCGGATCCGATGGGATCAAGGGTGGATGAAGCAGGCTTAGCTGCGGAGGTCTGAAGGTATGGATATATGGATGTACGAAGGTGTACAGATCCGAACCGATAGTGGACTGGAGGACTGCAGGCATGGATAAGGGTATGGAGGTCCGGATGTGCATCCGGAAGGTGTCCGGAAGGCATGGGAACATCATCGGACGTAGGTCCAGAATACGGGATATGACAGATGGGGGTATAACAATATTCGGATGAAAGAAGGAGATGAGTGGAAGGCAGCTTTCAAAACGCCTTTTGGTCACCACGAACCAACCGTAATGTATTTTGGGTTGATGAACTCTCCAGCAACTTTCCAGACCATGATGAATGAGATATTCAGAGATTTAATAGACGGCAAAACAGTGGTCGTTTATATCGATGACATCTTGGTCTTTACGAATGGAAATAGAGAGCAACACCAGAAAGTCGTGCGAGAAGTACTCAAATGATTAAAAGAGAATGACCTGTACTTGAAGCCTGAGAAATGTAGCTTCAAACAGTCTAAAGTCGAGTTCCTTGGGTTGATTGTGGAAAAGGGCAGTGTGTCTATGGACCCCGTCAAGGTAGAAGGAGTATTAAAATGGCCTGTTCCCAAATGCGTAAAAGATATACAAGCATTCATGGGCTTTGCCAACTTCTATCGAAGATTTATACTTGGGTTCTCAGACATTGCCAGACCAATGATTGATTTACTGAGAAAAGATGCCAAATGGGATTGGACAGAGAGACAGCAAAACGCCTTCGATGAATTAAAGAAGCGTTTTACAGAAGCTCCCGTCTTAGTCATGCCGGATGTTGAAAAGAAAATGAAAATAGAAACCAATGCTTCTGATTATGCAACAGGAGCAGTTCTATCTCAATTGATGGAAGACGATCTATGGCATCCAGTAGCTTATTACTCAAAGTCGATGAATGATGCAGAAAGAAATTATGACATTCACGATAAAGAGTTATTAGCAATCATTCGAGCGTTGGAAGAGTGGAGGCACTATGTGCAGGGAAAACCCCAACATGTGGAGATCTGGACGGATCATAAGAATCTCGAGTATTTCATGACAAGTCAGAAGTTGACAAGAAGGCAAGCCAGATGGAGTTTGTTACTGGCGGAGTACAAATTTACGCTCCAACATAAGCCTGGTGTAGTCAATGACAAAGCCGACCATCTATCTCGGAGAGAAGACCACAGAGGGGGGGTAGAAAAACGATAATTCTGACCGCATTTTGTTGAAAACTGGAATTTTTCAAGATCAATGCTGCTAAAAGAGGCCAAATTCTCATAGAAGGAGAAAGTTCGCTCATGAAAAAGATAAGAAAGAGCACAGAACGAGAGCCCGAAGTAATGAAAGCGCTAGAAACGCTTAAAGCAGCACCGGTACAATTGCGCAGAGGAATCGAAGAATGGAATGTTGAGGACGGATTGGTGTTGTTCCGAGGATTAGTATACGTTCCAAATGATAAAGAGATCCACCGAGAGATATTGGAGTTGTTTCACGACTCTCCACCAGCTGGACACCCTGGACGTGCCAAAACCTTAGAATTGATTTCCAGAAACTATTGGTGGCCTTCAATGACGAAGTATGTCCATGATTATGTAGACGGTTGCGATCGATGCAAACAGACGAAAGTGTTCCCAAGTAGACCAACGGGACCTTTACAGCCAAATGAAGTTCCAGAAGGACCTTGGTAAACGATCTCATGTGACCGGATAGTGGACTTGCCGAAGAGTGAAGGATGCGACAGTATATTTGTTGTTGTTGATCGATTTTCAAAACAATCGCACTTCATTCCCACCACCAAAGACGTAGACTCGAAGGGAATTGCCGAGCTATTTCTAAGAAATGTATGGAAACATCATGGTACACCAAAGAAAGTGATTTCGGATAGAGGAACACAGTTCATCTCGAAGTTTATGGGACAAGTATCGAAAAGATTAGGAACGAAATGGTCTGCCTCGACTTCCTATCATCCCAGAACAGATGGACAAACAGAACATGTAAACCAAGAAGTTGAACAGTACTTGCGTATGTTTACCTCGTACAGACAGAATGATTGGGTATCTTGGCTGCCAATAGCAGAGTTTTCACATAACAATGCAGTCACAGTAACCGGTCACAGTCCGTTCAAAGTCCTTTATGGATATAATCCTGAATTCACTGTATCTCCGAACTCCACATCCTTTATTCCCGCCGCCGATGAGAGAGCAGATCAGATGAGAGAAGCAAGAGATGATGCGGAAAACACTCTGAAAATGGTTAATGAACGCATGAAACGCTTCTATGACCGAGGAGTTAAGGATGCACCTCAGTATCAAAAGGGAGACAAGGTCTGGCTAGACGCAAAAAATATTAAACAACGTCGTCCAAGTCAAAAATTGTCAGATCGTCGTCTTGGGCCCTTTGAAATACTAGAGAAGACCGGTGAAGTGAACTACAGATTGAAATTGCCAGAGAGCTATAAGATTCACCCAGTTTTCCATGTGGAATTGCTTACTCCATATTATGCATCTCAAATGACCCCTCATTCTCAACCCACCCGACCACCTCCAGACATTGTTGACGATCAGGAAGAATTTGTTGTAGAAGAAGTATTAGATAGCCGACAATTCCGAGGAAAAGTGCAATACCGAGTAAAATGGGAAGGATATCCGATAGAAGAATCGACATGGGAGCCAGAAGAAAACGTTAAAAACTCCCTGATTCTAATTGCGGAATTCCATAAGAAGAATCCCATGGCTGCTAAATCCAAAAGAATTCTAGGATCTATTCTTGATACGGATGCATTCAAACAATGGAGAGAGAAAAACATCCGACCATCCTACGTTCGCGATGACGCTCACCCTAGAGAGGGGGTAATGTCACGAATTCCAAATACAAACCATTATTCTTTCCTAAACACTCGTAAAACATCCGTTAAGCGCCCGTCACAAGCGCCTGTCGTTAGCGCTCAGTCAGCGTCTGTACCTATAACCTTCACAAACCCTAACCTGAACCCATCCTTTACATTCCCGAACTTCTCTATTCCATTAGCGCCCACTACCGTTATCTCCGATATATCTGATTTTGACTTTCTTTCACAAGCGATCAAGTCACGTGACTCTAGAACCTTTGAGAACCCTTGCACAGCAGTGACACTGTTTCATGACATCATAGGTGTAGTTATATTTAGATCATCATACGATTCTCTTTTCTATTTAATGATTGGCTAGTTAGTTCAGATTCAGATTCAGTCTCCGCTTCAATATATGTATATAGGTAGCTCGTTGTAGTCAGTAGTTCTTTAGTTCAAACCTCTTTTGTATTAGCTTACTGCTAGCAATCCTAAGACTGTCCCTGCTATCCTTTATCCTCTTGTTGTGATATCCTTGTTTGAGTCCTAGTCTCTGCCCCTGCATTAATTCGTTATAAGGGTTGTGACACTGGTTGGACGATGGATGGATGCTCCTGGATGATGCACGATGCAGGGCGCTTAAGCGCGAGAAAGCGCGCAAGGCGCGCATGTGGGAATACTGCGTGTTGTGCGGGAAAGTAGCGCGCCTATGGCACGTTTCGCAGGAAGTGGTGCGCTCCATGGTGGAAGTCATAGTGGATGATGGTGCAAGTTGTGCCATGAAGGCCAGTTGTCAGAATTTGTAAAATGAGCCCATATGAGCCCACAGAAACGCGAGTCTCTACACCGAGAGGATAAGCAACATAATTACCTGGTAGGAAAAGGGCAGGCTGAGGTGACACCAGTGGAATGTGAGGCAAAGGTGAAGAATGCATGAGAGGTTTTTACTATAGATGGGATGCCAGATGAGGTGAAAGAGACAGCTCATCAAGTGTTATTGAAGTACTTCAGTATTGCAGGTCAGTAATTGCTATCAAGTATCATCGCGGAAAAAGATCATTTAGAATCATGAGATGACAATGACGACCAGCTTCCCTCAACCACTCATCAGATTTCCAAGCAGGAAGCTCTGGTTCATCATCCCCAGTAACCCCACCATAGCTGGAGATATCAACATCAGCTCCATCATCCTCAGCATTATCTCAATTGGGATCAGAACTATCAAAAGCAGAATAAGTTCAGGGACATCTCCAAGGTCAATGCATATATTGTGCAGAGTGAAAAGTGCCTCAACAACACAATAAGTATTGCAGATGTCCTGCTCAGGCGGCAAATCTTTCAAACAGGGACTTGGAAAATGACCCTTGAGTATACCAAACACATGCTCAACAGTGATTCATTGCAAAGACAAGTGCTTGTTAATTTGCAGCAGCAGACTGTTTCAGCAGGCAGCTGCCTATTGACCTCTGGTTTGGTGAATGGGCAGAGGACATAGGGTGACAACAGATAGCCAGAGTCAGGGTCAGTGCATGGAAGGTATGAGGGCAAAGGAGAGTATACCTTTATCAGCAAGAAGAAGAGCATTTGTTTGAAATAATCAAGTTGATGTTGCCAGATGTGAGACTTCTTCCACATTGTGACATCTGATACTGATACTGGCCATCCTAGCTTGATTGCTGTGAATCATTTCTCATGGTCAACAACAGCTTGAACATTGATCTATGTATCAGGTAAGTTAACAGAAAACATTTGAGTTGTATTCAAGATTGACTTACAGCAGGATATTTCTTTTGACAAATAAATGTTAGGCCATTTCGATCCAGCATCTCAGTAAGCCACACGAGGGAGCCATTGAGCATCCCGATGCAATCTGGAATTCCTAACCGGTGAGGCGATCTCAACCTGGCTGGGCTGATATGAAATATCTAAAAATGCTCAACCAGTATAAGTGAGTCTTGGCTCTGCCTAGCTGCTATACTCGCAGAATGCAAGAACGTTTGACCCTAAAGGGGACTGCTACTGAACACAGAACCAGATGAAAGAAAGACCCTTGAAGTGTGATGGATGCGTGAAAGCGCAAGAAGAAAAGCGAAGTGAGCGCGAAGCGTGAGAGAGCGCACTAAGGTAAGCACGAGCATGGGAACGTGAGCGCTAAGGCATGCGTTGTGCATAAAATACCGGATAAGGAAATGGATAAGGAAGCAGATGTGCAAAGCAAGTGCAAATGCAGAGCGAGTGTTATAATGAGTGCGGATAAAGGTCTAGTATAGGCGGATAACGATAACCATTGGAAACACAAAGTGCACCCAAGTGGTGACTACTACTTTAAAGTAAAACCCAATAGTGAGGGAAGTACAGCAAAGGGGAGTAATAATGATGGAGTAGTAAGTCAGCAACTTTATACTATGGAAATCACATCAGGAAGCGGAAGGGATTTATTTTTTTTTTTTTATCCTTGTTTATTGTCCCGTGGGGCGGGGCCCTATGGTGGACACTACCTACAATATTGTACGTTGCTAAATATATATTGTGACTCTGGTGTGTCGGTGCTAATCAATGGTCCGTGCGTGAGCAGGGACAGTGATGCCGTCTCAAGGCGTTGGAATATTGTGTTACATTTTGCGTGCGCTTCTCCTCTTCTCTAGCTGCTCCCTCTTTCCTTCTTCCTCATTCCTTCTCCTCTGGGGGGGTGATGTCTCCGAAAGCCTGTTCCATTCTTCTTGTGCACACGATGTATTTGAGTGTCGCTCTGATTCCTTTGCTTTCGCTTAGAAGATATTTGATGTGGAGCTGGCGTGGTCCTACTTCCATGCTGAGTGCGTTGCGTTGTCTGGCGAATTTGGGGCATACTAACAGGAAGTGGTGGACAGTTTCTTCATGGGCATGGCATTCCTGGCATGTCGCTGACGGCGCTCTAGCTATGCGGTGGAGATGTTTGTTGAGGGCGATGTGACCGGTGCATAGTTGGAAGAGTAGCGTCCCATGCTTTCTTGGTAGGTCTGCGATTTTGCTTGTGAATTTCTGCGATGCAGGGCACTTAAGTGCGAGAAAGCACACAAGGCGCGCATGCGGGAATACTGTGCATTGTGTGGGAATGTATCGCGCCTATGGCGCATTTCACGGGAAAGCTGCACATTATGTGCGGAATGGCTAGAGACATAGTAGAAGTCGAATATAGCTGATGGTGCGAGTCGTGCATTGAAGGCCAATTGTCATGAGTTGTGAAAAGGTGCAAAATGTGCCCATATGTGCCTGCAGAAACGCGAGTCTCTACACCGGTCCATAACATGTCTCAGTCATTTCATTTCGACAATCCTTGTCACTCCAGGTGATTACTTGCATCTCAATCTCCTGCAGAGCACATACTACGCACTTGCAATAGAGAAAAACAGTTCCAAAACCAATCCCAAGCTTATGGGCAGCTTGCATGGAGTCCACCACCATGAGTCCCATAATGAAGGAGGAAACACGCGAGTTGATAGCACACAGGTCACTGCAGCTTTCTTCCTGTTGATTCAAAGATTGGATTCTGCTCTGATATTTGCACTAAGCAGTCAAACATTGCATGACCAACACTGTCAGAGCATCAGCATATTAAGGAGAACAAAAACGAAGCACACTCACTGATATTCACGACAAAAGTCTTGATCAGGCCAACTTAATAATATATCAAAGAATTGGTTGCACTTTTGCCACTGGATATAGGGACCACGAGACTTGTGCATGAATAGCATCAGAGAGAGCACACGAAGGCCTCTTGCTGTCCCATGGAAAAAGTAGGTGAGCTGTTCAGTGACTTCCTCATTGTTGAAATCTTGATGTTCCAAAGTGAAAAGTTCCTCGAGGTGGCCTTGCTTATGCCTGGATACAGCCAATGTACTGGCCAGAACAGAATGTAAAGTTAAAATATCCTTATGATCTTGCTTTTGTAGCTGTGCACGGGGCATATTGATCACTGTTGAACATCAAACAATGCATTGAATTGGCATTGACTGATGGGAACTGATAACAAAATTGCCAGCTAACAGCTGGTGTGTGGTTCCAAATAAGGAGTTGTAAGTGTCAGCAATTAGTTTTGTAACTTGCTTGGATCCCAGGTGAATGTGAACTTTTAGAATTGAGCAGCCCTAAGATTACCTTACTTGCCAAGGTCATATGAAAAGTTACTTTGTGCTCAGATTACTGTAGTATTTTGTTCAATTCAACACACCCTTGTGACCATGACATCTTTGGTGCTTTCGACATTTCGACAGATCCACCTGTGACCTGTGACATATCCTAAATTTTCATCAGTCTTAATATCATTGGCCAGGAAATTTGTTAAGCCTAACTGCAATCTATTGTGAGGTGAAGAAATTGAGAATTCACAGCCTTTGCACAAATAGTGTACCTAGCGTGTGAAAATTGCTTCTGCTGTCACTCACTGGATCAATTTGACAAATGCGCTTGTGACCTGTGACAGGTGCCAAATTTCATTTTCAACAAGGGGGTATGTGACATGTGACTGTTGAATTAAATGAAATACTACAGTAAATACAAATACAAATAAAGAACTCAGGAAGTGCCGCCTGCGCCGGCAGAAACCTTACTTGACCAACTAACATGACTGGTAACAGGAAAGAAAAAAGTTCATTTGCTGCTTGGATTGAATTAACGAGCAGATACAATTTTGGGAGAAGAGGCTATAACTAGACCATACTAAAGGATCAACTGAGATTAGCACAGATTGTAGATGAAGTGTCAACTTGAGAAATTCAATGAAATAGTGCGTATCAAAGGGAATGTTGGATGAAATGGATGAGTGAAGAAACAAAAAATGAATTTTAAGACCGCACTACAAAGAAAGTGAGTATCGTACATGCAGCTGCAGCGAAGGTATCTGAACTCACATCAGTTAGGGTGGTTGGCGACTCATTGGGATCGAAACTGCATTACAAGGAACTTCGTAAGCACTGAACAGCTTCAGTAAAGATGCATCAACTCACATCAGTTACGGTTCCTTTTGGTTGGTGACTCATTTGGATCAAAAAATTGAGAGACAGTTCTCTTGCGAGGTGTTCCAGGAAGAGGAGTGGGCAGAGAAATGACACATATCATTACAATGTCAGCAGTGTATGTGTCAATACCACTATTTGGCAGCTTGTGCTTCTTTGGAGTAATTGGCCAGTGAGATAGAGAGAAGTGCAACTTGATGGTGGCACCTCCAAGTATGCGGCAGTATTGCCGTGGGTCAATCAGGTTGCCTTTCAGATCATATGCCAGGATGGGAACTACTCAATGGGTTTTCTTGATCCCCTCCAGACCACCCTTGGCAGCATCGTTGACCGTTGGCCAGTTCTCGATCAAAAAGATACCATCAAGTTCTAGATAACCGTATCCATACACAATTAAGCATTTGAGCAAATGTATAATAGGGCTAACATACTGTTGGTTTGGGAATCTGAGTTGTGCTCTTCGTCCTCTGTATTGTTGGTGGCCAGATCATCACTGTCAAGTGGCTTCGCACATCAATTAACATCAAATAAATAATGGATATTACTACTTATTTCAAACAGCGCATGGCGCACTTTGAAGCAATATTCATCAGTGTATGGTGGGAAAACACCACGTTTGAGGATAAAGCCATCAGTTGTAATGATGTCTTGCACCCACTTCAGGTTCTCGATGACAACGTCAAAATCAGTGTTGAAGGACTCAATATTTGGCCGCTCATTAGTGCAAGAGGGCTTAATAGTAGCGAAATCCGGCCAGAAGTAGGATGCTCCCTTGTAGCTGGCATCTGCGGTCAAGTAATAATCATTGGAAGATACTTGCGCGACTGCACTGAGGACTGCAATCTCTGGTCCTAGCAGGTCAGTTGCTGGGCCAGAAGCAGAGGTTGATGGTGTGATGACAAGTTGATTGGCCTTGCCCATGCGGCACCATGCAATGCTCTTGTGAAATGAATGATCACCTATATATCTGACGGTCAAAAAATGTTGAGAACTGGTATAAAACGCATCACCGATATACATGCCAGATTCGACAAGGCAGTCTTGAATCTGACTGAGACGTGTTGGCATAGTTGGGAGAGTTGTGGTACAAGGCATTGAGAAGATGCGACAGTGTCACAACCCTTATAACAAATTAACGCAGGGGCAGAGACTAGGACTCAAACAAGGATATCACAACAAGAAGGATAGAGAATAGCAGGTATGTCTTGGATTGCTAGCAATGAGCTAATACACAAGAGGTTTGAACTGAAGAACTACTGACTATAATGAGCTACCTATATACATATATTGAAACGGAGACTGAATCTGAATCTGAACTAACTAGCCAATCATTAAATAGAGAAAGGAATCGTACAATGATCTAAATATAACTACACCTATGATGTCATGAAACGTGTTACTGCTGTGCAAGGGTTCTCGAAGGTTCTAGGGTCACGTGACTTGATCGCTTGTGAAAGGAAGTCGAAATCGGGAATGTTGGAGATAAAGGTAGTGGGTGCTAATGGAATAGAGAAGTTGGGAAATGTAAAGGATGGGTTCGGGTTAGGGTTTGTGAAGGTTATAGGTACAGACACTGACTGAGCGCTAACGACAGGCGCTTGTGATGGGCGCTTAACGGGTGTTTTACGAGTGTTCAAGTAGGAATAATGATTTGTATTTGGAACTCGTGACAGACAGGGTATAGCCTGAGTGAGCAATAAATAAAGGAGAAAGATAGAATGTAAAGCGGGACAAGAGACAGTTAAAATAATAAATGAAATCGCTCACCTTTTATATGCCTGGCCCAGGTCTGTGCACAGGAAAATCTACCAAGAGATAATTGCAAACCAGAGTGCAGCGTCCCTTGCCAAATAAAGCCATAAGTATTGTGTCAGGAACTCAATGACAGGCTTTGGCTCTTACCAGACTACCAATGGATACTGCACAATCAAACGATGACTTAAACCACCTATCCATCAAAGAAATCCTTGCGTGATTGAAGGGTATCATTAGCTTCTCGTGTGAGGAATGCAGCAAAAAAGACAAGCTCGTGGCCCGAATACTCACCAGTGCACCGCAAGAGCAAATTGACTTCCTCCAGCAGGCTGGGCAGATGAAGAAACAAGAGGCAGAGGGAAAAAGGCTTGAAGGAACAAGAAAACATAAATGTGCTGATGATTGTCTGGCACATCGAGTTGCTCAGAGACTTGATGATATGGAGGAGGAGACACCAGCAAAGGATGCATATGACTCTGCAAGGTTCCTGGAGCTTCCATCAACAGAAGAGGTGAAAGATTGTTACCGGAAGTTCTATGATGCAACATCAAATGCTGCACTGGCATCTGGTGTTTGTGGTGTCTGCGTGCGGGAGGCTGGAGCCATGGAGTAAAAGCTGATGCAGATTCACTTTGATGACATTCCCAATGTATGTCAGCTGGTTCCTTCAGCTCCTCATCCTGCCCATGATCTCCATAATGGAAAGCTCCTGGAGCCCACTGGCGTCAAATCAGAATGCAACAATACCTGGGTTAATGTCTGTCAAACCTGTCAGCATGACCTCCAAAATGATGGCAAAAAACCACCTCGTCTTTCACTTGCCAATAACCTGTGGATCAGACGAGTTCCATGGCAGCTCCAAGTCTTGACATTTCCAGAGCAGCTCCTTATCGCCCTCCTCTATCCTGCGTGTTTGTATTCAAACTGTTTCCAAAAAAGTTCAGTTGTGTACGTGATGCATCTACGCTTCAACGTGGGATGTGGGGAAATGTTAGTACCTACGATATGCCCTTGAAGGGGGTTGCATTGATGCTTGAGGGAAAGCTCCTGCCTCGTACCCCTGCAATACTTGCCTCAATCATCTCTGTCACTTTCATCGGCCATGGCAAGCTACCACGTCATTGGATGCGGACAACATGTTGTGTCAGGCGCCAGGTTGTGTTCAATGCCCTACAGTGGTTGAAAATGAACAACACCAAATACTATGGAGATATTGAGATCAGCAATTCACGGATTGAGGAACTACCAGAGGATGATGTCCCACCAGAAATTATTGGGATAGTCTGCCAATTGATAGATGTTGGGATTGTAGATTAAGAGGGTGCTAGATATGTGCCAAATGATGATGGCGAGCAGGACAAAACATCACCAAATGACAAAGAAGAGCTGAATGACACAGAAGGTTAGTGCTTGGAATTACATGACCCATACAGATCGATTCTAATTTGCTTACCATAGGACCTGACATCATCCCTTTACAAGTGTCGGGCACAATCGATACTGATATGTCAAGGCTAGCCGCGAGTGAGATGATAACTTGGGGCCTTGCAAACCTATGGAATGAAGGGAAAGAGGGGGGTTATGCTGTGCAGCATGGTCAAAAGCCTGTCAGTGATTTTCCTCCCAATCCAAACGAGCACGGGAAACAAGGGGAAGAACATCACAATTTCTTCGAGAAGGCCTTTCCCTGCCTGTTTCCATATGGAGAGGGAGGGATTGAAGCAACACAAGCGGTCAAGGTTGACTTTGGAGAGCACGTCAGATGGGTGTTGTGCTACTATGACCGGCATTTTAGAAGACATGAGACCTTCCCATTCGTTCCATTTGGTATCCTGCAATGGCGGCAATCTCTTGGGTCTGCACAGCTCCAGATGAGGCGTCAGACATTCAAGCTTGATGTGAAGATTCTATCCACCATTACCCTGGATAAGCTTCAGAAAGCACAGAACAAAGAAGAAAAGAACCTACCGACTTTGGATCCTGCTATTCAGCTTCTGAAGAAACATATACAGTAAGCAACAAAACTGTTGCAATGTTTGCGTCATTTTGATTGTTCTGTCTGTATCATTACAGGACTCGCTGCTATTAACATGTAAATGAGGGCAATATTGTAGCCCTACATCCAGGCTACAATAGTTGTACCACAATTAAGGTGTGAAACAATTTCCATAAAGAGATACAAGTAATTTACTACAGGGTATGCATTGCAACGGTTTTGTTGCTGATAATTTATAATATGTTGAAGAGCTCTCATTATTCTTTCGCTTTAACTCTCATAGACATGGTCTCTGATGTTATTGCAACTTGAGACAACCACAATGACATATTAAAATCAACTAAATGCACCTGTACAATCACGAAAAAAGCAAGGTCATCGTGAAAGCCATGGCTTGAGCCGCTGGCTCCGGCTTTTCAATTTCCCATACCGGGCCCCAAGCCATGGTCAGGCCATGACTTGGACCTAGCTTGGCTCGGCCTAATTAGGGCCAGCTTTGGCCGGCCTGCGGCTTGAAGCCGGGCCGTGCACATCACTAGATCCTTATCTTAAACTAAAAATACTCGGCGGGAATGTCACGTGTATATGACAATGTGACTCTTGAAGGAGCCCTATACTTATGCCGCCGATAGCTTAAATTTGTATTACCAACTTATGGAGTCGGTACGTTGACTTGTACCTTGTAAAAAGGCGATCACCTCTCAGCACACATATCACTAGGGCATTAGCGCAACGTTCTCAGGCTGAACCCAGGGAAAACAAACCTTCAAGATGAGCAACAGCGAGTCTCCTCTCATTCACACCATGAGACACAACTATGGTTCGACACAATCCACTTCTGGCACATCCCGAGATGATGGAGCAATGGATAGACGGTCCACTGTCCCAAGTTTTGTTGCTAATAACGCCGGGATGCTATACATTATATCTTCCGAGTTTTTTTTCGCTTCCATGAATCTATCGGTGAAGTTGCTAAACAGCTTGGAGCCTCCGGTGCACGCGTTTGAAGTCAGCTGTTTCTTTATATTTATTTCCCGAACGGAATCAATCTCATTATAACAGGTTATTGTAGTTAGAATGGTGCGTCAAAGAGTTTTTACGAACTGCACTCATTTGAATATAGATTCGTCCCTAGGGCATCACGTTGACGTGCTGTGTGATATACATGTATGTTAGTTACTTCTTCAGACAATACCCTGCGACTGACGGCGCGAAGGATTGTCACGGGGGTCCCGAATCCGGTCATTGGCCCCAAAGGTGTTCGAACACTACTGGTAATCCGTGGGATCAGCGGGTGCGTATTAATCTACACACACAACCTCCATTTTTGGTGATCATTTCATCGCTCAGGTTTCTCGGATTATGTGGACTGTATCTGTCGCTTCAGTATCTATCTGTCGCAGATGCGACAGTCCTGACTTTCTTGACACCTCTTACAACTGCGGTTGCTGGATGCCTCCTCCTTAGGGAGGGCTACTCTGTCACTCAAGCCGTCGCGGGAGGTGAGAGTTATGCTCTGACCTCTCTTGTCCATAGATACTCAGAGGTGTCACTAGTTTGCAGTTTACTTGGTGTTGTCCTCATCGCTCGCCCCCCATTTCTATTCAACTCCATGCCAGCTGCTATTCCTGACTCGCTGGAAACAACCCCAGCACAAAGGCTGGCGGCTGTTGGGTGAGCGTCGTCATTTGTACATCGCTCCTCCCATTTCACCATTCAATGTTCGGTAGGGCATCTTTGATTGGTGTTGTTGGAGCCACTGGAGCATGTACGCATCGTTGTCGACCTTCTCACGTTGATGACTGCTTCAATGATTTTCGCAGATACCTCGATTCGCGCAATTGGAAAGCGAGCTCATCCGATGCATGTGATGACATTCTTTTCCTTGTGGTGCACCATCATCGCATCTTTGGGGTTCGCAGATATATCTTTGCATATTTGCGCGTCACATTAATCATTTGCTATGTAACAGGATGGTCGTCTTCAATATTCCTGTCGTATATCCTAGATCATGGAGATGGTCACTTCTTTTGCTCATGGTCGGTGTCTTTGGCTTCGTGGCACAGGTCAGCTACTAGTGACCCTCCATTCATTCACCGGTAATTCACTGCCTTTCCAGACTCTCTTGACGTTGGGGTTGCAACGAGAAACTGTATCGCGCGGTACCACTGGAATGTATATCCAGATACTTTTTGCTGTGGTGCTCGAACGCCTAATCTTCGGAGTTGTACCGTCTTTGCTGTCAGTTCTCGGCGCCGCTATCATCATGTCTTCCGCTCTCTGTGTCGTCGTGAGTGATCATCCTGTTCTGTTACATGACTCCTTTACTCATCTCACTATCAGTTGACAGGGCGACAACCTACCCCCGACAGCACCGCTGAAAGCACCGCTGACAGTACAGCTTAACATATTGGATACCTGTCCCTTCTCAGGGCGCACGAATTTACAGGTCTATATAAAACCTGTAATTGTTCCCTAGTATGAGAGCTTGTAGCACTCTGTGATGACTCCGAGTTTGCTCCGCCCGCTCATCTACCTCTCGACGAAAGCCTGAACACCATCACGGCATTCACAGCTGAGATTGACCGCGACACCTGCCCCTACCTTAGTGCTTGTTATTTCTGCCCCCGTCCTGTGGCATGCATCGTCACTTGTATCCTTTTTCCTTATCGCGCGGTAAGTGTGGTTCCTCGACGATCTTCCAAGTCCGTATCTTCCAGAGTCCCTCGCCGCGTGTGTTGTCTGTCGACAGCCTTCCGTAGCTTTTTTTTGATGCCGCTGGGTTAATCGTGGAATCACTGGGTGCACATTTGATCTACACGCAGAATCTCAATTTTTTGATGGTGATTTCGCCGCTCATGTTTTTCAGAATATGTGGACTGTATTGGTCTTGTCAACAGTCCTCATTTTCTTGGTACCTCTAACGACAGCACATCCTTTTCAAGGAGGGTTACTCCGTCATTCAAGCTGTCGCGGGAGGTGAGAGATATGCTCTTACTTCTCTTGTCTACGACCACTTATAGAGGCGTCATTAGTTTGCGGTTTACTTGGTGTTGCCCTGATCGCGCGCCTGCTTTCCAGCTGTCATCCCTGAAGGACGCTACTTGCTGTTAGAAATCAACCTGTCAATATGGTACATAGTTGCTTTTTCGTTTGACTTAGATACTCGTTCAGTACGCCAGCGGAGTTGTCACATCAGGTCACTCCACGCACGATACTTTCGTTACACTCGTTTTTTCGCCTTTTTCCCGAGTCTCTTATACTCGACTGGGGGTAAGTAATATCTTAGTATACTCACTACACTCCTTACTGATGTACTGTAGAACTCACCCGAGTTCGTTCTATTTAGACGCTTGCCGTCTTTCACTTGCCAGAATCGACCCCGGCGCAAAGACTAGTGGCTATTGGGTGAGCACCCTTCACTCAATTTACCATTCTATGTTCGGTGTGCTTGGTGCCACTGGAGCATTTACGCATTGTGACTGACCTCATGATAATGACCACTTCACTGGGTTTCCTCGGACACTTTAATTCGTGCGGAAACGCGCTCATCTGTTGCATCTAATGACATTCTATTTGTTGTGGTGTGCCATCGTGGCATCTCCGAGGTTCACAGATACATCCCTACACTTTACGTGTCGTGTTGATTATTTAGCATCTAACAGGATAATTGCCTTCAGCATTCTGTTGTATATCGACAAGGTGTGCATTTTGCTGTAGTGCTTGAACATATAATCTTCGGGGTTACGCTGTTCCTACTGTCAGTTATTGGCGCCGCCCATCGTTTCTACTTGTCTCGTCGTGAGTGGCCATAAATACACTGTCGTCGGTTAATAGTTTCTGACACGTGATTTACATGCAACCAGCCATATACTTCACCCAACAACTTGAAAGCAGTAACCTACCAAACGCGACACGGCCAGTGACATTCTGCGAGGGATCTATTCTTATTATTACTAGAAGTAGTATCTACATCTACAGTCTAGTCAGCAGTTAAGAATAGACCAAGGCCCCCGTTACCTCGGCAATGCATAAGGGAAGTTGAACGTTGAGGACCCACATACACGTTCAAATCACTGCGAGTGAGTGTTGTAACGTTGATTGTCAGAATCTGTCCACCGTCTAACGTCTAGCCGATGTTTAGCAGACCTTGACGAAACACCCCTGTCGCCCATCCGACAAGCTAAACTTAAACTTGCCATTAGTTCGGAGTTTGGTTTGTCGCCTTTCCCAGATTCACGGTTCTCTTCACCATGATGTAACAAGGCTTGCCGAGTTCAACTTCTCGACTGAAAAAAGCGTTTGTGTGAGGTAAGCGACAGACCCTGGTTAGCTCTGAGAGGTTCTCTTAAACATCGACTTGGTTAATATGCTACAGGTCACGTACCTCGAGACATCATAACTGGAATACTCTCACTGGTCACGTTGAGCAGTGAGAACTTTCCCGACAGTCAGCTGGTTTTTATTATTGTACCATCCACTAAAATTGTGTGGCTCTCAGTCAGCATATGATGTATATTAGGATCGGAGCACGCTCGAGATGACCCTGGCTGAGATCGATATCCACCTCGAACCCACGCGTCACTCCAGCCCTAGGCTGGTACGTTCAATTCCTCCCGTAACATCCAGTTGAACGTGACTGTAAATGAGCACGACAAACGCCTATATCGCCCTATCCCAGAGCCCAACGGAGGACGAAACTCACTTGGATGATATCGATCTAACATCTTCTGCCCCAACACGACGTCAATTTTTTGGTCCTCAGTCTAGATGGTTTGAGAATTTGCAGCTACGATGGCGAGGGGTAATTGCCTTCGTCGAGACGAACCTGGGGATGCTGTTGATCATAGTGGCGCAATTCTTCTTCGTATGCATGAACCTTGGCGTCAAGCAGCTGGACAGCCTCGATGTACCTATGCACACCCTTGAAGTATGTTCGCTTGTACATATCTTAAAAACCAGGCTTATAGTTTGATAGCTCATCGCAGTCCGTATGGTTGGTATTTCAATATATTCTGGCAGATACAAATCTTTGATCAAGCCGTCCGAATATTATCAGGGTATCACCCTGGCGTGCTGTGTATTATATATGTACGTCGTTCAAGTAACGGTTGTGTCCGCCCTCATATATGTTTTGACAGGGTTGCAATGAAGATTCCAGATCCTTTCCTTGGTCCCAAAGGCGTGAGGCTGTTGTTGGTGAACAGAGGCTTGTGCGGGTGAGTTCTGACTTGGAGAAATAGTCATTATAACACAGTTACTGAAATTCCCTCAAGTTTCTTCGGCCTGTTCGGGATGTACTATTCCCTGCAGTACCTTTCATTAGCAGATGCGACTGTGTTGAGTTTTCTTGCGCCGCTCTCAGCAGCAATAGGTGGATACATCGTCTTAAAGGAGCCTTATTCGAAGCATGAAGCATTTGCAGGCAGTTCGTGCAATCATCCTTTCTTAGCGTCCTTCTGACACTTATTCACGCTCATTGACGTTCATTCCCCTAGTCGTGAGCTTGCTTGGTGTCATTTTAATTGCTCGACCGCCTTTTTTGTTTGGTAATACTTCAAGCGTAAACTCGGACAGCAGTGATGCGGCTTCTAGAGCCACTGCGACAGACAGGATACGAGCTGTCTGGTAAGATACCATTATCCTCGATGTTTTTTTTGCTTCAACCTTCTCCAAAGTGTTGCTGTTTTTGGAATTGTCTTAGGGACTGGTGCCTGTACGTCGTTGTTGCCCACGAGAGCTACTTCATAACCAGTGTGTTGCAGTATTATCAATGCGTGCGATAGGCAAACGCGCTCATCCGATGCATCTTATGATGTTTTTTTCTGCATGGTGTACAATTGTTGCCTCCTCTGCGTGAGCTCCATTGTCGTGTCTTATGGCTCGCGCTCTGATTAATATTGGCGTGCAGAATGTACTTCATGATGATTCCAATTGTTTACCCTCACAACTGGAAATGGGCTGCCATGTTGATTTTCATCGGACTTTCGGGTTTTTTCGCGCAGGCAAGTTGTTGTCATTATCCTTGACTTTGCCCGCTTAAAGTCGATTTAAAGACTTTGACTACGATCGGCTATCAACGCGAGACTGCAGCACGTGGTTCTATGGGTCAATATGTACAGCTCTTATTCGCTGGTGTCCTGGAATACGTATTCTTCGGCACAGTTCCTTCAACGCTATCGCTCATCGGAGCCGCTATCATCATGACATCGGCTATATACGTTATTGTGCGTTGTCGTTTTTTGTGATATCTGTTTTGTGGATTTCAAATACTTCTGTTAGGTTTTAAAGAAGGGTTCACCGAAGACACCTGAGGTTATTAGCCTCAGAGAGGTGGACTCCGACCTTGAGGAAGGCCTGTTGTATGCTGAATCGCTAAACACGACGATTAAACTTTCCGAGACGAGCTCAAGCGGGAGGATAGGGCATGACGAAGAATTAAAGGAAAAGCCACTATGATACTGCGTGAAGTTTATGATTTAACAACCTACTGTCATATTTACAACCACATATGCCCTTGATGCCGGCTGAAGATGGTGACGGTGACGATGACGATGTGTTTTCTACGCTATGAAAAATGATGTATAGGTCCTGTGTTGACATACAAGCTCACTGGACTGCTCAATAAAAGAGTGAGCAATGAAAACGAGAAGAAGAAAGAATAACTTATAGGGGTGTTACGAAGGTTCAGGAGTATGTATCACGTGATTCTTTGGTGATTCTTTGGTGACCGTCTTTGTTGATTGATCCCTTTGTGTCGCCTTGCCAGTATTTATGCCAATGTTTTTAAATCGAAGGCCTTCTATCCTTGTTGGAATTTCGAAGGTTGCAAACGCTCAGTACGCTTTGTAAATTCCCACCGTGCACAGACCCTCGAAGTTCAAGGACAAGGTATATTTGAATTATCTGTCGACCCGTCCCCTCATCATTGGCTTGTATAGATTGTATATATATATGCATGGAGCCAGAAACATATTACTATCAGATTGGTGGCTTCCGAGCTCATTCTGATGGATGGTGAGCGCCCCGCATTGAGTAATCGCGTCCGCCCAACGGTTCTCCAGGTTTCAGATGTACGACGACAAACCAACGATAGATGCTATTGCGAATTACGAGGGTCCTGAACTCAGGCCTGGAGGCCCTGGCGCACCTATCGAGTTGGTCTTAGGTACTAGCATATTCTGAATTTTCGTGTCGCACATCGACTTATATTGCACACTACAGGAATTCTGCATAATGGTGCTTCATACGTCCTCATGACATCTCATCAAATGTGGGCATTCGTCCGGAAGCACCACTTGAGGCCTTCTCCTAAGAGACCGTGGAAAGTGGACGAATTCGCTTCGCTATCCCCGATTTATTTTGCTACAAAGGGTGACCTTCAGGACAAGCTCAAGACCTACAAGGTGAAATCCCAAAAGAACAAAAAGGATAAGTGGGACAACAGCCCTGCCAACCGAGGGTTTTTTCAACTTGGGGATAGGGGCGCTCCGGGCAATCCACGGGCAGACTTTGAGACCCAAAGGTTCGGTGGGGTCATGCCACAGATTTGATTGGTGACTGACCGTTTTAAAGAGTTCTATATCGGTTTGTTTACGAAAAGCGCCACTCCGGGAGCCCTTGGGCTAATCAATCCGCCTTGGGCTGGCGCAATCAGAGTGATCTCGATAGTCGTAAACACGTGGCACAAGGATAGACGTAGCGAACGTTTTGACAATCCCAGCATCATCGATGTCGGATGGACAGATGTGATGATGCCGGGAGTACTTGGAATCTAGACGAGTAACAGAAACCGTACACATAAAGATGAAAGGACTCGCACTGAAAAACGAGGAACAGAATGCGGTACCGCTGTTTACCTACATCCATATGTGTTATCTGACAGTTTTTCTCAGCCTTTCGAGCATGGGACCACCAGCCAAGATGGCACGGTGGATATGCTTTACTCGGATATACGAAGGCTTTTCACACACGACTCCGCCAATGTTCCGCTTGTATTACTAGTTCACGATGAGGAGATGGTGCGCGGAGTGCTTGCACGTTCCGGAATTGATGTCGGGTCATTTACCTCCGTTGCTGCGCTGTTCCAGCGTGGTCAACATCAGGTAGCACGTCTCTTTGCATCACCAGGGATCGATCTTAATTATACATACAGAAACTACCGCGCCGAAGGTCCTCCAGATCACCTTCCCCGCGACGCTTGAACGGTGGCGCGTCTCATTTCTCACGTGACTATGAACGACGCTGGAAATACGAACCCGACAATGATATCAAACCCTTTCCTGTGAATCAAGAGGGCCAATCATCATCATCATCCGTACGCATCAAAGAAGATGACAAGAAACTGGGACCGTCACAACAAGATGGTGCCATTCCCCTCCCAGCTGGATGTATCGTAAACGTGCAGAAAATGGTCAGGACTTTAATGCGGGTTGCTCAAACTGGCCCTAGCGTGCAGGCGACAGCGCAACGCATGAATATACCAGCAAACCCACGTCTCCCGTGTGCAGGCAATGAATGCCAGTAGGTGTCCAGCTCGCATGACCGCCTTTCAACAGATTTCATTCATGCATAATCTAGCTTACTCTTGAACATGTGGATTTCAATGATAGAGGGACGTGCAATCGACGAGCAATGGATGGACCGCTTAGCGCACCCAATTCAGCCTCCTTCACCAACCATAGATCCAGTGGAGGTCGGTACAGACGAGGACGTCGACCCGAATGACTATATACCCCCGTCGATGAGAAATACCGGCGGAACGACTGCCCAAGAGGATAACTGGTCCGACGACGATTGGTAGAAGTGATATTGGGCATTCCCACTAAGTTTGTCTTTCTTCTTGCTTGCGTGGATAGCTGATTTTTGCTATCACGAGCTATCGAGCATCCTATAATATGAAATGGACAACGGACCGCGATGTATAACACACTTGTCGTGACAATACGTTGTAGAAGCGTCATCAATTGGGTGCTCAACTTCGTTAACGCTCTGAACTTCTTCAGTCCTTTTCAACTCTTCGAGAGCTGCAAATTCAGCAGCGATTGTCGTCAGGCGAGATACTCTCTGGACCAGCAAGAAGGACATCTGCATCGAAAGCGCAGGTGCCCACACGAAGGATGCTTCAAGATCCTGTGAAGTCTCAACAGCAATGCCAACATCTTCACCGAGCGTGCATGTGATAATGTCGACGACGGATGGACTTCCCAGCCTCCGCGGCTTTTACGGCGCTGTAGTGTCGAAGGTCTGCACGAATTTTTCCGAGTGTTTCAAATGTGTCAATTGAGATATTACACCGTCGCACGGATTGTGTTGTGCTGAGATCAGAGAATGTGCGTTCTACATCACCTGCATGCCCTACAAATGAGAGGATAGTCACAGCAAAGGCTATGAGTAGGTGAATTCGGTGCAGACCTTTCATTGTGGCGTCTACGTCCTGCTCCGCTTCCTCAGGTGGTCTCACGGCCGCCTGCAACGCACTGTGTATCCCACTCATGCAATACAGCGCTCGCAGCATGTCGATGCTCTCATTCAACCGTGTCCTTGCTCTTGGCTCTCAGTTGGTATACGACACCGGACGGTGTGTTTTATTTATTCCTATTTCTAACTATTTTACGTACAGTACCCACGGGTACGGGTACGGGTGCGGGTATTACAGTGGTAGCCAGAGTAAACGATTATGAAGCGATTCTGCGTGTGATTACGAGACGATTCAAAATTCGAAGATCGCATGAAAATCGCCATCCACTTTGAACACCCCGCAGCGAGAACGGATTCTCAACGCGATTCTGGTTGGATTCGTAAATAGGTATGTATACTAAAACTGGCAGTTCCTAAGGTGAGTTATACATATGTTTTATCTGTTTTCTGATATATTTCACGCACTTGATATTATTGATCATGGTTAGTGCTGGGGCAGAACTATTTGCGGGCAATTGTGCCGGCACAACCGGTAGAAGTGGCAGAACCGCCACTTCTGTCACTTGGCAAGACTATCAAGGCGCTGCAGAGCTGTCCGTACGACAGTATGTCACTAGGAAACACCATTAGAAGACACCAGCATGTCCACATCCCACTGTCCGTCGTTGTGTGAGGTTCGTTTCCATCACTCAGCAACTACATCGTAGATGACTGGCTGGGTGCTGGTGTGCATGTGTGCATGACGTCGATGAATTGGCCTGACATTAGCCACGGCCTTCTGATGACTATGGCAATGAAAATTTGCTCAAATCTTTGCTTTTGAAAGTCTACTGTGAGATTGCAGCGATGCTACGGACACTAAGTGGCTGACTAAGCTACAGTGCTACGGGCCTAGCTGCTACTCTGCCCGGGTCCCCTACTTCAACGTGGGCAGCATGGGGAACAATAATCTATGAAAGAATGATTGCAAGTGCCTTCAAAGTATTCTACTCTACAGTTAAGGAAGTGCAGTTGCTGGTGAAGAAGGTTATTAGAACATCTTTCGCTGTGATCCCCTGACATTCTGCCGGATTCTGCCAGCGGAGTTCTACCATAGGCAGAACACCGGCTGGCAGAATGGCCAGCAGACTTCTACCCACAACTCATATGATAAATGGTTGCGCTTTTTTTGCCTCTTTTACGAGTACTTTTTTTGAGCTTTCCGAGTCAACGAAGATGCTTGTCGGACGCCTTTTCGGCCCCTTTGGGTGCCATGCTGCTCGAGTGCGGAGAGGGTGCTCAGGTGCTTGCTTGCGGGATAAGTCTGTTTAATTAGACATTTCTATTTTAAAATAAGAGGGGTACAGCTAAGATCCGATTCAGAATCGCGTGAAGCGCCTCCAGAGGCGCTTCAACGATTCAGCACGATTCGACATCAAATCCGATTCTCAGCGTCCAAAATCGTTTTCTGAATCGCAGGCTGAATCACCTCAAAATCGTCCACTCTGACTACCACTTCGCGCGGGTACAACCAATTGTCGATTCTCACTGGGCATTAACCCTTTGAAACGATGAGCACAACTGCAACCGTTACAATGACCGCTCTTCCCTCTAAATCTACAATCAAGCTCGTTCCTGGTCAATCTCATGCCGAAGCATCATCATCTCAGGCCCAGAATCAGCCCTCAAAGTCTCAAAAGCAGATGACCAAAGCGGAGAGACGCGAGCAACAAGAGCGTCAGAGAGCTGCAAAAGCTGCTACTAAAGCAGCTGGTCCCCAACCTAGCGGATCTAATCAGAATTCTGCTCAGGCGAAGAAAGGTGGAAAGGGTCCTGATGGAAAACCGACAAAGGAGACAAAAGAAACCACATCTGATGACTCTGCTCGTGGTTTGCGGATATTCTCCCATTTTGGACTCCCCAAACCCCCTGGCCCTAGCAAAGGAGATATACATCCCGCTATCATCCGCCTCGGATTGCAATTTTCGGAGTTCAAGATTGCAGGGGCAAACGCGCGTTGTATTGCGACCCTGACTGCATTCAAAACTGTATGTCGCGATCGTCCTGGTCTACCAAATATTGCTGACATTTATCAAGGTGATACAAGACTATGTCACTCCTCCTAACAATACACTCTCGAGGCATCTCTTGACACATCTTTCGCCTCAAATCACTCATCTTGTTTCTGCTCGTCCCATGTCGGTAACTATGGGCAATGCCATCCGGGAGCTCAAATTAGAGATCAGTGGATCGGATATCGACCTTCCGGAGCAGGACGTTCGTGTCAATTATTCCTCGCTGTCACACGTAGCACTCATTCAAATATTCTTCAGGCGAAAAATCTCCTTTGTCAAAAGATAGATGATTATATCAGTGAACGAATTACCATAGCGGATCAAGTCATCCAAGAGACTGCAGGGACCAAGATTAAAGACGGAGACGTCATTCTGACGTATGCTCGGTAACAAGCTCTACGCTTCTCCCGTTGTCGTTCGCTGATAGCTATTTGCCTAGATCTTCAGTTGTGGAGCAAGTTCTGGTCGGTGCGTGGGATGATAGGAAGCAATTCTCGGTTGTCGTCGTCGATTCCCGGCCAATGCTAGAGGGTAAGAGGCCCTATTATTACAGTCCCGTTTGTAATCTCATGCTGTCGCCTACGGAATAGGCAAGAAGCTTCTCTCCGTACTTTCTGCCATGGGTATCCCCTGCACTTATCTCCTTCTGCCATCCATTGGATCTGTCATCACAGAGGTGTCGACAGTCTTAGTGGGCGCTCATTCCCTACATTCGAACGGCGCTGTATTTTCCCGTGCAGGCACGGCCCTCGTAGCTATGATGGCAAAACAACACAGTGTCCCTGTCGTCGTTTGCTGCGAGACATACAAGTTTGCGGAAACAATCCAGCTAGATAGTTTTACCAAGAACGAGCTCGGTATGTTCCCCCGTAGTCGTTGTCTTTCATCTCGATCTAATATTATGATCCTGTAGCACCGGCTGGCGATATATTTTCGTCCTTCCCCCTCACTCGGTCAAAAGATACGCTCACCCTCAACAAACAGCCCAATCTAGAGATCCTCAATCCGCTCTACGACCTGACACCTCCTTCCAGTATCACAGCAGTCGTGACAGAAGTTGGAGTTATTCCGCCAAACTCCATCAGCTCGATTCCACTCGCGCTCGGTCGCACTACACTGTAACATACCGCACCCGTCGACGACGCGCAATGTTCAAACTTTAACCTAGCTGCTCTGAGTCATCAGGAGGCACCATTTCATCACAGATCATTGAATTCATAGAGTGGTGTCGCATACGCTGTGACTAGGTCGACTGGGGTGAGTGTGGGAGTGATTCGAATACGAGCTAAGACTTGAAGACGGTCGAGGTGGTGGGTGTTGCTTATTCCATTCTCGTTCACGCTCGAGGTAGCGGTCTCTGTCAAGCTCAGCCATCCTATCACGATCTGGAGATCATTAAAGCGATGTGAAGTATAAGGAAATGATCGCTTACGATCCACCTGTGAGCTCACGAAACCTGACCATGAGCTCCGATTATCATCAAAACTCCGAAGCGACGCAACGCTACCCCTTCTATGCAGACTGCTATCGCTGCTGCTCCGTTAGAAAGGGAGAGGGCGACGTCCAAGGCATCTCTTGAGAGTGGCGTCGGTGGAACTCCAATGAGTGTTGGTGATGCAGCTCAGGGGTAACAGAACGTGATGGTGCTTTAGGACGGGTCCACTATGGTCAGAACTTTGATGCGGGTTGCTCAAACTGGACCTAGCGTGCAGGCGACAGCGCAACGCATAAACATACCAGCAAACCCACGTCTCCCGTGTGCAGGCAATGAATGCCAGTAGGTGTCCAGCTCGCATGACCGCCTCTCAACAGATTTCATTCATGCACAAACTAGCTTGCTCTTGAACATGTGGATTTCAATGATAGAGGGACGTGCAATCGACGAACAATGGATTGACCGCTTAGCGCACCCAATTCAGCCTCCTTCACCAACCATAGATCCAGTGGAGGTCGGTACGGACGAGGACGTCGACCCGAATGACTATATACCCCCGTTGATGAGAAATACCGGCGGAACGACTGCCCAAGAGGATAACTAGTCCAACGACGATTAGTAGAAGTCATATTAGGCATTCCTGCTAAGTTTGTCGTTCTTGCTTGCGTGGATAGCTGATTTTTGCTATCACGAGCTATCGAGCATCCTATAATATGAAATAGACAACGGACCGCGACGTCGCGTCACCCACTGCCTAAGTGGAACTTCGTGGCGTTGTGAACCGATTAGTTGCATGCCATATTGACTCCTGGGCACCGCTGGCAGACAGTCTCTCCTTGTAGTTTCTATATATAGTAATTATAATCTCATGCCAGGCCAAAGCCGTCACCAGGCGCCCGGCTCATGGCCTGAAGCCGGGCCGTGCACACACAACTACAACTTGAAGGAGAGAGTATGGGCAGAATTCTGGGTGACCAGAACTTCCCATTGATAGTCGATCGGTCCGTGGTTCTCCGACTGTTTAGCTCTAGTGATTCAAATAAACATTAAATTACCTCTCACAGCTGTCCAGGACGTCTTCTCCGAATGTCCCGAAGAGCCGCCTCGGACATGGAATGATTGGACTCGTGATCACAATAGTAGTACTGGTAATACTCGCGTGAGTGGTCCTCAGTCCTATCTGTGATTCTGACACTCTGTATTGATACACTGTTTTTATTATCATGTTAAATAGCAAGGCAATCGGAGTCTGCACCCAAATCCACTTATCTCCCGTTCCAATATTAAATTGTAATGGCTCAAGCCAGCAAGTGAGTGGCATGTCTCGTTCGAAGGTCTTTCGTGGTTAACTTTTGGTCAAAGACCGCAGGAATTCGAGACGCTGCAGTTGCACGCTGGTCAGGTTCCTGATCCTACCACCAATGCTCGTGCAGTTCCTATTTACGCCTCCACGAGCTTCGTCTTTAACGACTATAACGTTCGTCACTTTGTACAAAGATTCGATTTAGGGGCTTATCATAACTTCAGCATGGCGCAGACCTTTTTGACCCGAAGTCAGTTTCATTGAGGATGACAAGCGAATTGAAATTAATGGAGCATCCTGCAGGGCTTTTGGACACAATTATTCTCGTATTGGGAACCCCACTGTCGTACGTTATTCTTTCATCGATACTGCCTAAGTACTTCCTATCCATGTAGGATGTGTTCGAGAGTCGAATTGCTGCCCTTGAAGGTGGCGTTGCGGCTATCGCAACGTGCTCCGGTCAATCTGCACAATTCCTTGCGATTTCCACCATAGCCAGTGCAGGTGACAACATCGTTTCAACGTAAGACCTAGTCGTTCAAGTCCAGAACCCCGATTGACATCTTGGCAACAGATCATATATCCAAGGAGGGGTAAGTGTATCATTTTTGAGAATTCAGGGATCATTTTAACTGACGAGGTCACCTGAAGACATACAACCAGTTCAAAGGTTCGTTTGTCAGCGTCTTACCAGTATCATGACCCATGCGATGTGCAGCATCCTTCAGAAAGCTTGGTATCGATGTAAAGTTCGTGAATGGCGATGATCCAGCACTTTTCGCGCCAGCAATCGATGAGAACACGAAGGCAATTTTCGTCGAGAGCATTGGTAACCCGAAGTACAACGTTGCGCCAATTTCCGAGCTGGCAAAAGTGTGCATATTAATCACTGCCAATGGACCGCTGCTCATGTAAACTCGATAGGTTGCACATGATCATGGCATCCCCTTAATCGTGGACAACACGTTTGGAATGGGAGGATACCTCATCAAACCCATCGATTTGGGCGCAGACATTGTTTGTGAGCACATCCCTCACTTAGGTGATCCGCAGCTCATATGTATGGTCATCAGTGCACAGTGCAACCAAGTGGATTGGAGGTCATGGAACGACGATCGCAGGTGTTGTCATCGACTCGGGTGCGTTTACTTCACGATCGCTTTCCATTTGCATATCTCATTTTTCTCTATCAGGAAAATTCGATTGGGCACGCTCCGGCAAGTTCCCGTCGTTCACTTCCCCCTCCGAGGCATATCATGGCATGGTCTTTAGCGAAACATTTGGTGCTACCGCTTTCGCTATCAAGCTTCGCGTCGAGCTCCTCCGTCCAGCCTTGAACCCATTCGCTGCGTTCTTGCTCATTCAGGGTATTGAGACGCTTAGCTTGAGGGCTCAGAGGCACTCCGAAAACGCTTTGGCGCTTGCTCAGTAAGTTGTCATGTACTGATCCACAGGCAAAATTTTACTGTTCTTAGGTGGCTGTCAAAACACGAAAAGGTCGCATGGGTCTCCTATCTCGGCCTAGAGAGTCACCCCTATCACCAGAGAGCGAAGAAGCTTCTCCGCCCAAATGCATTCGGTGGTGTCCTCAACTTCGGCGTCAAGGGCAATATTAGTGTGGCAAGCACGGTTGTTGACAGCCTGAAACTAGCTAGTAATCTTGCAAATGTCGGTGATGCCAAGACCCTTGTCATCCACCCTGCGTCGACGACGAACCACCAGCTCAGTGATGAGGAGCGGCTGTCTTCGGGGGTCACGAATGATCTGATCCGGGTGCGTGATTTTTTTGATGGAGAAGTTTTGACTGATTGTTTGTCCAGGTGTCTGTGGGCATCGAACACATCAATGATATCATTGCGGACTTTGAGCAGGCTTTGAGGCACGTATCTTGATTTTCAAGAAGGAAATGGATGTGTAATGGTACTATTCCCTACATAACGCGCAAGGCCGCTCGCAGCAGAGCCCGCTACGGTCGCATTATGCAATCACCCTCGAACTTCATTTCTCTGCGGTTTATACTTACTAGGGTTTGGCATTGTCGTCGGCGTTTTGCCATCAGAGAACTGGTGGACAAGTTACATAGAATGATATGGATAGCAATATATAGTACACAATCACAAGCATCAGCAAAATTCTGCCATGGATCATCACATAGTCATGTTTGATCTTATATAGGAATGAAGTTGCAGCGTGCAAGTAGGCGCGACAGAACTATGGTGGTATTACAAGGAAGGGGAAGTCTCTGTCAAAATGATCGTTTGTTGCTCGGCTGTGGGTTTCCTGATGCTCAAGGATCACTGACTGTTAGATTCAAGGCGAATCCTATGTGCACAATCTCAACCACCTCACGGCTCCGTGGTTGAGGCAGAGGCAGTTTTCGAGGCACGAGGTTGCATTAATACTTTGGTCTGTCACCAGATCACACTCTCGATCGAGGACACAGCATCGTTATGATGCCGAATTAGTACATACGTGTTTTTAATGGGGTGGAGGGGAAAGGGGTGTTAGTCAGATTAAATAAAGGATAGTCCATGCAAACATAACGGTAAATGGCACGTAAATGGCGTATAATTCGTATCAAAACCAGCCCACATAGGAGGCAGGATAGCATGCAAAGCAAACCCTTCCATCAAGGACTTTCAGGTTCAAGCTTTTCCTTGAAGGATGCGCGCGACAACGGAGTGAGGTTATCCACCCCCACCATCACGCCATACCCCCTTTTACCGCCCAACAGCGCTGTATTGTCAGAGGTATTAACAACGCCAAAGTCTTCTTCCGCGACTATGGCACCCGTTCGTTTATCAAGACGGAAGGTGAGACCGGTGAGGTTGCTCTTCATGCGCGATACATCATCATAGGGCAGAAGGAGATCGCCGAAGCCAGAACGTGATGTGAGGGATACGATGGCTGCGATCGAGCCAGGTGGACTGGTCAACCAAAGATTTCTGCGAGAGCGCTTGTGCAGGATGTGAACGATAAGGGATGAAATTCCGATGCAAATGAATAACACGGAAAGTAGGTGTGCTGGTAGAGTTCTGAGAAGGTGGAGGAGATTGTCAGAGGTGAGATGATGATTATGGTGGGGGTAATGCGTACTCGACGAATAACCTTGGGATATCTGATGTCAGCTGGGCAGAGATAGTCGTATTGTCTGGCAGGAAATAGATGGTTTGCGCGGCAATGGAAAGATATTGTGTCTGAATGCGACAAAAAAAATCATTCGGTCACTTGAGTTTTTCGAATGGTGTAGTTCCCTCACATAGACCTTCTTTGTGGCATTGACGAATCCATAAGGATCATCGAATACGGATTGTGGACCGTCCGGTTGTTGCGAAGCGAAGGAATATATAGCTCCTGGAATACCTGAGTTGATGGCGAGAATCCTGGCGGTAATGTACGAGTTGTTGCTCGCATCAAACATGACCCTGAATACACTCGCTAAGGCAGTTGGTGACAAAAAGAGCATTAGACTCACCCATTGAATGCTTGGCCGTTCAAAGGGTTGCCTGTAACGTTATTGGTATACTCGAAAGGCTCTACAATTGTACAGTCTCCCATAGATCCATCATTGAGATCCATCGAGGTTGTGACTATAAAAATGGCAATACTCGGTTGGCAGAAAACGGCAGTCCCTAGTGCGTCTCCGTTATCAGACAAATGATAATACCAGAAAATGACGGGCTGAAAGTTTTGATCCTGATACGAGGGTGCACACGTCGACGCTGCTGTCACAGAGAATTGGTCGGGACCATCGTTAGGGTTAAGACTGAGACTGGCGTTACAGGTAGTCGAAAAGGTAGCCGATAATACAAAATCTGAGCTGGTGAGATTGGTAGTCGTGAAAGAAGTTGGGTTTATGCAGTTGACGTGCGTTTGAACAGCAGTGGTGTTTACGGCTAGGGTTCCATTCAGAATAGAGCCTGCAGGGGCCTGCAGAGCACACATATTTGAATGATTTTATGTAATCCTAAAGAAGTGGACAGCATACTGTGAATGGAGCAGCAGACCATCCGCCATTAACGAATGGTGGATCTTGAAGGTTACTGTATACTAGGGAGTTTGACCTAGTTCAGTCTAGCGCATGCTGTTAGAGCAGGCGTCCCTACCTGCAGCATTTGCATACTGTTTAATATGTCAGTGAAGTATCGCGATTGATCTCGAAAATCTTACCCCTGCAGAAGCGAGAAATGAAGTAAGTTGACTGATAGAAGGCGAAAGCCCGATGCTGCGGATACTTGTTGCGGTGGCAGCTTTATATCAACATGTTTAGTCTAAGCAGACAGCAACAAGGAACTAGCTGAATAATATTACCTGATGTGTAGGGTACCTGTGGTACTTGAAATAGGGATCCGGCTAGCGGCTGCATGAATATGACAGAAAGGCAGTGAGTGTCGATACATTGATTAACCAATGTCGGTGCTTGAGGGAATAGTATAAGGTGGTTAGGCGACTGGGTAATAAGTCAACATAGATCATCAGCATGGTTGTAAGTGACTGATTCATACTTGAGTGCGATCTATTGTAGGATAGTCACCGTCATTACACCTTCGTTTATAACTTACGAAGTGCTTACATAGTCTAGTAGAATACTGCGTGCTGCAGGTGCTTTGCCCTCGGATAGCGTGACATATGGCTAAGGCCCTTGCAATGAGCATGGAAGGCAAATAATATAGACGATCGTGCTAACCTGGTACCATCTGAGCATCCAGTCTGCTACAGCCCAGAAATACGCAAGTGGGACTACCAGCAAGGTCGGAACAAACGACTGTTACGAGCTGATGAATAAAGATGTGTTGGTGATCATATAGTGGGTGTTACCGTTAGGAATGAAGTTGATACGAAGGTGATCACATTCTTCTCAGGTACTGAGAAGCCTAGAGAAGTGTCATCGGGCACACTGTGAGGAAGCGGTAGGCGTGCGTACCATTGCATATATCTGATATATGCAGAGCTATCTCAAGTGCAATGCCCAGACATATCATAAGCAGAGCAATGCTTCCAACGATGTAAATGTTCAAAACGATAGGCTCCTAGATTCCACTCATACTTGTCAAAGGGGTATTCTATAACAAAGGAGCGAGGTACTGACATAACGCCTGGGCCGGTGCACTTCTGTACCAGGTGTCGGGATGTTGTGGACAGAGTCTCGGAAACGTTGCGAACGTGGAGAAATAGTGTCTGACGTTGGCGTTGCGGATGCCACTCATGTCTGGGGGGAAAGCAAGATCACGAAGCGTCACCGTTTGTCAGTCAATATGTATTATGCATAGGGTAGTCCGGCATAGCCTTGACTCCGAGTCAGGGTCACTAACCTAACTAAACCACAGCTTCCTCAAGCGTGCAATTGGAAATTTGATGGCGGGCGAGTTCGGCAGTGTCTGGCGACGCTTGAATCGCTCTTTTAAGGAGCTTCACTCAGTCAGTGAAGTCGTGGCTGTGAGTAGAAGAAATTGACATATTGTGCCTTACACCAGTGACTACTCCGTTGGGCCCGGGGTCGCTGCCGAATTTGAGAACCAATCATGTTCCCTGTAACATCTTTCATTGAACTGTAATTTTCTCTGGCACAGGTAATGGATGACAAGTTCGCTGGCCTCAATGCAGGCTCGTGGCATCAAGCAACTTGTCTGCTTCACAGAGTCACACAAGTCGGTGATTGATAGGAAAAAGCATCCTGGATTCCTTACGTATGGGGAAGGAAGAGTGGCCTCGTGGGGTGTTTTCGGCGGCACGTTTCTGGATAATGGAGTGTCAGTGGCTCAGATGAGTATCGGAAAGCTGTGCGTCGTAATCTTGAAATTCGCGCTGACTCAAGATTCAAGCAGCCTGGGGCCCAAACGGCTTAGCTTGCCTCGAAAGGTATACATAATTATGCTCGCTCTTAAGTACAATATCTGCAGGCTATCGCATCATGGCATGTACACGCTGCACGCTACAGGCCCTATGTCGTACACGATAGCACTGAAATAATACGTCATTAAATTCGCCTATCGATAATTCAACGATGGGCTATTGCAATCTGTCCAACGTACCATTCAATGCAAAGTGCTCCTCACTTGGCTCAACAAGATTACAGAAATACGCCCCGGAGCGTATCAAACAAGTCTTGATTGAATGGTGACAAGGCAAAATTCGTGGTTGAACGTGGTGTTGAAGCGCCCGCCACTGAAATTTGTCGCCGCTTGAAAAATAAGCGGGCAACCCTTGACCCGACTTTCCAAAGCCTCGTTTTTGACTGCACCACAATTTGTGTCCATCCTTTCAACGACTCTTTTGCCCTAATCCCTAACGTACGTGTCTATATACTTTCCGTATCTTTCAGGTCATTGGGTTCGCGTATGTTCGTGCTTGGGCGCGTCTGTCGCGACCTTCGCGTTTTCTGAGTCAACCAATCTCGTGTTTATTTATCGCTAACTTGTCACGTTTCAGCATGCGTGAAATCGTCCACATCCAGACCGGCCAGGTGTGTTTCAGTGTTTCTAATTTCATCTCAATCCATCCGTGTTAACATTTCTTTGATACTAGTGCGGTAACCAAATTGGTACGACCACAAGACTCGCGCGATTGTCCAATGTTCTCATCTCATCGTGATTTGATACACAGGTGCTAAGTTCTGGGAGGTGGTTTCTGATGAGCATGGCATTGAGCGGGATGGTCTCTACAAGGGAACCAATGATATGCAACTCGAGCGTATCTCGGTTTACTACAATGAAATCGGGTCAAACAAATACGTTCCTCGTGCAGTTTTGGTTGATCTTGAGCCAGGAACCATGGACTCTGTCCGCTCGGGGCCTCTAGGTGGTCTCTTCCGTCCTGACAACTTCATCTTTGGACAGAGTGGTGCTGGTAACAACTGGGCCAAAGGACGTAAGTGTTCTGTCGTGTCGCTCCAACCGATCGTGGTTTCAACCTCTTTGTCTCAATAACACACAGACTACACGGAGGGTGCGGAGTTGGTCGACTCCGTTCTTGACGTTGTTCGCAAGGAGGCTGAGGGCACTGATTGCCTACAGGGCAAGTAATTTTTGTTTGTTTTAGCACCGCTTTCCATTAACATAAGTGCAGGTTTCCAGATCACCCACTCACTCGGTGGTGGAACTGGTGCTGGTATGGGAACACTCTTGATGTCCAAGATCAGAGAAGAGTACCCCGATCGGATGATGTGCACATACTCTGTCGTGCCTAGTCCCGCCGTCTCGGACACGGTTGTTGAGGTCAGTCTCTTTCTCCAGGTTCCACGCGTTTTTGAAGTTCACGACCATATAGCCTTATAATGCAACACTCTCTGTTCACCAACTTGTAGAGAATTCAGACGAGACTTTCTGTATCGATAACGAGGCCCTTTACGACATTTGCTTCAGAACGCTCAAGCTCTCCACGCCCACTTATGGCGACCTGAACCACCTCGTTTCCTTTGTCATGTCCGGTATCACTACTTGCTTACGTTTCCCTGGTCAACTCAACTCTGACCTGCGTAAACTTGCTGTCAACATGGGTTCGTCGCTATCCTCAATATTCCTCGCTTTTGCTTAATATATTCATCCGCAGTTCCTTTCCCCCGTCTCCACTTCTTCATGACCGGATTCGCTCCATTAACCGCCCGCGGTAGTCAGCAGTACCGCGCTGTCACTGTCCCCGAGCTTACTCAACAAATGTTCGATGCAAAGAACATGATGGCTGCGTCAGACCCAAGACATGGTCGCTACCTCACCGTATGCATGGGTGTATGTCTTTGGGACTTGCGCTGATACTCTCTTACGTTCAGGTTGCCGCTGTGTTCCGTGGTAAAGTATCGATGAAGGAGGTCGAGGAACAGATGCAGAACGTTCAGAACAAGAACTCTGCGTATTTCGTGGAGTGGATTCCTAACAATGTGCTTTCTGCACAATGTGACATCCCTCCCCGCGGAGTTAAGATGGCGGTTACTTTCTTGGGTAACTCGACAGCTATTCAAGAACTGTTCAAGCGTGTCAGCGACCACTTCACTGCTATGTTCAAGCGCAAGGCCTTCTTGCATTGGTACACGCAAGAAGGTATGGATGAAATGGAGGTATGTACATGCAGTCTATCTTGCGATTGGCTGATCTGATCGAATGCTATCTTTCAGTTCACCGAGGCCGAGTCAAACATGCAGGACTTGATCGCTGAATACCAACAATACCAAGACGCAACAGTCGAGGAAGAGGCCGAGTACGAGGAGGAGGTTCCCGTCGATGATGAGCCGTAGATCAAAATCATGGTGACCCACTGTTACGATTCCTACGTCACCTATGTTCCCCTTCACGACCAAAACTTAGGTATTCCTCTATTGGTGTTCTCTTGGGCAGATGCCTCGTTCCTTTTGTTAATTTCACTTTATCGCTACCCTAGCCAGCATCGCGTTCATCTCATTTTTCTTTTCTGTCGTCCACCGCCGGAGCAATACATTTCATCGGAAACTGAAGTATACCCTTATCAGTTGGTGATCAGTGTAACTTGCCAGAGTGCCATGAGAGTCTTGGCTCTTGGCTCTCGTTCAACGTAGGTCAACTGTTCCCACTGTTAGGTCTGCAATCCACAAAGGGCCGTCGAAACCTCTTTTTTTTCAAATTGAGCTACAAGTTGGAATTGCAACCTGACTGGAACCGACTACTCTGCCCAACACACTTTTATTCGACTCCCCGCTTGATCGGGCTTGCAGGCTCGGCCGCATGCTTGAGTCCACTGGTCATCGTATACTCGGATTATGTTGATTTATGCCGCAACTGACGCCGGTCATGACAACACTAGTAGCAAACGAAATTGAGAACTGCACAGACAATTCTGTGCTTCTTAGTCTTGCCAACCCCTACTAGGTTCACCTTATTCTTTCGTCCCTTACTACATACTACGATGCAGACAATTTCTTTTATATACTTCAAGGACAGCTACTTCCACAGAGGCAAGGTCCCGACTGACCCTGCAACAGGCTCGAAGATTCACTGAGAGTATGATTTCCTTTTTTGCAACCAACACCTGTTCTCGACATGCTGTATGGGTTGCCATACGCCGTTTTGCAGGTTTCAACCTCGCCGACGAACTCGATCGTCCTAAAATCCATCCACTTCAAAACGTATTGACTTTGATGGAGAACTGGCATGACCTTCACACATGGTTGGAAGCAACAGTGCGTTGCGTGATTTGAATATGGCAACGAATGGATGACCGGTAGACGCTACTATTTACTGGCAGGCTACGAGACTTGTAACATGGACTAAGGATTCATCGTAATCGATATCACGCTCAAAACTTCTGATGTGCTCCTGGTTTATTCCTACTAAGTCTGCGATCTTGCGCTTGGAGCAAATCATTTTTCCGGAGCAGGAAGGTTCTTCAATGAGGTGTCTTCAGAAATTATTCAGTCAAGATCGGACGACAAGTTATCTGCAGAAGCGTTGCATCATGCTTCGAGTCAGAACACTCCAGACGCTTGGTTATCTAATACATTAGTGTGTTAAAAGCAGTCCGCGCTTGCATCCCTTGTTCTTCTGTCCGTCCCTATGTTTCGTTTCCTTCGATAATCGATGGAGGGTAGTAGAGGCCGACAAGAGCACATGAATACAGCGCTCTTTGATTGGTGCATCAGATTGCCAGAACCTTGATAGGTCGTACGGGGAGTTAACAGTTCTAAAGTAGACAAAGTGACTTCTCGCCGATCAGTGGAAACGTGCACAATACGCACGTTGATCAGGAAGTCACTCGAGACTGTATTTTACGCACGAGCGTCGTAGACATCAAGGATGAATATGCCATGTCTTTTTCAAATACGCGTCATGCATGGGGATAAATCGTACATTGCCCCCGGAGAGGACTGTAATGCCATTGCTGAGAATCGTATACATGCTAGTCGCCAGTTGTAGGAAAACGCACGGGACTAGAATTGGGTTCGATAACCCGTTATGGATAACGCAGGATATTGTAATGGTGCAGAAATGACGAGACGCAGGGAGACGCAAGAATCACAAGTCATCGCCACGCATGACACTTGTGTCCAGCAGCGCTCACTGCATTCATCACCAATATCCTTGATAGCGGCTCATTGATTATCTGAAGTGCAAGTGGGGCTTTTTATCTTGGCACGAAGATAATTGGATGAATTGCTCGTGGTCCTGGTGTGTTGGTCAATGGAAAACATCATTGGCACCAGAAACAAGTGTTATCTCGCCTTTACTGCGGCCGTGCTTCTTGCACAGGCAGATTCCAGCAGAGTTAGACCAACATAACAGCGCTAAGAGGATGACCATTCCGAGGGGTCCGAATGCCACTGAACATTATGCCCATGAGTAGGGTGCGCCACGATGATGTTGGTACTATTTAGCCGCAGGTCGTACGAAGCATCCACGTTCACAAGGAGCTTCACGGCGGGGATGAGCTGCGCGGCAGTTACCGACTGGCAACAAATGAATCCGCTGTAGAAGAAAGGAAGCTAATTCGCCGTGAATAGGTGGAATATGAATATATGACTTGTGGGATTCATGCACATGGCTGTCCAGCGTGCAGCTGGTGTGTCAGTGCGCGAGTAGTCGCCACATCGGTAATCCAATGACACGGATAGCTGCAAACCAATGATCAAACATCCGCACTTTGAAAAAAAGAACATCTACACTCACGATCGTTTATGGCAAGGTGAGTTCACACTCAACCTACACGCTACTCCGTATGTGCCACTGACTCATCTCTAGCACGGTTGGGACACGACTCACGAGAGCTCAGCTTGAAAGGTTGCTGACAGCTGTGCTGGCGCTGCTCTGGATTTGGGTCGCCTACCATATATGGGTTCCGGATTCAAACATTGGATGATCGAGGCAATCTTTTTCATCTTTTTCTTCTCTTCTTCTCTCTTCACCGAAACACCCTTTTAAAAGTCTTTGGGTGAAGGGAAAAGAAGAGTTCGCTTAGATCTCTCGTCACCCAAATTTATCACCCATTTACTGTCTACAGTCCAGTTTGCATTTTTACAAGATGCCTGCAGACGACCTTCGACCCGTTTTTGCTCGCTCTCAGAGCAATTCTAGCTTTCCGGCTCCTCCGGTCACGTTCTCCCCATTGAATGACGATGATGATGTTATGTCTTCGAACGAGGCCGTCTTGGAACTCAACGATGGCTCTGCGTTTAGAGGTATCAGCTTCGGGGCGGAAGAAAAAAGTGTTGCAGGCGAATGCGTCTTTCAGACTGGTGGAGTTTACTTCCATCATCTAATGTTATGTTGTTAATCTATTGTGTTTCAGGTATGGTCGGGTACACAGAATCCTTAACCGATCCTTCATACGAAGGCCAGATCCTTGTCCTCACCTATCCGCTAATCGGAAATTATGGCGTTCCCGAACGCCCCAAAAACGACGTTGATCTCCCTTCGGAGTTCGAGTCATCCCGCATCCATATTGCTGCCCTCGTAGTTGGCTCATATACTGAGGACTACAGCCACTACTTGGCAAATTCTTCACTTGGAGCTTGGTTGAAAGAAAACAATATCCCTGCCATTTGTGGTGTAGACACACGCGCCCTCACCAAGAAGATACGGGAGAAAGGTTCCATGTTAGCCAGAGTGTTGGCGCGAAAGTCAGATGCCCCTCCCCGCCGCTTGCAGCCTCTTATTCCGGAGTCACGTTCGGTCTCACGTTCATCCTCGCCGCCACCTTCGGAGGACTACATTGATATCCCGTGGCATGATCCCAACTCTGATAATCTTGTCGCTGCAGTATCATTATCGGCTCCTCGACTTTTCAAACCTACAGGCCAACCTCGTCTTCACCCAAACGGACGTGTCCTTCGCGTTGTCGCTGTGGATGTGGGCATGAAGTACAATCAGGTTCGATGCTTCACTAAGCGTGGAGTGGAACTCAAGGTTGTTCCTTGGGATTACGACTTCATAAACGAAGCCGAGCCATATGACGGACTGTTCATATCAAACGGTCCAGGTGATCCTGTGACAATCATGTCCACTGTCAAGCGAATTGCTCAAGCAATGGAGAAAGGCAACCGCCCTATCTTCGGTATCTGCCTTGGGCACCAATTGCTCGCTCTCGCTGCGGGAGCTACTACCTCAAAAATGAAATACGGCAACCGCGGACATAATATCCCATGCACTCACGCACTGTCCGGAAGGTGCTACATAACGTCTCAAAACCATGGTTTCCAGGTCGACACAGATACCCTCCCTCAGGGATGGAAAGAGCTTTTCCGCAACGCCAATGACGGTAGTAACGAAGGCATCTATTGCGAAGACAAACCATTTTTCTCCGTACAATTCCATCCAGAATCTACTCCTGGCCCTCGTGATACGGAATTCCTTTTCGACGACTTCATCCGGATTATCGTGGATTGTGTCAACACGAACACCTTGGTGCCCATATCGTTCCCGGGCAGACGCAAGGAAGACAATGATCAAATGTTCCCTCGCGCCAATGTCCAAAAGGTTCTCATTCTTGGCTCCGGTGGATTGTCCATCGGGCAGGCAGGCGAGTTTGATTACTCAGGCTCGCAGGCTATCAAGGCGCTCAAGGAGGAAGGCATTTACACTATTCTCGTCAACCCTAACATTGCCACCATCGCTACTTCCAAGGGTCTCGCGGACAAGGTATATTTCCTTCCGGTGACACCCGATTTCGTGCGCAAAATCATCAAGTATGAGAAACCAGATGGTATCTACGTGACGTTTGGTGGACAGACCGCCCTTAATGTCGGCATTAAACTCAAAGATGAGTTTGCGGCTCTTGGAGTACAGGTTCTTGGTACCCCCCATCGAGACTATCATCACGACAGAGGATAGGCAATTATTTGCCCAAGCGATGGAGGACATCGGGGAACGTTGTGCTCAGTCTGCCACAGCTACCACTCCAGATGAAGCAGCTGTCGCAGCGCGTGAGATCGGCTTCCCGGTCATTGTTCGTGCTGCATACGCTCTGGGTGGTTTGGGATCTGGCTTCGCCCAGGATGAAGCCCAGCTTCGCGCTCTATGTAGCAAGGCATTTGCGACTAGCCCTCAGGTACTCGTGGAAAAGAGCATGAAAGGTTGGAAAGAGATCGAATACGAGGTTGTCCGCGATTGTCGCGATAATTGCATAACTGTTTGTAATATGGAGGTAAACGTCACTTTTCGCTGAACCGCCCATGCATGATCTCATGGTGCCATACTAGAATTTTGATCCCCTCGGTATACACACTGGAGACTCCATTGTGATCGCTCCCTCCCAAACGCTGTCTGACTCCGACTACAACATGCTCCGAACAACTGCGATTAACGTCATTCGCCATCTTGGTGTTGTTGGCGAGTGTAATATCCAGTACGCTCTGAATCCGACATCGAAGGAGTACTGCATCATTGAGGTTGGTTTAACATCTTGACCAACATGACATGCATTGTACTAACATTTAAATAGGTCAATGCACGTCTGTCGCGATCGTCAGCGCTAGCCTCAAAAGCTACTGGCTATCCCCTTGCGTTTATTGCCGCTAAGCTCGGTCTGGGTGTCCCGTTGAACGAAATCAAGAACTCCGTGACGAAAGTAACTAGCGCTTGTTTTGAGCCGAGCTTGGACTACGTTGTCGTCAAGATACCACGTTGGGACCTCAAGAAATTCAACCGGGTCAGCCGGCTTCTTAGCAGCAGCATGAAGAGCGTCGGTGAAGTCATGAGCATTGGTAGAACTTTCGAAGAGACCTTCCAGAAGGCGATACGGGCGATCGACGATCAGTTCCTTGGATTTGCGAAGGTATGTAAGAGCAGCCTTTGTCATTTCATTGAGATTAAACATCCTGTTTCATAAGAATGACTTTGTGGATGACATTGACGAGGAACTGGTCAATCCCACTGACAAGCGCATATTCGCCATCTCAAATGCATTCCATCGGGGCTATAGCGTCGACAAGATCTGGCAGATGACTAACATCGACAAATGGTTCCTAACGAAACTTCAACACATTCATCGCATGGAGAAGCGCTTGTCGTACGTAGACTCCCCTGGATCTTCGATATTTTTCTAACGAATACACTACAACTACAGAGAGCAATCCATTACTTCTGTCAGTAACAGAATCATCCTCCAAGCGAAGCAGCTTGGCTTCTCCGATCGCCTGTTAGCCAGTTGTTTGGGTTCAACGGAGTTAGCTGTCCGAAGGCTTCGTCAAGAAATTGGTATCGCCCCATTCGTCAAGCAAATAGACACCGTCGCAGCCGAGTTCCCTGCAGTGACGAATTACCTCTACACTACGTATAACGCTATCGAACACGACGTCGAGTTTAATGATCGTGGTGTCGTGGTCATTGGCTCGGGTGTTTACCGCATTGGCTCCTCAGTCGAATTCGACTGGTGCGCGGTCAGGGCTATCAGAACGCTTCGTGAACAAGGCCTCCCGACGATCATGGTCAACTACAACCCGGAAACAGTTAGCACTGATTACGACGAAGCTGATCGCCTTTACTTCGAGAATATCAGCTTGGAGACCATTCTTGATATCTATGATACAGAGCGTTCGCGCGGCGTCATCTTGTCGATGGGTGGCCAGACCCCAAACAATATTGCCCTTCCCCTCTATCGTCAGAACGTAAAAATCTACGGGACTTCTCCCGAGATGATCGACACCGCCGAGAATCGCTTCAAATTCTCTAGGTTACTCGACGAGATTGGCGTTGACCAGCCTCGGTGGAAGGAACTGACTAGTTTCCAGGAGGCTCTCGCCTTTTGTGATTCAGTGGGGTACCCTGTCCTCGTCCGTCCTTCCTACGTCCTTTCAGGGGCGGCCATGAACGTCGTCTCAACTGGTGACGATTTGGCCAACTATCTGACACAAGCAACCTGCTGTCTCTCGCGAACACCCGGTCGTCATCACGAAGTACATCGAGCAAGCGAAGGAGATAGAGATGGATGCTGTAGGCGAAGGACGGTCAGATGGTCATGCATTTTATCTCGGAGCACGTTGAGAATGCTGGTGTGCACTCTGGTGACGCCACTCTCATCCACCCACCACAAGATCTTGATCCCGCTACCGTTCGTCAAATTGAGGAAGCCACTGCCAAGATCGGAAACGCTCTCAATGTGACTGGGACCCTTCAACATCCAGTTCATAGCTAAGAACAATGAGATCAAGGTGATCGAGTGCAATCTACGAGCGGCGCGGTCTTTCCCCTTCGTTTCCAAAGTCACCGGCATTGACGCTATTGAGATGGCCACCAAGGTCATGCTTGGATTGCCGGTGGAGAGCTACCCCGATCCTGGTCTTCCTCCAGACTATGTTGGAGTCAAGGTCCCTCAGTTTAGCTTCAGTCGGCTCTCTGGAGCAGACCCTGTACTTGGCGTGGAAATGGCCTCTACTGGAGAAGTCGCTTGCTTCGGGCGTGATAAGTATGAGGCATACCTCAAGGCTTTAATCTCCACTGGCATTGTGCCGCCAAAGAAGAATATCCTGCTTTCTATTGGGAGCTATCGGGAGAAATTGGAAATTCTGCCGTCAGTGCAGAAGCTCCACGCTGCCGGATACAACATTTTCGCAACATCCGGTACTGCCGACTTCTTGACAGAACATAACGTTCCTTGCAAAGTAAGTTCGATCAAGCTTCGAAGTGTTTCTAAAGTTCTATCGTGTCTCGCATAGTACCTGGAAAGCCTTCCGGAAGATAGCAACGACAAACAGAAGTCCGAATATTCGCTCACGCAGCACTTGGCCAACAATCTGATCGACATGTACATCAACCTCCCGTCAAAGAACAATTATCGCCGCCCCGCAAGCTACGCCAGTAAAGGGTACCGCACGCGGCGTATGGCAGTTGACTTTGCAATTCCGCTCATAACGAACGTCAAAAACGCAAAATTACTTGCAGAAGCACTTGTTCGCAAGCTTCCGTTGGATGTATCGAGTATCGATTCCAAATCCTCGTATCTAACGCATGCATTCCCCGGGCTTGTTAACATTTCCGCGTTCTTACCCCGCCTCACCGAGCCAGGAGCCGATGACTTCGAGCAAGCTACTAGGGCTTCTATCAGTGCAGGTTTTACTACCTCACTCGTTCTGCCAGTCGGAGTTGATAGTGCCATCACCGATGCTTCTTTACTTGAGCAGGTTCATGCCACAGCTGCAGGGAGCGCACGCTGCAACTACGCCCTCAGCATTGCTGGGAAAGATAGTAATGCCCGGGCTCTTGACGAGGAAGTCAGAGCGGACGTGAAGTCGTTGTACATCTCATTCCATGGGAACTTCGCCTCTCCTCAAATTTCCACCGTCGCTGCCAACTTCGCCTCGTGGCCCCAAAACAAGACAATCGTGACTGATGCTCGTGGCTCAAACCTTGCATCAGTGCTTCTACTGGCATCTCTTCACAACCGCAGCGTTCATATCACCGACGTCAGGAACAAAGATGATTTGCTTCTCATCTCGCTCAGCAAGGAAAAACATCTCAAGGTTACTTGTGATGTTTCAGTCTTCGCCTTATTCTTCACACGGGAACAATATTCTCAACCCACCTCGTTGCCATCAGCGCAGGATCAGGAGGCACTGTGGAAGAACCTTGATGTAATCGATGCGTTCTCAGTTGGGATGCTTCCTCATCAACTTGCGACGGAACTTCAAGAGTCGGCTTCTGCGTGGTCCGGAACGGAGGAAACACTACCCCTGTTGCTTACCGCCGTTACTAGTGGTCGACTCACTCTTGAGGATATTCGTGTGCGCCTTCACGATAACCCGATTCGTATCTTCGGTCTTCCTGAACAAACGACAACTCACGTGGAAGTTGTCCTAGGGCGGCGAGCTCAGCATCAGAACCACAGCACGTGTTGGTCTCCTTTGCAGAAGGGTTCCGTCACTGGGTCACTGCACAGAGTAGTTGTCCATGGAAAAACCTTATTCCTTGATGGTGAACTCTCTGTTTTACCGCTAGGGAAAGATGTATCCAGTGCGACAATCGTGCATGCTGCTGGAGAGCGGCAACCAGGCGTGCCTCTGGCGAAACCACAGCTTGTTTCTGGGCCTTCTGCCGCTAGGGTGCCTGATGGCTCTATCCCTCCCCATCAGACGGCTTTGCCACCGTCTGCCAGTGGTCCTGCCGGTTCAGGTATCAGTGTACCACCGGTTGTTGTTCACGGTCGTCATCCGGCATTCCATCGTCGTCATATACTTTCTGTGAAGCAATTCACCCAACGCGATATGTATGACCTCTTCTCCTTGGCCCATGAAATGCAACTTCAGGTCGAGCGCAATGGGACACTAGACGTTTTGAAGGGCAAAGTTCTTTGCACCCTTTTCTACGAACCGTCCACCCGTACAAGCACTTCTTTCGATGCGGCCATGAAACGCTGTGGAGGCGAAGTGATTCAAGTTAACGTAGACACTTCATCGGTGAAGAAGGGAGAGACGCTGGCCGATACCGTTCGCACAGTAGGGTCTTATGCCGATGCTATTGTGATTAGGCACCCCGATGTCGGCAGTGCCCAACTCGCCGCTAAATATTCCCCTGTGCCTGTTCTGAATGCTGGCGATGGCATAGGAGAGCATCCTAGTCAGGTAAGGGCTCGAAATCTGGAGGAGTCCGAATTTTAACACATCATAGGCTCTTCTCGACATTTATACCATTCGATCCGAGCTGGGAACTGTCAATGGCAAAACGGTCACCATCATAGGAGATCTGAAGAATGGGCGCACAGTTCATAGCCTGGTTACTCTACTCTGTCACTACTCAGTCCGTCTGAACTTCGTCGCGCCTCCAGCGCTTGCGATGCCCGCAAAGGTGGTCGCTGTTGCGCGGAAGGCGGGTATATTTGTGCAGCAGCTGGAATCGCTCGAGGAGGTCTTGCCTGATACCGACGTTCTCTACGTAACCAGAGTGCAACGAGAGAGGTTCAAGAATGAATTGGAGTGGCAAGCGGTCAAGGACTCTTATCGGATTGACCACGCCCTTCTTTCTCGCGCCAAAGAAGATATGATTGTAATGCACCCGTTGCCTAGAGTGAATGGTGAGATCCTCGATGCCTTTCGTAGTCGTCGGACTAAGCATCTATGTTTACAGAAATCGATCCCGAAGTCGATTTCGACTCCCGACGCGCCGCTTACTTCCGTCAAATGCGTTACGGACTTTTCGTCAGTCATCTTTCCCTTTGACACGCTCGCTCTGACCTTTCTTTTAGGTTCGGATGGCCCTTCTTGCCAGCGTGATGGGCTAAAAGTCAATCAAAATGTTGTATGATCAGCAATCTGCGATTAGGGATGAACTTTTGGGAAACCTGTATTGCTATCCATATGTCGCTGAGCAATTTCGTTGTAGACAATTATATTCTCATTTGATACCTCAATTGATACCTGTGCTTGTTTCGGCATTCACGCGCACTGCAAGGTGGTATAGTTAGTCTTCAGCAGGCGAGTAGAAGAAAGGCAGTCACTTCTTTACGTGGCCACGGGATCCAAGTCCTAGTTACGGCTTAATAGTATGGTAAATATATTTTCCAATGACAGCCAATACTAAGAGCTACTAAGTCATCATGATATTCTTTCTCTCGCTAAGGTCGTCGTTCTGTAGATAACTACAAGGCGGCCGACCACATTAAATTTGTTTGAGTTTCGCATCTCGTCTCCGCGCTCCAACGAGCTCAAGGATCAACCGACTGGGAGATGCCCGACTGTGTTGGCAGAAACCTTTAACTTCTGTTAAAAGAGAAGGGGCACGCAATTGTGAGTAGAAATGAGTAGTTGGATTAGCGTTCTGCAGGTAAACCGAACAGAATGGAGATAGCCTTCGGTCATCGGGCACCACTACCTACTGCCACAAACTTACTGCAACAACTCAGAGCATTGTGTTCAGTTCGAGTACCGGGAGTGAGAAGCGTTTCGTCCACTTACTTATCCCGACCACGACCACATAGCTGCGAAATAAATCATTGTTCACTGAAATCAGCGACCTCACCTCTAGTGGCATGGCAGGAACAGTACGTAGGTTCCTGATTTTGTGCGCTAAAACCGGGTACAACTCTTCTATTATCAGACAAAAAGGTCACCTGCTTCTCTTCAACGTACATGGCCTCGACCGTTTTGTGTCGAGAAAAACACAGCTATCTCCTTCAACGTCCAAAAAGGTTAAATGAGTCAAAGTTCTCGTAAGGATTGCTGCCATGACGTGGATTTTCGGTAACTTTCTAGCGGAGGCTACTCTTTGGGCTCCGAGTCTCCGACGAGATTCTGGGGGTCGATCGGTGAGCCTGTGAGTGCCCCCTGCATGCACTGAGGATTTTGGTCTGCATCATTTAGGCTGCACTGCTACCAGTCGAAGAACCATTATTAGAACAAGAGGATCAAATGAGGAGGACAAAGGCAAGTACCGAAGACCACGGCCCCGTGATAGGAGCTTTTGCTTACGAGGCTCAGGATAATGAAGTTGCCGCTGCCATGCCAATCGAAGCAACCTGGGTATATGGTACCAGATGGTACCGGAGCTAAAGGCTTTTCCTCTAGCGATACATGAGAATGACGACTCGTGTGGGGCCATCGGCTGCCAATAAATATTCGGTGAAGGATCACAGCGTGCGTAGAAACTTAGTTTCTAAGATAACCCGACTCAGCCTGGTGGGTGCAAAAGCACTCCTGCATCCGGTGTTCTTCGGTACCCAGAAATAACAAACGATAACAGAATGTCATTGGAGCAACGCTTAACGATAGCGTCTGAATGCTCCATGCACCATGGGAATTCGAAGCTGGAAATACTTATGTGCAAGATGTTCGTCGATCAGATAGTTCCAGTAGAATGTCCAAATACAATCAAACAATACTATTAATACTGGGACAAAGTCATTATTGACATGACACACCCATGATTTCCTAGACGACCCATCAAATTATCTTGACGAAGTCAGTCTCAGCGCCTGTGCAGTCAGCTGGTTGTGGCATGTGTGCCTGGCGTGGATAGACCTGTACTCAAACGCGTCGTGTAAAGACTTTTGGTTTAGGTGATCACGTGCCAAATAATAGAACATTCATTCTACATCAAGCGATCATTGATCAACCCCGTTGAACTATGAATTGGTAAAATCAAAATGAACTGTTATTCCCAAGTAGGGTTATTATCTGCACCTTGTGGTACTTCAAGAGAGCTTTCAATAGGACCCCAAGAAATTCCTGGCAATCATGACAGCCGGACCGCCGTGCCTTGTTTTAATAGACACAACAGCGGCCGTACCGAACAGTGGTGCTATACGCGGAATTAAAAACCCATCGCGATCATGTACTGCAGGGCTGAGGCGTGGGTTCTCGGCCCTATTCAATTCTTGGTATAAAGCTTTCCAACTGGAGTTTCGGTGAACAACCTTACCACCAGGTCGCCCGACCTTTCGACATCCGCGTCGTGGAAGCACCATGGATCCCGACCACAACTCACCTCCTATCCCCACTGGAGTAACTGGACAGTCCTCCCAGTCTCAGGGACAGCCTTCTCAACCCGAAGTCCAGGGGCCAGGCTCGCCGTTCGTGGAACCCGAACATGTAGACAGAGGAGATCGTCCGCAGAGCCAGTCGCTGGCAACTGAGGAGCCCCTCCCTGGTGGTTCAGAGGGAGATCATCCGCAGGGTCGGTCGGTGACTGAGAAGCCCCTCCTTGACAGTTCAGAGGGACATTCACCAGCTCGTGATCGCATTGATCGACATCCAGAATTTGAGCCTACCCAACCTCCTCCGGTTGCAAGAAATTTCCTGAGGGACGGAAACCTCATGCGTGGACCGTCGCGTCGTTCAGTTATGGGCCATACCCGCTCCAATGCATCTGGCATAGGCTGGATAGTGCCCGAAGTTGATGAGAAACCTCACGTTTGTGTTGTTTGACACCTTTGCGCTAGCATTTAATCCTGATCCTGACCTTGCAGCGGCGTACAATCGGAGAGCGACTCGACCCAACTATTGCTAATGCGGTGAAGGAGAGGGCGCAATACGCCTCAAAAGGTTAGTTGAAAAGTTCAATTCGGTATCCTAGCATGGAAGGTCTCTTTGTTTCTGGCAAATTCCTGACAATGTTCCTTTCTTTGAAGCACGAATGACAGGCCTTGCGTTGAACATTGCCATAGGCATGCAAGTTATCCTTGGGGCACTCACTACTGGTATTTCGGCAGCCACTTCGGGTAGGCAGGTTAGTTCAAAGAAGTCCATGGGGGTTCATGACAAACTGACCAGCCACTGAATTAGACTTCGATTGGTATATCCATTCTTGGTGTGTATTACGTCTTTCAAATTACCTGAAATTTAAGACGGTTAGGCGGCATGACGACAATGGTCGCTTCCTATCTCGCCCGTGCACGGGGATCAAACGAACCAGAACTATCCATAACTCGCGTTAAGGACCTAGATCATTTCTTGAGAGATTGCTTAGCTTTTAAGATGGACTGCGGGCACGAGTATGGGACACCTGAGCTGGATGATCGGTTAGAGCATCTCAGAAAAAGATTTGAAGAACTTCTTGGAAATGCTGATGGGTAGGTCATGTTACGTTTGTGTTGCTCGGGCTGCGGCTAACGACATGTTTTAGGCAGCGAAAACTTTCCCCGCCGGTGTAAATGTGATTGTTTTAGGTTCCTACGACGCGCATTCTACGAAGTCCCCCTTACCATTCATTTTGTGTGATACATTTCCAAGTGATTATTACTTCACTTTGGCCGTTCTCTCATGACTCGGACACATACCACATTCCTCCACATATCACACCGTTGTAAGTTACCACTTGTTCGCTAATACACGTACTGTTCTTCTCGTATGCAATTTCCTATAAGTGCGAATAAGATACCAGACCACTGCATTTATGAGGCGAACGCCACATGAATGTTTGGTTTGATAAGAAGTAAAGAACTACATATAGTGTTGGAGCCTTGGCGCACTTTCCCTAATATTTCCTGATACTTACACGGGCCACTGTCTACTGAACATGTGGGGGGTAATGTCTTATTTTATCTCATCCTACCATGCGAACAATGGGAGTACTAGTATTTATTGAAGCATATCACAGCTTTGATTTTGATTACCCAAGGGCCAAGATGGCAAGATCACATTGACCAGGTGATTTTCCACTTTATGACGCGTTCAACGCACGTGATACTGACCGCTGTGCACGTGATCCCCTTTCCAGTCATAAAGACTTCAGACTTGACGGTGAACAATGAGCACATCCCCACAGTTTGTCAAAATATCCAAGATGAAGACCAAAAACAAACAGACAAAGTTCCCCGTTGTGAGCTCCTGCGACAAAGTGCTCCTCTAACGGGTCGTAGCTCATGTCCGATGACAGGCACGAATCAAGAAGATTATGCAGAAAGATGAGGAAGTTGGCAAGGTTGCGCAAGCTACGCCAGTGGTCATTTGTACGTCTCTATACACTGATTTATCCCTTATCCTTATATCTCGTGAACGTGTTTGCGACGCTTCTGATATCAATGTTTGGCATCCTTGGTGCGATAGCAAAAGCATTGGAGTTATTCCTGGCTATGATTGTGGACGAGGCGACTAAAGTCACGGTTGAACGGGGAGCAAAGAAGGTTGAAGCTTATCACCTGTGCGTTCATTGCTACCTTGTCCGCGATCTTGTGGTGAATATATATGCACAGAAAGCATGCGATCGAAACAACAGAAATGTTGGATTTCTTGAAGGAAATTGTTGAATCTGTACCTGACCCTTCGGCGGGTGGCACCATCGACTTGCAAGCTGAGGCGGCAGAGAATGCGAAGCGAAAGAGGAGCAAAGCGAAGAAAAATGGGGCGGCACCTGGAGAGGCCCCAAAGAGACGGCGGAAAAAGAAAGAGGAGGAGGCTGACATGGAGGGTGTGCCAGAAGAGACGATGGGAGAAGCAAAATCTGAGGAAGGAGACCCTCGAATGGAAGACGATGATGATGCATATGAAGAGTCGTCGTCTCGTCCCCGGCAACGACGAAATGATGATGACGAGGATGACATGCCATACGTACCACGATAACAAAATTTGCATGGTGTAGGGTTGGTGCCAGGAGTGTAAAGCGTGCGCTATAACTGCTTCGTGATATTTATCATTCTTATCATATCCCATATCCCTTCGTCCATCATATCTGACCAGTTGTACTGTACAGCATAATCTAGGACCTACACAAGTTCTACCTCGCCTCGAGCAATCAGTTGCTCCACCACCGAATACGGGGTTAAAGATATATGCCCCTTCCGCATATCTAATGCGGTCCCACTGTAGATCTGATTAGAGAAATCAACATCGGTCGATATTCAGCAACATACTCTGGCAGCCGCACTGGGGGACAATCTTGTCGAGCAAGCACAAAGACTGCACGAGCCTTGTCTGGTTCAGTAACTAGATACGATCATAAGTACCACTCTTCCCAATAAAATACTGACTTCCGTACCCATGGAAGGTACAAAAGGAGGTTGATCATCAAGAGTCTGCTGGGTCTCTGGCAAACTCTGCAGAACTGAATGGTAGAAATGTTGATCGGTCAAACGGGCAAACCTGGGGACATGGTTAACCCCCATGCTACTTCTCGCAAGGTTCACAACATACCGACGCGCGTGCTCGACTTCGCTTTCTGAGAGCCGCTGCTGGACTTCAGGATTGGTCATGATATACCGAGCAAACTTCTCGATCTGTAAGACATAATGTAGTATCTGAAAAAATGGAGTAGAAAGGAGGAAATGACCTTGAATAGACGGGTGCGGAGGTATGACCTCACTATAAATTTGACTCGTTCTACCTCCGTCTGAACGAGCATAATCCGAAAGTGCTCCTCCTCAGAGGACGTGGGGTCTGTGCGAAGGAGTTGCACAGTCTCAGACTGCAAGTCATCGAGTTAGATTTGTCTGCCGGGTCATTCTAAGGTCACGACATGGCTCACCAACCTGACTCCTGATATGGTCAAGCAGTCCCGCCAATAACTCTCCTTCATTTGGGAGGATGTCAGGCGAGTGCCGCTCGTTCATCCAATGTCTTATAAGTTGCTGTAGTGGTGTTTCTTCCTCTTCCTCGAGCATGAAGGGAGGTGCGTCTGGTATTTCTGCACCGTCGTCATCTCGTGGGGCTTGTCGAAGTCGCTCCTGAAAGGTATTATTATTATTAGCAGCACGGCCAGGTCGGTCGAGGTTTGTGAAAAAGTCGTCGTCGTCGATGTCCATGAATCAGGTATTACTAGATCTTGGTTCTGCAAGAGTCGCTAACCGCGTCGTTCGCGATCAATAAAGGTTAACACAAGTCAGATCGCGTTTCGGAAATGTCATCATCAAATTCTATACATATATGTAACACACATAACCTCGACACTATGGTACATGGATATGTATTGTGCAGAATCACGAAAGCGGGAAATGACACGGACTCGTCGAGACTGCAAGCACATAATCTGGTTTATCAATGGATTACACACGAGAGTTATCCACGACACGATACAAATTCAATCACGCAGCATCATTCTCAACAAGCTTTCCGCAAATGATATATTTATTCGAGAAGTGGTCAATCCATCCTGTGTATCTCAATATGAGTGATTATTGCTCTTCAAGCGACTAATTTGACCTCACCTCTCATGTTCTCGCTAAGCAATTGTCAATCCTATAAGCAATGTAAAGATGGAAGCAAATAATTTCTTACATTTCATCTGGTCGGAGATCCTGGAGCTTGTCAAGAGGTTGGTCAACCGCTGTTAACATGTCTGACGGCATTTGAATTAGATGTTGTGTAAGGAACGTCCAGTGGTTCACCCACCCATATCAAAGGACTGCTTGGCCATACCACGAGATGCATCACGACCAGCAAAATTGCCATACATGCCATCTATATCATAGTGTGAGTCGGTCCTTAGGATGAATTGACGAGGCAAGCAAGTGTACCTGGCCCATAAAAGTTCCTCCCCGCTGTTACGTCGAATACGATGCTGTTGATGGCGAGCAAAATTCTACCTCCGTCCTTGCCACTGAATGGTTCCAGTGTCTTCGGGGTATATGTCTTGAACAACACAGTGGGAGGGTGTTCCTTAGGCATCCATGAATAACCATGCTTGAATTCGCTGGGGACTGTTTTAGGTATGGATGTGGAAGGGAAAACGATCTTCTGCACAGAGTAGAGAATGTAAATGAGGAGAGCCGTATTGACGGGGGTACTGAAGTCAAGAGTGTATGCCATAACGATGTTACGTCGACGTCGGTGGTGGTTCAGTGCAATAACAATGGGCGGCGGCGGACAAACCCGCTCGGCGCTTGAAGTTACTAATACTACAACTGAGCCTCGACCGTGACGTGGCTTGTCTAGATACGGTCCCACCAACTGGCACTGAATAAATTTCGAATCCTGACTCTTGGCCATCAATGCGGCTGGACCTTCGATGGAACAACTGACTTATTGATCTAGTACCCAGGGGCATCGTACTATCATGATGTAGTGAAGTTGCATATTAACTGAAGTCCAGGCTGTCAGGACCCAGGACGATCACCTCATAACATTAGTGCCCACTGCTGCCCAGGCCCCTTACCTTTGTGGGTTGTGTGTGGGGCCCGCAACCTTGGTGGGATAGTGGATTGCCTGAACAGCGAAACAATCATGGCAAAATGTTGTCGTCTCCTGATTAACGAACGGTACATCAGTGCGTGCAATAATGGACTCCAAATGTCCCATTGAATATGTGTTCAGATCGACGAAGATGACCACGATGGGTGCCGGTGAGTTGTATATGCATATCTTTCAACATCTGATCTATGGGCTTTATAATTGCAGCATCGATATTTCGCACTTCGTTTGACCAGCGCGACAACAAGCTGTCGTACCGGCGAAACCTGCAGCAACACCAATTGTTCAACAGCAGTTTGGGACCAACCTGGTTGGTGGTGCCATTTGACATCTTTTATTTTCTAATCACCCTACCTCCTAGGATGGTCTTATATTAATTGATTAACTTCACATACCCGCGGATTGGATCATTTTCGGATGTGACACGAGTTCAGTCACATCTAACCCTTACAAACACTATCGACGCTCGCCAAAGGTGCTGATAGTAGAGGCTGTCTCCAATGGAGACGAATGTGAACATTTATCAAACTCACCGCATTTAACTGATGCGATCTCGATATGAACTTGCCATAACGCCCCGGCCTAGATGAATTAATTGGCACAGGACTAATACTTCCGCAAAGGAGTGTGGACAAACCACGATTTGACTTGTTCCTGGCCAGTAAGTACGTCTTATGATCACCCATGAACATAACCATTTCTAATAATGCCTTTATTTTTGTTCAGCCGAGAATGCTGTATCCATGATACCATGCAATACATTTTAAGGGCCAACCTGGCACATATCGTTATAATGGGTATTATAAGGCATCTGTGACTTAGGGCCCCTTTTGACGGCCTTACGTTGAATGTAGCCCGCCCCGGCACCAAATTGTAGTCTTGTAAAGGCACTTTGAAGGCGTTGACTAAACCTGTAATCCGGCAGCATTATAAGGACCCTTTGGTTTTTTCCGACATTATTTCTTCTCGGGACCCAAGGTGTTTTTAAAAGTATAATATTGACGTCTACGGTCTACTAGCATCGCTGATCCGGAAACAGAATCTTGCGGCTGCATGCCGCCATGAGTTTACGAAGCTGGAGAACTCCTAATTATGACGTATTCACTACTCGTCGTCGCTGGTGGACACCAACCGGGACGGACTTGGCTTCATGCACGATGAACGCGTCGACATATTGCGTGAGTGTTTTAGATCCAAGCCGCATTGTCCGGTGCAAACGCTTTGTGCTGACCATTTCAGCAGCTCATACTTGATGGGACGATCGCAATCTAGGTGTCGAAATTGGTCTGTCGGATTTTTATTCTGGATCACCTCCTTCTGTGCATCACTACAATGGTAATTCGTTGCTACGAGAAATCAGTCGCTGCGTAGTTTGACGATGTCTCAGGTCACATTATCCGACAACTGCCTTTTTCACGCGGGCCGTTTTCGATTATTTACAAGAAACTGTAGTGCGTGCCGATGAGCATCAAACGACAATCGGCGGGAATGCGCCATGTGCCCCTCCGCGTTTCAGGCATCAGCATTCAGTCGATCATTACCACATGTTCTTATCGCTCTCGTCCTCGCAAACGATTTGACTAATGGAACTGTAACCCTGGCGTATGTTATTCTCATCAGATGAAATCATTCATCTCAGTTGATCTGCTGATCCGTAAACCCGCACCGCACATACATACATACGATAGACAAGCGGGAGTAAGCCCCCCGCGAACAGGGCTATGTCCGACATAGGGTCTTCGACCCTAAAAGGACAATAAATTTGATTCAAAAAAAAAAACCTGCACCGTCAATCTCGCCACGTTCGTAAATACATCGGATCCAATTTCCTGGACCAGTGGTATTTCTGACTCGATCGGCTGTCAGCACACTCGTGTTGCTCCTATCGCCTGCAAGCTCATTACGCTAGATCCAGTTAGAAATTATCTCCTGGTATGTACACGACAATGCGAGGCTTTCTGAAGTCGCCTAACGACTGATGGCTCGAGCTCAAGACTTTGATACACTTAACATACGCTTCTCTAGATGAAATGAAGAAAATTTGTTAATGATAGCTCGTTGCGCGAAGGTACAACGTGTTGATCCATTGTCAGTCTATCAGGACATTCTGGCCTCGATGGTGTTTCTGAGTCCTGACATCCTCACGCCGAAAGTTACAGTTCAAGGGTTCTGTTATATCTGGAATACGTTTCGAATTACCGAGTAATTCAGCTTTGCAGGGCCGAGACAATCCGAAGACGTCAGGCTGAATGAAACCTTAATGCATAACGTTTTATCTAAAACAAAGACGCGGGCCGATAGCATACTACTCTCATTACGTTTATAAATTTCAGTCATCAAGTCCCATATCTGCACCTCCGTCTCGCAAGTTTCTCGTGACCCGTATGAACCATGGAGCTGCCGGCTCCAATCCACATACATCCGGCTTCTCTCACTGTATCTTAACGCTGGAATGCCCGTGTCCTGCGGCAGTACTTACTTCGAAGAGAACTCTTTACACAGTCGGTTTTTGTACGTTTGAGGGAATGAGTGCGAGTAAGGATAGAGAATCGTTTTCCGATCACCGTTGGTATTCCGGTGACGTTGTTTTATCACCTGCAGGGCATGTTGAGGGAAAGCGGGTACCCCTGTTGTGTTTCACCGATATTAGTCCGACCTAAAGATCGAATCTCAATCCTACTTCCATGAGTGACCTTGCATGCAGCATTTCGAATCGAAACCTGCAGTTCCTTGGCAGTTCCTAATCAGAATCGAATCTCTTCCACCAATCAGAGAGCTCGATCCCTCAAACGTCCGCGTCAAGCTTCAAGCGTCAACGTAAAAGTCAGTTCGAGCAGATAGACAAGATACCTGCCTAAGACATGCAACCTCATGCAACCTAATTTCTGAATCATAGCCAGCGCTTGCTGACTCGTTAGCATCAGAGATGGAAAATGTGTTGTCACTACGCACGAAGTGTCACTCTGTCGGAAATTTCATTTCTGGGTTGCAACCGTGCTATATACCGGAAAATTGGAAATAACCGTCCGCACCGTCCTGTCCGTCCCACCCTAAATTTGGTCATCCGGGACGCCTTGGCATTTCTCCGAAATCTCGTCTCCGTCGTAATTTCCATATATGTGGATTTTGGGGCCGATTGCGCATCACATTCACACCTTGCTCGTTACTCGAACCTCGACTTACCACACAGTGTTGCTGTTATCCTTGAATACATTGAGTGCGTTACTCAGACTAATATGTGTGAAACTGTCATCAAAGCATGACCAGAAAAAGATTCTATATACAGCACGGAACACCTACGGATGTGCGAGACGGTGCTCAAACCACGATAATGAAATCTAAGGCTAAGACATGACACGTAATAATGATTATTGATTACCAATTATATCCGGTCATATCAACTTCGGGTTGATTTCCTGATGTCACATCGTTCTCATTCCGACCATGGCAGGGTCCCATGATATCGCCACGAATTGGATCCATAATGCGAATGTCACCGATATCAAAGAGTAAGTGTTTTACTTTATAGTTTTCATCAAAACAGATCAGACCTGACCGGAATATTTATGCTTTGACAGATCCACATTGTGTTGACATAAATTTTACATGTTGTTGAACACTCTTGCAAGTTGCTGTCCTAGCCATCTGTCCGGAGAGTCTGGATTGTAAATTGTGATGTGCTGCACAATGCAGCAGCCTTCCTTTAATCTGAGAGGTATTAGGTGATTCTCATATCGCCTCCGTCCGACTCTCATTCACCGCGAGTGACACAATTGCCCCTGTTAACAATACCGTGCAGGGAGCTTGGAATGGGCATACGGATAACCAAGCAAATGGAGAAAATCTCAATTGAGTTAAGCTCCTTTGAGTTAATTTTACTCTAAGGGATGACAATGCTTTAACAAACCTTCGAAGGAATTCGACGGGAATGACACATCCAGAATCTCTGCACATAATCGAGATCTTCACTGATGTTGAGATGCGTCATGTGTCTGATTCACATTGGTCATGGGGATACCTCTTATAATGTGAAGCTATCCATCCATTTCGACAGAGAACGTTTCCAACCTCCCCTTCAACTGGTCGCTCCTGAACTGACAAACCGCCATATCTTGTTTGTAGTTTTCGGGTGCGATGCTACCACTCCCGCCTCTCTCCCCGGCTGAAACGCTGGTTGATCATGGACCCAAGAAACTTTCTCTCGCTCGCAGACTAATTTTACTGGCTATGTTCTGTCTTGCCCAGTTTTTAGATTCTTTCAATAACTCAGCTCTCTTCTCCGCAATCCCTAGACTCGAGGTATCCATGGGTATGACTGAAAGTCAATCCACTTGGATTATCAGTGCATTCCAGTTGACCTTTGCATCTTTTCTGCTTATCGTGCGTGCTCATCCCATTGATTCTGACCTTGCACTTTGACGTATTGTTTAGAGCGGCCGCATTAGCGACGTATATAACCCAAGTTAGTTCTATGCCGTACCCGTTAAATAGTGACATTAATGGGCTCACAGAAAGTGTGTTCATTGGGGGTGTATCTGGTCTTGGTGTCATCTCACTGTGTGCTGGATTTGTTAATGACACCATTCTGGTCATCGTTCTTAGGGCGTTGAGTGGAATAGGTAAGCATTTTCGCTGGTGTGATGGTTTTGCTGACGAAGATCGCTCCTCAGCTTCTTCAATGACAATCCCCTCTGCCCTAATACTCCTGGTCAATGTATTCCCCGAACCGCTTGAACAAGCTCGGGCAATAGGGTTATTTGGTGGCTGTGGCAGCGTCGCTAACAGTGAGAATCATGCCTAGCTGATCATCCATGACTAGCTTCATGGTTCCCCTTCATAGTCCTCGGTCTCGTGATCAGTGCAATGTTTGTCGAATGGGCATCTTACCATTGGGTGTTTTGGTTTGTAGCCATTGTGGCTGTGCCAGTGGCTCTGGCATGTGTCTTCATCATACCGCCAGAAATTTCAAAGACCACAGACAATCTTGAACCTGCAGTAGCGAAATGGAAAAGTCTTGACTTAATCGCAGTAAGCATCCTAACTGGTATGAATTTCCAGCATGCTCCACTTCGACATCGCTCACAGGCTCTGATAGTTGCCTTAATTTTGTTCATCTTCGCTGTGACATCCGGCTCCACTGATGGCTGGCCATCTGCAATAGTGCTGGTCCCGCTGATCATATCAATTTTAATGGTGATTGGGTTTTTCTACTGGGAAACACTCATACCCGTGGACAAAGCTGCAATGTATGTTATCAGGGATGCTTGTACCGACCACCGGGCTGATCTTGTTACAGACCACCCCGAACATGGTTTTACCACAATTTTTCCATTCTTTTTGCCGTCGCGCTCTTACCATACCTTTGGTGGAGCACAGTGTTCACGATTTTTACCACCCTGTGGCAAAACGTATTTGAGTGGTCGGTCATATCATTGGCTGTACACATGTAAGGGCTTCAATATCATTCCATGCTGTCCATCATTAAGACTGTTTTTACTTACAAGGTTCCCGATTGGTATCATGGCCTTCGCTATGAGTTTCACCGGATTGCTTTCTCGCATCTTCAGTCCAAAATGGATTATTCTCACTGGTCTGTCCTTTTGCATGATCGCTACTGTATTGCTGGCACTTGGTGGGGGGGAGCCCCAGGATTATTGGTCATATATATTGCCAGCTTTTGCTCTAGGAAGCGCAGGGGCCATGCTGACGTATACACACACAAAGTAAGTTCAAATTATTGTGGTTTCATGACCACGTTTTAATTGCTGTAATCATAGCATTGCTATTTTTCAAGCCAGCACCTTCATCCATGGCCGGCACAGTTGGTGCCATCTTTAACGGCGCTCTTCAATTTGGATCAGCAATTGGCCTCGCTGGTGTCAGCTCGATAGAGACATCCGTGGAGGCCATCCGAGCATGGGGGCTCACATGAGTTTTATGGACGAGCCGCAACATTTTGGTTCCTCTTTGCACTTGTCTCTATTCAATTCATTTCAGTATCAATATTCTATGACCGCAGTACGGACCACACACCCCAACCAAAACACGGCAACCCCGTAAATCCTGCTCAACTGAGTACACACCTTGACCAAAAGCTTTCACAATGTGAACAGTGACCACGACGGTAGTAAACGAACAAGCTGATCTAGCGGATCTGCCGGTGTAGTTTCTTTCTTTGGATGACTGTTTCTTTAGACGACCGTTTCTGTTGATGACATATTTCTCTTCACTACTTCACGACTATACATACGACTGGCAGGGTACATAAATGTATTTTTCATTTCATGATTTGGGCTACCATTAGAGGTAGGGTAAACTTCATACAGTATTTTTTTGCTATATCCTTTACGCATCTGACCATGGGTATATCAGTAGACTGTATTGATTAAGAGACATACGATTGATGTACATCACAGATAGGATTTGACGCCGAACTTGAAAAGGGTTGGCCCCGGTTGGATGCTGCCATTGGATGAAAGCAGGTGACCAATTTCCTTTAAAGGCTAGTACTCGGTTACTACTTCCAGCCAGCCGACTCAGCTGCGTTCGACCCTTTCGCCAGTCTCTGAACGACGACAATGAGTTCTGCATATCCAATCCAGCAGTCACGACAGTATACCCCCCACATACGCTCTCAGTGCGAACACTGTAACGTTCAGGTTGAGTTTCCAGTGCCGTCTCCTACTCCGGCACAAGGCACATTATTGCGCGTTCGTTGCTTTAAGTGCCAATCAACCTATACACATGCGTTCTATCCTACACAGCTACCACCTGGCTACTCCACTACGTTGGGCTCAACGCCTCCACATAATCCGATAGGCTCTGGAAGTACTCCACCACTTTCAAATGCCAGGAAAGGTCGTAAGATTGGCACGCAGGAGAAACCTTTGGAAACAGGGTACTATGACCTTCTAGGTGTTCCCATAGATGCAAGCACAGATGATATCAAGAAATCGTACCGTACGTGTACCTTGATTGATGATGACAGATTTCTCACTTACCTGCTTTATCAAGGACGGCTTGCAATAAAGCATCATCCTGACAAGAATCGCGATGACCCACACGCGGAGGAAAGGTTTAAGGAGATTGCCATTGCTTATCAGACCCTATCAGACACAGAGCTCCGCAAGAAATATAACGAGTTTGGTCCCAAAGAGAGTCAGCCGGAAGGAGGTTTCGTCGACCCGGAGGAAATATTTGGGGCGATGTTCGGTGGAGAGAGGTTTGCGCCAATAATCGGCCAGATCAGTCTTGCAAAGGATATGAAAGCTGCCCTACAAGAGGTAGAAGAAAATGAGGGCGAAGACCACAAGGACGTGAAACGTGATGCAAAGGGCAAGGAGATCCTGAGTGAAGAAGAGAGAGCTCGAAAGGAGGAGAAAGAGAAGAAAGTGACAGCAGAGGTGCTCCCTTTCTGTTTCGTTCCACGAAAAAAATCTCACAACAGTGTTCTCAGAAAGCAGCAGCTCGTGCAGAGCGAGTCCAGAAACTGTAAGATTTCATAATTTGTGACTCTATGAGATTAACGACATTTGCAGCGTGGAGAACCTTGAGCGGAAACTCAGTATATTTACGGAGTCCGCAGCAGGTCCATACGACCCTGATGTTACAAATAGCTGGCGCACTATCTGCCAGCTTGAAGCGGAGTGCGTATATCGTGCACTTACACGTTGCACTCGCTGAGATCATCTTTCCAGGGATCTCAAGAAGGAGTCTTATGGTGTCGAGCTTTTGCAGGCCATAGGCTTCGTGTATGTCTCGAAAGCAAAGCATTATCTTGCTACGAATCAAACATTGTTTGGAGTCGGCGGCTGGTTCCACAACGTCCAAGGGAAATACCACGTATTCAGCGAAACGTAAGTACTGAGAACTGTTAATGCTGTCTTAGATTGACATCAGATAGTGTGTCAACACTGCGATCGGCGATCGAATTGAAAAGCGTCTTTGATCAAATTGCAGCAGCAGAGAAAGCTGGAAACCTTTCTCCGGAGGAGAAGAAGAAATTGGAAGAGCAGGCTGCTGAGAAAGGCATTCAGGCCCTTTTCAAGGTTCTTCATTTTCTATTCGAAGTCAATGACATGTTTGATGATATTGTCAGGGCACGAAACTTGAAATCGAGTCTGTATTGCGCGAAACTTGTGACCGCGTCCTCGAGGACCTGACAATATCCCGCCCTAAAGCCCAGATGCGGGCTGTTGCGATGCAGATTCTTGGAGAATCATACGTGGCCATTAGAAAGGACGTAGACGGACATCCAGACGAAAGCGAATACGTGAGGATCGACACAAAGAGCAGCCGAGAAAAAGACCGCCAACGTTCTTGATCTGCTGCCTCTACGTTCGTTTTGCTATACCAAACAATGCATCTTACCCATAACTTACTCGTTCCCACTCATATAATCACTCATCTCACTTTGTGCATGTCCATGTCAATTATACATTCCATGCGTCGTACATCTCATACTCATGGCTAATTAAAATCATCCTAGAGCTCGCCAGCAGCGCCCGGTTGAGTATTTTCACTGATAGGTAGCGGCGGTTCACTAGATTCGGCAGAGGCTTTGGTTACCTGAGCATTCTTGCCTTTTCCCGGCGGAGGCGGATGGTACACCTTTTCCTAGCATAAATGCTCAGCATGAGTATTGAGTCGAGAGAGACGACCAACCTTCTTCTTCTTAGGTTCCGTTTTTGCATTTGGATCTGGGTACGCCAACTTCTCTACTTCTTGCCACTCCGGAGACTCAGCAAAGGCCTTCCGAATCGGTGCCAACAAGCTATCAATCGCCTTGTTCACAGCTGTCTTGAGATCACTAGGGTGAACCTTCTTCGCTGAAAAATCTTCCTCCAGCTCCTGGTAGTCCTTGTAATGACTTGGGGGACCGCCGAATTTGCCCTCTCGTCTGATGGTAAACACCGTCCCCTCCGGTGCATCATCGTCTACAAACGGATTTTGGTCGCCAATAGCACCCTGGCCTTCTTCACTGTCTACACCTGTTTCTCCTTTCCGACGCTCGATGCGAAGCTGACTTATCGGTATGAGTACAGTTTTAATGAACGCGAGAAGTCCATTCTCTGTGATGTTGCCCTCCTCACAGAAAGCTTTCTTGATCTTGCGCTTGACAGCTTCGGGAGCGTCAAGGAAGTCTATCTTCGAATCAGGATCCGAAGATGACATCTTACCCCCCATGAGACCTGGAACCATGGGGTTCATGAGGTGGGCACGTTTGGCATAGCCTAATCGAGGAAGATAGAGTTCTGCGAACGTGAAAATTTTACGCTGCAGCCAGGAGACGTCAATCGGCGGTCCATTATCTGATTCGCAGATGCACGCACCTGATCGACCCCACCGAACTGAAAGTCAACACCGAGGTACTGCTCATCAAGAGCCTGCAAGCCAGGGTAAAGCAGGCCACTGATAAGTGGACTCTCGACTTGTTTTACGACCTCTGCGCCGGCCTTCTTCGCATCATGCTCTGTCACGGTTGCGCATAATCTGTAGTTGTCGAGGTTGTACTCGCGAGTAAGCTGGTAATCTGAGCCTTGAACAAATATTAATTTTGATGTGGGTATCCCTAATGAGGTGAAGACGGTGCGAAGGAGAAATTTGTAGTATTTTGTCCGGTGGGCGACAAGTTCTAAAGGAGCCTTTAGGTTGTCGAGGAAAGCGTGTACATCTATGGAGAATCTTGTTCAGCAACCATTGCTCGCATAAAGGGGGTATTGTTGGACGTACCAGCAAGTAGGATCTTAACCTCCACACCAGCTCTCAAGAAATCAGCGATCTTGGTTAACGCGACGAAGTAACCAATGTGTGCTATAGAGCATCTCAATTATCGGGTTTAGCCTGGCAAGCATGTTATACGTACGCCTTCCAGTCGGTGCAGTACCTGGTCAACGCATGGAGCGTCAGTTCAGGTAATCGATCGGAGATGAGCGGACGTACCCCAGTAAGCCTTTGGCGGTCTACCTTCTGCAAGAATGGCCTTGATCGAGTCGCCCCCTAAGACTTCTTGCAGCCTCCGCGTAATCAAGTCGTACTTTGCCTCCACGTCCAACGTCGACGGCATGCCTGTGATGTTGAGGGTATGAATGTGAATCGAACGTTAGTACAACTCGATGTGTAGTGACTGGGTCAGTCAGTGACTCGAAACATTCACTGCCGCTTTTACCTAATGGGAAAGCGATACCATTTCGAAGCAGCAGATAAGATCAAAAACGCTGATCAATGCCTGCGATAACGTGGTCCTCATTCACGCGCAGAAAAGTAGCAGGAATCATGGGTCGTCGAACCTTATTCATATATGCCTGTTTAACTGGGGAAATTTATGTCTCTTCTACATATACAGATCTACCTCGGAACATCAAGTCGATACCACGATAAAAGTCAAAATAAATATGTTCTCTGTAAGGTGCCCAACGAGAGTGGACCACTTGGGTCTTTTCCGTGCTACACATCACCGCCAGTTGATACGTCATGTACGGGCTCCTGGAAAGCAATCGTGCTCATGTCAGTTCCTGCGCCAGGGTCGGCTATGAGCTTGGCATCATAGCCTCGAACGCTGAGGATGAGGCATGGTCCCAGCACAGACATCTGAAGGGACACGGTAATCTGCAAGATGCCATAGTTACCACGGAGGAAAAGTCCTACAGAGATGATGAGTGGTCAGGCGTAGATGGTTCATAAATTGGCGTACCGACAACTTTGGAGATAGTGCGCCGAAATTAAAGCAAGACACAGCAGCATAGCTAGCGGTCGAGAACTTAAGCGGAAAAGTTAACCAAATTCAAGGTCACGAACTCACGCTGCAAAGTAGAATACGTGAGTTCGCATTAATACCATGAAACAGTCCCCCATGGTCCATCCCGTTAATGATCTTCGCAGTTCACGGAAATGTTTTACAACAATCCAGACTGCAGAACACAGCGCAAGGATCTCCCAAACGATGCCAAGTATCCAAATCTCGTCCAAGAGAAGGTGGTCGACTCCATTTTGAATGCACTGATACGTGTCGGACAGGACGAGTTCCTCTGACATTCACTCCGTGAGCGTGATGCGCATATCCATGATCAATACTTACCCCCTGAAGTACGGCGGCTTGTTATTGCGGACATAACCCCGCCCGCAATTGTGAGAGCCAGGAAGAGTGTAACGAGAAAGATCAACCGCACAACCAACTGATGCCAACATCATTGTTTTTTATGTAATGCCAAGCTGGAGAACAGTGGCTGCAAAGTACTGGACCAAGCGATGGAGATTTCGAGGGTAACGAGATTTGAGATTCTGACAGATCATATAACAGTGCCGAGAAGGGCTCCTGTTTTGTGGCATCCGTCCGATGCCACAAAGGCTGGTTACTCGGGTGCTGAGTTGAAGATGGCGGCTCACGATGTAACTTGATGATCCGAATGTATGCATGTGCCATTGTAATGAATCCATACTAATTTACGCCAAAGAGTGAGAGTGCGAGACGCGTCGAGACGGACGGCGCATATGACTAGACTCGTAACCATTCTGCCTACGTGCTTTTTTGAGATGGCTGCTATCTTGTCGAGAGAGAGCGAGGGAAGGATCATTGCCAGGTGTCTTGCAAGTTGCCAGCACCTGTCGCAGCCCTGACGATAACATGTCTTGATGCGAGCAATGACATGAGGCATTTGCGTTAAAACAACTTTGGTTATTTTGTTCCTTTTGCAAGAAAATTGAGTCGGGCGAAAGAGTCTACGGTGACAATGTTCTGGCGCTGGGATATGTCTAAAGGATCAATAGAATCTGTCGGAAGGTTCTCAAGTGCATCTAGCGCAGTAAGGGACATTGGGGAAATGGAAATGACATCGCAATCCATGGTTGCAAGGCCACAATCATAAGTATATGTGCACGAATAGTAAGCACAAAGACTATATCCCCGACTCCCACGGTTAATGGGAGGATTTCCTTGTCCAACACAAACGCTCTTTTCTCTCTACATTTCTCTGCACCCGACTGTACAGATCAGGATCCGCAACTCCCTGTGTGGCTGAACCTTTTTTCATTCATGCAACGTCGCTCGAACTGCGAAGGCTACAGTGTCTCACATAATACATTTCATTATTTCATGTGTGATTAAAAGTCATCACATCACCGCGCTTTGAACAAGCCAACTGGTCAATATTCATGCCCGAGGAAAAAAGCTTAAGGGGTCTCGCGTGTATCAGACAAGTCTTAAGTCGCTCAGAGTCCTACCCTTCACTGGGCCGCACAAGGCCCTGATGCCGAAACCACATGGTGAAGGAGCGGACGGGAAAGGTAAGCGTTAGCGAAAGGCTAATGGTCCCGCCGGACAAGGTTCTCCATCCAAGAAGGTGTCAAGGTGTAGGGCGGCCTGTGGGCTTCGTGACTCATTGGAAGAATGTGCAGAATCGTTCAGGAATGTGCGCATGCTGCATCGTAGGACAACACAGCGCCCTTAACAACAACCAGCCCATCGGTTCGCCCCTCCATCATGCGAAAAGTGTCTTTTCTGTATCGTTTTCGGCAGATGGAAAACTACTAGCCACTACCAGCTATAAGGATAAAAATGCGTGTACATTGGTCATTTCTGTGATAGTAAAAGAAGCTGGCCTTGACGCACTTCTACTGGACCAGCGCGACAAGTCGCTACTTGCTGTACGTGACACTCATCACATATCGCATTGTATTTAAATATATGCATTCTAGGCTGATGCTATGTACATGACGTCGATTCCGTCGGCCAACAAGGGTCCCCCAGTGCCGGGTACCCCAAGGGTTCTTCGATGGCACACCACATCATGCTCACGTACGTCGCCCATGCCTTATCTACGTAGTACCGTATTTTCTGACCTCCATGTTCTCAGTTATCTGTGCCACTCGATCCCTATGACACGCCTCCACAACCCAGCGTTTTCACTGAGCTAGAAAGCTTTTCTCTGCCAGACGGTCCAGACCCAGTAGTGCAGAGATCGAGCTGCACGAACGTCGCTCCGCAGTCGTTGACGTCCCATATGCCAAGGGCAAACGTGTATGTCATTTTTGTCCTCGAACATTCGAACCTCATCTCATATCACATAGAGGAACGCATCAGCACGAGAAAAACGGATGGTAACAATTCCATTGAAATTCAAGAACCCTGCTGCAAGCACGCCCTCCCAATAGCAACGCCACACAATCCAGTGGCACGGCTCTAACTCAGTCATCTCTGCAACTACAGGCTACCGTCTCGACGTCTTTCACCACACCTGCCGCTGTCGTTGACACAACTCCAACCACCAGTCATGTCATAATCAAACACGCTGGGCGCTGGACTCGTTTTTGGGTCTCTATATGTTGCAGATTAGGGTTTCTTGCTTTTTCAAGAGGGATTTTGCCAGTTGGTGTGCCGTGTTCTGCTGACTATCTGATTATCATCTTTCTTCCGTCCTCGTTCGGTACTATGATACGTATATATCATCTTGAAAGCGCAAATGTAAACCGCTCAGATACCCATAAACTTCGAAACCAAAAAAATACAACTACAATATTTCTATGGTCCTGATAAAGTCTCCAACAGAACGCACGTCATTGACCTGTCCAATGATATCATGATCCGACGCTATCCTCTTGTATTCTCCACTGCGCTGCTGCGCTAGCAAAAATCCGCCGAAAGGCTGCCCAAGGTGAACAAGCAACCGCAATGCTCGTAATTCTAGGTCAACCGCCTCTTGTTTCACAGGATAATTACTGGACCGGTCGTCTGACGGAGAAGAGGGCGGCGTCTCATAATCCTCCTCGCTCTCCGTATCGTTTCCAGAGTCAGACGGTCCCACAAATTCAGGCGGTTCTATAAAGTTCGGCAGTTCGAGGAGAGACCGATCCCAGGGATGGACAAGAATGAATTTTCGCTCAGTGGGCCTTCCTGGCCAGAACTGAACCAGGGTATCTTCGGTGGTGATAAGCAAGTCGCGAAGCCCGTCTGCCTTCACTCCATACGTGAAATGAGTTTCCAGGGCTAGACTACGCACTCGTCTGACTTCCCTGACATTGAATGCAATACAAGGCAGATGCAGTCTCTGTGCTGCGAAGCGAGGGGCGCTCGTGTTCTGAAGCAGGGTATAAAGGTTGGAAGCGAAATCCACAGTCACCGTCTTTCGCAGCAGAGAAATCGATGACGGAATTTTATCTTCGGGTAGAGGTGGTAGCTTGCATGGTGGAGCTTCGTATGAAGTGATGGAGGCTGGTAGACAACTATTGAACTCTGATGATTTTCCAACCCAATCGAGGCCAGTGATGTCACCCGACCGAGCTACAATCTCCTGCAGGAGCCGCCCGAGAGCCTTGTCCTGCTTCTCGCCATAATCGACAGGCATGCGGACACCAAAGATGCCAAACAACGAGTATGCGATGTCTTCCTGACGCGTGGTGAAGCGGGTTGACGCCCAATGGAGTTTCTCTCATACCCTATTCATACCGGGACAGAAGGCCGCAACGGCTGGTCGGTCTATGCCCGTTGCGTCCTTTAATTCCTGCATGATTGCGCCAGACTCCTTGTGGTTTGGAGTGCGATCATTAAGATAAAGAGTCCAATTGTTTTGATAAAAGAGAATGACTTTGGGAGCGATGAATTCTTGAACCGTCCATCCACGCGTGTTCCAAGCGCTCTTTGCCAGTGCGCCAGACTTTGACGAAGACGGAACATCCGACAGGTAGACAATCGTGAGCGCGGAGTGGTGATACCAGATGAACATGGAGTTGACCGATTCTTGGAGCTCGACGTTGTTGCTCTTATCAATACAGCATGTATCGCTCCATGCCCATTTATAAGCCCGCATCACGAGCAGTTTTGCAGAAGGACCGCAGCTTCGTCATGCCGCCAACCGGATCCAATTCCGAGTCATACACGCCCTTGCCCTGGACATCCTGCAGCAGTGGCTCCTTCCCTTCCCACCTGTGTGATAGCATGGCATATTGAAGGTACGTCATCACCACTTCTTCGATGTGCTTCATGTCGACGTCTATATGCGTGATTGTTGATGACACAAGCTCCTTATACTCTATGCTCATTTTGAAGGCGCTTATTTGCGCCTCTCGATCGCATAAGAGACCGGTGGTGGTGTCGAGTACACGGAGCGGAGCATTGTCGAGTTGGGCATCAATGACCTGTCGAATAGCATGTTCTACTTCAGAGGGACTGAGATACTCCTGGCGCAACTCTGGAGAACGAGTTAAACATGTCGACGAATGTGTTATCGGAAGCTTACTTCGTGTCTGAGTGTCGGGAGCATTATCCAATTTGGAGATCATCGTTTGGATGGTCTGGATCGCTTCATCATAGCGTCATGGACCATAAAGCGCTGCGTGCTTCAAATTTTATCCAAGATAAGATGAAGGGTCGAGTTCAATGACCTATGTATCACCACAATGAGCATTGATTATGAAACGACAGATGGCCCAACGCACCTTCTGCGCATCGAGAAGTGCTTCCATCCATAGCATTTTGCCCAACTTTGCCTTACTACGATTTGCAAAGACAGCAATAGATGCATGATTCAGGTCGATTGCCGCCGAGTATAGGACAATAGCCCTGTCATAATCCCTCGCAGTGAGGGCGGCATCTCCATTGGCAGCACAGAGCGCGCTGCATTCTTGCTTGAAAGCTGAGTGAAATGTGGGTGAGGATTGTAGTCTACATGACATCACGGACTCTGGACTTGCCGTTGGACCAATCAAAGCAGCTGGCCTTCGCAGATTCTTCAATGGTGTCCATCATGTATTTGTGTGCTTCGAAGGCTTCGTCGGGTTTGCCTACAGAGAGGAATGCTTGGCACCGTTTCTGGTGGGCAGTGAGACACAAGATCTCGAGATCCCAGCCGAAGAGCTGGACAAAGCACTCAGTGACGAAATGCGTTATGTGTGCATCATCTTACGCACCACGGTCAAGTCCTCATATGTTTTACGAATGGGTTTCGATAAAAAAGCGCCCGAGTTGACAGCGGCAGTGAAGTGGTCAACAGCTTCGTCGTGATGCGCGCCATCGGAGGCATGTTATTCCGAGCTGAATGCGTAGATACGTCTAATGTGCGAGTTGCAAAGCTCAGCGTCGATGACCAAGCACAGCCGCATGACACTTACTTCCACGACACGACGTGCTAGAGGATCAGTATTCGGAGAAGCGGTAGCCAGCTCTTTGATCAGCAATATTGCTTCCTTGTGTTGATCTGCGCTGAAGAGAGCGATAGCCTGAAACACGGAATGAAGCAGAGAATATGCGAGACGGATTTAATGTACCTTGATCAAGATAAGGAAATGGTTGGTGTTCGAATCGTGATTCGTGAACACGGATGTGACGTCGAATGCTATCCTTGCCTCTTGGATGTGGCCCTTTCCACAGAGGGCGATACCCTTGGAGATGTAGCCTGTCAATGAGGGCCGAATGCTGATGGACTATGACAGGAATGAAAGTAAGCCTTTAGTAAGAAGGCCAAGATGAGTCAGTGTAACTGACCTTGATTGCATCATCAAAGGCGAGGTCCCAGGCGTGTTTTCGAGCCATAACGAATGAGCGATGGGCATATGAAGTATAGTCATTAGCGTCGGTGTGGATCTCTTGGGTGAGTAACTCTTCAGCAGTAGACAGATCCCCAGTTATACATGCATCGTGGGCTGTCGTGACAGCAAGGATCTGCATGAAAGACGCTCTAATTGTGGTACATGGGTCAAGAATGGAGACTCGCCTTTGAATTGGTGTTCTTTGGTACTGCCCACTGTGAGATCTTGTTGTCACAACCTCCGCTGAGGATGTACTTGCCGTCCGCGGAGAAAGTGATACATTCCAGCGGAGATGAGTGCTTGAAGATGGCGATGGTTCGTTGATCTGCGAGCCGCCAGAGACGAACATGGGTGTCATCAGATGCAGGAAGCGACAAGGGTACTAGCGGGGTGAATGGCAATGGCGTAGATACGATGAGTGTGGCCATTCCAAGGATCACCGACCTGCTGCCAGGTCAATGGATCCCACTCTCGTATGGTAGGATCGTTTATATTGCCTCCTGAAATAAGGCGTGTGCCGTCGGGCGTCCACGCGAGTGACAAGTTCCATTCTGCGTGACCCTTGAAAGATGCAACACGTTCCCTGGTGTCTGGATTATGAATGTGGATATTGCCTTCTGTTGCGATGGCAAGAAGTCCACCAGAAGGCGAATATCGAACGCGGTAGACACGATTACCACACTGGATTGGTTCTCCTTGCATCTGCCACGTTTTGGTACACCAAATCTTCGCCGTACAGTCATATGAACCAGCAGCCAGCACCGTACCATCCGGAGAAAAATCCACCGCGTTGATCCAAGTGGTGTGGGCTTTGATGGGTCGGGTGAGAGATTCACCAGTTTCTCCGCACCAGGCGATGATTTCTCCATTTCCATCACCGCTTGCTATTATTTGACAATCTCGTGATACCGCCAATGAACGCACTTCATGGTGATGCCCCACCATCCTCTTTAACATAACACCTGTCTCCAAGTCCCAAAGACGAAGTGTCATATTAGCCGAGCCCGTAACCATTCGTCGCTTATCCGGGAAAACTGCGACTGCCCATACGATCCCCTCATCCGCAAAAGTTCGAATGGGTGTGGTGCTTTGAATGAGCTGTGACATTTTGCTGGAAGTTGATGGCGTTGAGCACGGTCGAGGGAATCAGGGATTGTGGGTGTCTTTCTCTAAGATGCAGAGGTGCGTGTATTGTGTGTTTTTATGCTGCTTCACCACGCTAACCTATTTCGTCCAGACTCCACACTACGTCCAAGACACGAGATCGGTCGGCGGTCGCCTCCATTCCAGCAAGTTACATAATGCTCCCTACGAGTCACAACCGCCTTCCTCGACTGCACTGTGTACATGCCTCCCACTCATGTATCCACAGCTTCCTCAACTCCGCTGATGTATTTACTGACTAAGTAATGGGTAGTTGCATAACACAACACTGACGCCCGCCCAACACGGTTATGCTTAGTAGTATGGACTCCATTGAGTAGAACATTGCGAGGACCCTGATGCAAATTTGACACGTTTTACAATCGCATTGATAAACCGCAGTGCGACTCTGACGTGGAATCAGCTGTCTGGGCGAACCTATACTGACCATCATGATACTGGTTGCATTTTGGTGTTAGCATCAAGGACTGGGTTGATTGCCAGACGTTCCGGATAATTTCAGCTTGCTACTTTGTGCAAGTGTGGGTGAGTAGCTACTTCGTTCCAGTAGTGATACAACAAATGAGTTTCCCTACATAAACCTCGTTTTAAATATACTTCGAAACATCATAACTTGAAAAAATACTGTGACGGATCCTCGACCAAATTTCTCCTCCCTGCAGAACACTGGGAAAACATCTCCCTACACAGTGCTGCTAGTTGGCACATGTACACGCTCCTCGAAGACAATTGAAGCCATGCTAGTTTCTGCGTCGGAGTCGGTCACGAGCTTAGCGTTATGTTCTCGAACGCTAAGGATGAGGTGCGGTCCCAGCACAAACATCTGCATGATCAATAAAATTTCACAAGCACCATCGAGTGTCAGACCTCCAATAGTATTTGAAGCCTACAAAAATGATGAGCAGTTGTTACAAGATGTTAGCGACAGATCGGCGCACAAAGAACACTGGAAAGAAGTAAGCAAGCTGGATGCAAGAGGCACTAGCAAAGCTAGCACGTGCGGGACTTGAGAAAAAGACAACCATATTCACATTACAAGCTCACATTGCGAAATAAAACACGTGGGATTTTATCAGCACTCTGAAACAATCCTCGATGGTCGATTGTCTGAGTCGTCGCAGGTCACTGAAGTGTTTAACAGCGATCCAGACCGAAAGACACAGTGCGGGGACCTCCCAAACAGTGTTGAGCACCCAAACTGTTGATGTCAGACGTGGGACGATGTCTCCATCCGAGTCAGATTTCGGGCCGAAATTGCACATATATGTGCCATAGAGTATCTCTTCCTCTGATGTTCGTCCAATGAGTTGTATTCTTTAAGTCAACAAGTAAAGCTTACCCCCTACAGTATCATTGAGTCCTATTGTCGTGACTACTCCACAGGTGATGTTAACAGACAGGAAGAAGAAGATAAGCATCATCCTGGATCTCTGATACATGGCATATAACTGAATAATCATGATGACTTGCATCGTGTTTCAGTTAAGTTAATATCACTGAGATATTGCAGCTCACCGCCCAGCGTGGCAGTTACGACCACATTTGTCCCATTCAAAGCGTAGTACATAATGTTACCTGAAACACCCGATTAGTGATCACCCTCGTACTATGATCAGACACTCTGACTCACACCTATTGAGTCATTGTATTAAGCCAGGTTCAATGTTCAGCATCTCACTCACCCCTATAAACGAGCATGTTCATTGGATGAGAACGGTATCATTGCAGAATACTCACTGCACTTGTCACCGAGACCCACGGTATATTTACCGTGTGCCGCCGGTCAGGAGAATCGAACACAGAGTACATGAGACATACCCAGAATAGACGCACTGATCGTGAGAGACGAGCTATTAGCACAGCGCCAATTTGTTGGCCTCGATACATACACAGAATATGGTATTCCAATATAGCGTATCTATAACATTTTGGAGTCAGCACAACCGCCAACCACGCTATAGCACAAAATGAGGTACGAACAGCGAGATACAACACAGTAATGAGATACCAGCGTTGCTTCTGTCGCGAATCCATTGTATTCTGTTGCTTTTTTTCTGACATGGGACTCTGTCACTCACCCAAATCAGTTCAATCTACGACACCATTCTTAGTGAGTTTGCCGCTCCGACTATAACATCGACCTACCTCCTGTCCAAGTGTGACCACTGGAGATATCATAAGAATGTCAGCAGTTTCCGAACGATGTCCTGCTCACCCCAATCGTATACCACCACGACGCTGGCGGCAACTGAAAAAACATAAGTCAATGTTAGATCGAGACATCACCAACTGATACGACGAACCCATCCAGTAGCTATAAAAACAGATGAACTGATCGCCAGCCACCAATTTGAGGTTGCGGACATAATATTCGAAGGATGTGTCTGAGCAAGTGGGGAATGTTGTGGTGTATAGTAACGATGGTGGTGTTCAAGCTAGATATACTGCCGTTCAGCGTTTCTATCACCAAAATCGGCCCGCATGATGAAGATGAATATTTTATCCCGCCTTGAGACCCTTGATTGGATGGTGCGAAATCAAGCAAAATGGAAGCTCCCGGTTGAATCAAAGTAGATTTCAATTTGCAAACCAGTGGCAGTATTGAGCACGCGGCTACTTCAACAATGTTAGGAAAGTTCCAGTCGAAAGTGATGTTGGTAACTTGGCGGCCTTATTTCCAACGCCATTTTCGGGGTGTTCTTGCTGCAAGCTTCCACAAATCGAAGAAAATCATGTGGTCATTAGGTCCAAGCGTGATGTGATCGAGACAAGCCTGTGCACTCTCTTCGGCCCTGAGTTTGCTGGACAGGCCCCAAGTTGTGTCATTTTGATGCAAGAATTGAAAATTCGTTGCAGTTGTGGGGATGCAGTGCTGCATCAAGCGCTGTAGCGGATGCATGATGCATGATTCCTGGTACTGGATAGTGATGCAATATTGCTGATGCATGATAGCATCAGTAATGCACGTGTGCACCCAGCTGCTGATGCATTCCAGAATCCAGATGCGCATAAGTCGAGGTTCGGGACCAAAAGTCAACCGGCACGTGATCACGACGCGTTCAAGTTAACTCACACTTAACTTCGACCCTACTATAGTGCCAAGTAGAATTTCTTGTGATTGCCCGCCATACATCCTATACACATATCTTGCCACACTATAATTTTCCACAACTCAGCATCATACTTACATTCATTTCTGCATTTCAACCCAAACGCGCGGGACGCCTCTTCGTGCACACGGTCACCCTCTCAACATCCTTTGAGCCCTTCGCGCGGCGCTGCTTCAGAGGCTCACTCGCCGTTTTCAAAGCGCCTCTGAATGCAACGTTATTCATTGTGATCGTCTTTATCCAGCTCGCCCTCAACGCTTACGGGTACTTCAAGAATAATAATACAAACCGGAGCTCACGCTCTCAGTTTGACTCGGAACGGTTTGACGCGGATGTATCAGTCAACGAGGAAGACAGAGAAGACGGAGAAGACCCTCTTGACGAGGGAAGTTCTCGGAACATTTACTCAGTAAGCACCATATCCTATTCTTCTGGGATCTCAGATCTGACAGCATCCGTGGCAGTCCCTGGAGTTGCAACTGGTAACATTTCCCTCCATACTTCGGGCGATATAATCAACTGACGAGACATAGTCGGCTGTATCGTTAGCGTCCACATGTATGGCCCCTAGCACTCGTACGCGTCGTATCCGTCATCTTGTGTCACACATCAAGCTGCGCACCGCCAACGAAGGACCAGTCCACTTTCACGACAAGAAGATCCGAAAAATCAACTTGGAGTATCGTAGGAGTCAAACGCAGGAAGAAGAAGCTCTAGTACAAGACTCAAGCCGGAGCCGGATACTACGGATTTCAAACCAGCCGCTGGTTCGGCAGGTGACTCACGCTGTGTCGTCGGTTTTCCGCACCCCGCTACGCCTTCCGAAGAACACCGTGGCCAGTTACGCCCCTGAACGGCCTATCAGTGATGTAGTCACATTCACGTATCCACCGTATTCAGTTAGTAAGGTGACCGATTCGAGCGAAAGGAAGTGGCCATGGCAGACGCGAGGGCTGTGTATAGAAGCCTAGGCTGTCAAGTTATTGAGATCTCTCTGTAAATTATTGTAGAGGCTTCGTTTGAATCCATCCCTAAAACAGCCTTCGAGTTTTTGTGCTCAAGATGGTCCGTGCTCAGACCCAGTGAGCACCGGATATTGTAGGGGCGTACACTGCGAGTTTTCAAGGTGGTCCGTGCTCAGGTCACAGGTTCAAGAGTACTAGTAGTAGTATAAAGACATGCTTGTGGACCCGACGCGATGATGAGGTCACGTGACCCGTGCCTACATATAAACACGCCAATCAACAAAGAAGTCGCGTTATTCACCCTCTTACCACTACCACCACCAAGTGCGATCATCTTCTATCCATCTAACACACCACGCACACATACCATAAACTATAATGTCTGGACGCGGCAAAGGTGGAAAGGGTCTCGGAAAGTAAGTGCCAACGATATTTCTTAGTGAATGTTATATCTAACTTGGCTTGTGTAGGGGCGGTGCCAAGCGTCACCGCAAGATTTTGCGTGACAACATCCAGGGTATTACCAAGCCCGTATGTCCTTGCTCTTATACGCAATTAACACCTATCTGATGTTCCGCAGGCTATTCGTCGTCTTGCCCGCCGTGGAGGTGTGAAGCGTATCTCGGGCCTCATCTATGAAGAGACTCGTGGTGTCTTGAAGATCTTCCTTGAGAACGTGAGTCACCCCGGCTGCTAGCTGCGGAGCTGTCACCTGACTCCCTACAGGTTATTCGTGACTCGGTCACATACACTGAGCATGCCAAGAGGTAAGGATCTAACTGCTGTGGCTAGTGTTGGTTCTCACGCTGACGGCTGGCTATTTGTTAGGAAAACCGTGACGGCGCTCGATGTCGTGTATGCTCTCAAGCGCTCTGGGCGCACGCTCTACGGCTTTGGAGCATAAGCCTTTTATAATTTATTCTTACTTGCGCAGTTTCGATTTGTTGAGCGAAAATTACGAGCTGGTGAAGACCAAGGATAGCACTCGTTTTTGGTGTAGGATTTGCGTGATATGTTACTGCAGCTCAATGTTACTCACTAGGTCTACGATATGATGTACACTATTCTTGTCATACAAACACATGTGTCATGTACCTGACAGTGTGACGGGAAGCATGCAAACTGATGGAATGTGCTGTCGACTGCTAGTCGCCTGCATAGTTGATTGGTCTACATCTGGGTTGGCAAAAAAGTCAGTCCGATTATGGAGCCTGTCTTGCAATGGGAAACTGTAGTTCGAGGAACACGTAAAAGAGTTTGTGTGGGAGGAAGGAAGAGGTGAAGGACTCTGACTTCGAAGGAGTGAATCGATCACGAGTCGTAATTGCAGGGAGACTTGATGATAGATATTCGGCCCCACAGGCTGAACAGACTTGGGGTACTTGTACAGTCTGCTTGTTCTACAATTACGTGCCATGTACCTGACTTGTGTGAAGGACCGATGGAGTGTAGTAATATTGGTGTCGAAAGCGGGTTTGCCTGCCCAAGGAATACCGATTAGGTCCTACCCAACCAACCGCGACACAGCCAGTAACCTTCTGCAGAGTCAGCACGGCTTGACTCCGGCTTGATATAATGTACGAGGTGGAAGTTGGGTTCTAAATGTTCCTTTCTGAACTCTTGCAGTAATGGATGAGCGAAATGCTTCAACCTGGAACAAACATATATATGAGCAACTCGTCTTCCGGACAATGAAAGACATACAGTAGTATCCCGCCGCAGGATGCCTTCCCTCGTTCATCCACTGTCCTAACAGTTAATGCACCTTTTGCGAAATCGAAGACTGCATGACAGATATCCAAGCTCATTTGCGAGTCCCGAATTTTGCTTCCCGAAAAATTCGCTGCCATGTCGCTCAACACGACATCCGCTGTACCCTCGGGATTCCGTGAATTCTTCAGCGCATCCCGTACGATACGCGCCGAATCTGGAGCTAGAAAGTCCATCTGTAGCGTCTGCACGCCTGGTATTGGCACCATTGGCAGCAGATCCAATGCAACAATGTTTCCTCGCCCGGTAATCTTGTTCATAGGTTCGGTGCTCCAGGAACCGCGTTTCTGTACCTTCGCCTCTTCGCGTAACCCAAAGTCTTCCACATTGTCTGCCGCCTCAAGGGTCCACCCAAAATTTTCCGCGACGACCTGGCTCCAGCCGCCCGGAGCTGCACCAAGGTCTACGACACTGCGCACGCTAGGACGTGAGAGGAAGCGCCCCCACTTGTCATTCAGCTCGATGAGCTTGTAGGCAGCGCGTGAACGGTAGGATGACGGCGAGGAGAGGCGCGCTTTGACAAAGGGGTCACGGGATTGTCGTGCTAGCCATGCTGTGCTCGACTTCTTGTGCAAAGGAAGGGTCGGGCGGAATGGCATCAAACTAAAACGGAAATCCAGAAACGAAAAAAAATCCGTTTGTGGACGATGGGGAATTCGAAGTGGTTGTTTGTCAAAAGCCTTAGATCCAAACAACACGGCATGCCCACCTGGCACAAAACGGCACGTAGACGGTAGTACTACTTCTACGTCCTTGAAGTGACCGGAACTCTAGTGATTCTTCTGATTTTTAAGTGCCGCAAAGCGCATGTGCATTGTGCGCCTATCCCAGTCATAAATATGTAACAGGTACCTGCACTTTGGGATTCCACCTCTCCCAGGACCCACACAGCCATCCAATCTACCAACTATCTCAACGGTTATTGCGATGCCTCAAAAATATGCTCCATACGGCCTTTGGGAGTCCCCAATCACAGCTGATGCTATCGCTGAGGATGTATGTTCTCCAAATCGTTTCCGATCGCTTGGTAGTATCTGAAACTGACCTGCACCGTAGAGCGTCTCCATGGGCGACATATTTGTAGACCCAGTCACGAAAGATATCTACTACATCGAACAGCGTGCATCAGAGGGTGGTCGATACGTGATTCTGAGCAACCAGACTCAGAGTGAAGTCTTCGCCAAGGACTTCAATGCGCGCACGCGCGTCCATGAGTATGGTGGAGCTGCTGCGATTGCTTATAACGGGACTGTGTACTCTTCAAATTTCGCGGATTTCCTTGTCTATGCCGCGAAAGATGGGAAGATCAAATCAATCACACCAGGTGCTTATGTTAATACCCCAGACTACAACACCGTACTAACGCTCCGCGCGCAGAGGACCCGAAGAAGATTTATCGCTATGCAGATTTCTGTGTGCATCCAGTCCACACTGACCTACTCGTCGCAATCTTAGAAGACCATACCAACGACACGCCGCAAACTGTGCGCAACTCTCTTTGCGTTATCAATTCCACGGCTACGACTGTCACATCCCTGGTTTGCACTGAGGATGCACAAAGAGAATTTTATGCAGCGCCGACCTTCTCCCCCTCTGGAGATAAGCTCGCATGGCAATTCTGGGAGCACCCAGATATGCCTTGGGAGGGAGGACAGCTCTACGTGGCTGACGTCCACTACAACTCCAACACCCATACACTTAGCCTAAGCAACACGAAACTGGTAGCCGGTAGTGCTAGCACAATCAGCGCGTGTTACCCCTTGTGGGCCTCCAACGACAAGCTTCTCTTTACATCTGACGAAGGCGAGGAGGGAAACAGGTTCGCAAACCTGTGGGAGTACACTCAGGCGCGCACAAAACCAGTCCTCTCATCTGTTGTACAACAAGACTTCTGCATGCCACCATGGACGCTTGGAAATTACCCATTCGCGTTCCTGGACGATAATGGCACAAAAGCTATCTGTGTTGCATGGCGAGGCGGCCGAAGCGTCCTGTACGTTGTTGATATCACCACAGGATCCTACAAGGAGATCAAAGACGAATCGTTCGACTTTGTAGTTATAAAACCTGTCCGTCGCATGTCGGACTACACTTTTGTCTTCACGGGAATGCGAAGCAACGCCCCTGGCGCAGCCATGCTCTGTACTCTTACCGGGCCATCATTTGTGCCCGATTTTCGGGTACTCAAATCTACCGCATCGACGTCCGCTGCACCGTTCCCTGAGGGTATCATTTCGCTTCCAACACCTCTTGAACTCAAACTGGCGGATAACAGGATTGTTCATGCCGTGTACTACGCTCCAAACAACCCAGCGTATGCGGGTTCGAGCATTTCAAACGAAAAGCCTCCCTGTGTGCTTGGCGTACATGGCGGCCCCACAGGATTAGAAACCCAGAGTTTGACCTGGCTGAAGCAGTATTTCACAAGCAGAGGATATGCTTGGTAGGTCCTAGCGTACTCTGTAGGATCACCATGCTCATCAATTGCAGGTTGGATATAAACTACAGTGGTTCTTCGTGCTATGGACGCGCATATGTGTACGTTCATGTTTGTCATCATCATTTACATGGAGCAGCACTGACTATGTGACTAGGGAGCGCCTCAAAGGGAACTGGGGTATTACCGACGTAAGCGACTGCATCGAAGCGGTCCAATCGCCCGAACTCCGTTCCCTCATCGACACCAAGCGCACTGCGATCCGCGGTGGCAGCTCAGGCGGATATACTACCCTTGCCGCCATTTCCCTCGCCTCCTCTGCGGCAAGCAAGACGAAGTTTTTCGCGAGTGCCACGAGCAACTTCGGGATCTCAAACCTCGAGCTACTTGCGGATGATTCACATAAGTTTGAACTTATGTACATGATAAAGCTTCTAGGCGGTACGAAGGAGGAGATACCACATGTCTATCATGACCGGAGTCCAGTGTACTTTTCTGCGAGAATTGAGACACCATTACTCGTAAGTTTTGTGTTGATGACAGTGCGTTCTGATGGGTAGATCATGTTTTCAATAGGTTCTTCAAGGCAATGATGATAGAGTTGTTCCGCCTGCACAATCGTGGACTATCATCGACGGGGTCATTAAAACAAGGGGCGTGTCGAGGCGCACTTCTTCGATGGTGAACAGCATGGGTGGCGCGCGTCAGACACGATCAAGAGGACGATTGAGTTTGAGAGGGAATGGTACGAGAAGAGCATGGTGAGGACCTCTGTCAGTAAGTAAGAATGAAAAGCAGCAGTGTATCATCGGTGATATGATGTATGGATATCTCGGAGCGAAGGGAATGAAACGGAGATTGTGCCCGACACATGTTCTTCACTGACTCTCACTAATTGCTGGTAGCGACTGGTAGTGTATGACGGGCGTTGTGAAGATGTGGCTTTGATCTTGAAGAACTTCAAAGAAGTAAAACGTCGGATTGTAATTCCCGGACGCCTGGTACAGTAATTCAAATTACAGGCGTTTGAAGAGCCAACGACCGAAGGAGTGTTCATCGATGAGACTTCAGCGAGGCTGGGGAGGTTAGATCATCTGCCTGACCGTCAGACTCACTCTGTCCTTAGCTTGCGTGCATTCTTCTGGCCTCCAGCTCCATCAATGTTTCATTTGGTGGTGAATCCCGACAGTTTTGGCTAGTCCGTCGAGAATCTAGGTTGGCACGTACACATCACAGGCCTGGATATACCTTATGTTTCTGAGACGATCCGCACGAGGCGTGAACGTGAATTCTATTTCATGGACAGACTATCATATAAAAAGGAGCTTTCGGCGCAATGACCGGGCCAGCTAAGACGGAGCTCTAAGGATCTATACACGGCGAAAATGTTGTCAGTAGGTTTCGAACCGACTGCAAGAGAAACAGATTTTGATTCTGTTGTGGTAACCACTTGGTTAAGACCAGTTAAGATGAGTCTCCGAGGAATCCATCCATGAGTGAATGTCAAAGTGTGTTCCGATAGAAAAAAACCTTGTCGTGGGCAGGTTTCGAGCTTGCGCAAGTCTGACACAAACATATTTCGATTATGTTGTAGTAACCACTTTGGGCAGGCGAAGTTGATGAACCTCCGAGGAAATGTCCATCAGTGAATCTTGAAGGCGGATTCTGAGAAAAAAAAACCTCGTCGGCAGGTTTTGAACCTGCACTGGTACAACAGATTTCGATTCTGTGATAGTAACCACTTTGACCAAGGCAAAGTTGAGATGAACCTCCGAGGAAATATCCATCAGTGAATCTTGAAGGCGTATTCTGAGAGAAAAAAAACCTCGTCGGCAGGTTTTGAACCTGCACTGGTAGAACAGATTTCGATTCCGTTGCATTTACCACTTTGGCCAGGGCGAAGTTAAGATGAGCCTCTGAGGAACTGTCCATCAGTGAACCTTCAAGGCGTGTTCGGATAGAAAAACCTCGTCGGCAGGTTTTGAACCTGCACTGGTGGTGTCATTCCAAGAGACAGATTTCGATTCCGTTGCAGTAACCACTTTGACCAAGGCGAAGTTGAGATGAGCCTCTGAAGAACTGTCCATCAATGAACCTTCAAGGCGTGTTCGGATGAAGAAAAAAAAACCCATTGACTTGGTACAGTCCAAGAGACAGATTTTGATTATGTTGCAGCAACCACTTTGAGAGTCAGGGCGAAGTTGCTCCGAGGAATTGGGCATGTTCCGATCGGAAAAAAACCCTGTTGTTCGGCAGGTTTCGAACCTGCGTAGTCCAAGAGAAACGGATTTTGATTCCGTTGTGGTAACCACTTTGGCGAGGACGAAGTTGAGATGAACCTCCGAAGAACTGTCCATGACTGAATCTTCAAGGCGTGTTCCAATATGAAAAAAAACCCTGTTGTTAGGCAGGTTTCGAACCTGCGTAGTCCAAGAGAAACGGATTTTGATTCTGTTGTGTTAACCACTTGGGCCAGGACGCTTGCTGGTCAAGTTTAGACGAACCTCCGAAGAACTGTCCGACATGTCGACAGGTTTCGAATCCGCACCACAAGATTGAAGAGAGTAGAAAGTTTCTAATCTGTTCTGGTGCCAAACGGTTAGCTATGTATATGACTACTCAAGATAGGCCTTGAAAAAATCGAAGAACACCATGCATTGACAGTAGACTCACATGGGATTAGCAGTCATTTACCAAAAATGAAATAAAAAGATTAGTTTGCGTTTAATTCGATGCATGCCAGGAATAAGCGAGTCGGGGGGTGGTGCCGGCGCCGTCACGATATGACACTGTAACTGCAGGACAAAAAGCCGGACAGCCGCGCTATACTATGGAACCTACAGGTTGTTGATCGTATTAATCTCTAAGTTAGAGGTGTACGGAGTCGTCAACTTGTGACTACCATTTTTGACCCTAATCCATACCAAACAAACCAAGCTCCGGATTGAGATTCCCAACGATATTAAATTGCTTACAACGACAACTAGGCGGGACATCATCATGGCCGTTCCACCTCCCTTCGTCGGGTATCGCCAGGTGGACTCCTCCGGTCCTGACGAAGGGTATCTATCAGAAGACGTTTTCTATGTCACGGTCGACCTCGGTGCCGTTGAACCAACCCTGCTTCCCAGTAGCTCAACCTTCAGGCTTGTAGTAAGCACTGGACCCCATCTATCGTGCTACCGCTACAAGGCAAACAAGGGCTACACCATTTCTGCAGCTTTCTGGCCCTTCCTTTAGGGCTGGCATGATACAGTCCTTGGCTCGGAGCTTTTGTTCACGGAGACGAAAAGTAAGTAAGTATTCGCTGCATCTTGAAGGCCAACTGACACATTTCCCTCCATCAAAGACGACTTCGAAAGAATTACGCGATCTTTCAGATATGTTGGCGTTACCGAGCGACGTATCCAATTCAAAGAGGTACAGCTACGAGGGAAGTCGCGTGAATGATTGGGCGAGGATGGAATCGCTCCTGCTGGCAACAATTCTGACAATGACTGCGCCAGTGGAAGATACACACTTGTGCGTATGACGGCGATTGGCAGTATTACTGAGCCTCAGACTAGAGCACAGCAAGAAGCGACGTGACAGTAGGAAGGAGAAGGATGTGCTCGCCCAGGAAGAGGGGAAAGACAATGGTATGATGATAGTAGTTGATATCACTGTTGAGGTGTGTACTCGTTTTATCGTATCGTCTTACTGGCGCCGCGAAGTACTATAAATTCGAGCATCCCTGTGTTATACTTGCTTCACCAATTTATAACCTACAACACAGATACCCCTCTGACAGGAGCTTCTTCGTTTGTGTCGTTTAGTGGGGGTTCATTGCCTGCGGACCATGTTTCTGGACTAGACAAGATTTCCAGCAAATCAAGCACTTTCCCGCAGACAGTAACCTCCTTCGCGACCGAGAGCAACGGTTCAACGATATCCACATCAACTTCGCTTGGCGGTGTGGCCATCTTCAAGTCTACTATCGGCTCGTGGCAAGTTGCTACTGCCAAGGCCGCCATAATGCATTCAATTTCCAGTGGTTTCAGTTCTTTCACTACCACAGTCAATTTTTGCAACATTGGGAGATGGAAGCCATCGAGTATGTCGATGAATTCCTGCCGATCCGATGTGATGGGAAGAGTGATTGATTCGAGGTGAGATTGTGTGACCGTATCAATTCTATCACCAGAGCCTAGGGAATAATCATCCACCACCATGGTCTCCAGATGAGGGAAAATCACTGAAGTGAAACGTATGGCGTTGACGGAAGTATGTTGAAGGCGGAGATGACGTATATCTCTGCAGGTAGGAGCGGGTCTGGCAGGAAAATCACTTCGGTTGAAGATGTGTAGGCAATGGAGATTCGGCGCGTTGAATCTCCTGAACTCTCGCAGGAAACATTTCAATGTTCTCAACCGAGGTGTATCAACGTTATCACTCCAGTCATAAATGGTAGGTGACATGATAGCCACCGTCTCCCAACGCCCCCTTGCAGAAAGCAGGATTTCGAGCAGTCGACAATCCGCCCCTGATCGGTATGGTCGGAGATATGGCAAGTATCTGGCTTCCCGATCGCGCGAGTAGCAGAGCTGCTCAGACACGATGCTAAGGCTGAGAGGGCGACGTCCTGAGCGGGCGAGCCAAACCTCTAGTAGGGATGGAAGGAAGGGTTTCAATGGTTGAATTCGGCCCGGAAGTGCAACATGGATCCGTGACCAGATTTCTGTCGTTGAATGTGCAATATCTCGCCAAAGGCGACACACGCGGGTGAGGAGTAGGGGAGGACTGGTAACATCGGCTGAGATGCATGTGTCTCCAAACGAGAATATACTGGGGTTTTCTGGGACATCGTTTAAGATGAGCAAGAATACTTGCTGTAGGAGTTCTACTGGTAGGCGATTGATAGGAGGCCCAGTCGGATAGTTCATTCTAGCGACTTCCGTCGGAATGTCGTTCGCTGCAAAGAGAGAAATAGGAGTACTTACTTCGGTTGATTCGCCGTACAAACAAGCCTAAACACCGCTGTGGTCGTTTCAACTTCAACTAGAGCCACTACTTCCTCAGTTAAACAGACTTATCGGATTTGTAACGGCGCCGACGCCAGCCCCCGACCCGCATATTCCTGACATGTTCTGTGATATATGGCCTTCTACTTTCTTCACTAATGTGAAAGTAACGCAGTGAGTGGCGTTCATGATATCAATTACAGTCCACACTTTATGTTTTAACGGAAATCTCGCGTTAGCTATCGTCTTCAGCCTATAATTTCCCTGGACTAAGGCGTCTCTCGGAGCTTCAGAATTTTAGGTCTATCCATAACTTACCTGGCAGATTCGCGCAAAGTAACAGATTACTCGCGACAACTGCACGTGATCAAAGAAGCCGAGGACTCTCAGTTCAAACTTCAGACAGACACATAACAGAGCATAACCTAGCCAATTAAAACTATCTGCCGCATCCTGAAATTTGAATGACCACCATAGCTTGAAAATAGGTTCCGGTGCAATAGCTAGAACTGCAACTGTCAACCAGTGAGATCTCCGATATTACACTAGACGGTCATAACATATTGATGACTTGATGACTATTATGCCCAACGCCCCAGGCAGCGCCATAATGCCACATCCGAAAAGCATGCATGAGAGGGCATAAGCAACGCGTCCGTTAGACCCGTTGATCATTTCTTTATTGAAGATAAACTCGTGAGCAAGAAGCTGCATAAAAATGATGAGTGCTCGGGCTCTGGTCACGACACTAAGAAATATAACATACCTCAACGAGACCAGTATACAACAGGATACCCGCACTCAGCGAGTCGAGCACTCCACTCACAATGGAGGCGGTGGTGCTGTTTGGGTTGTACGTGCTTTGAACTACCAAGACCGATTGCAATGCCTAATGGTGTGGTGATTCCGTACAGCAGCGCGCCACAGATGGCTACATAATTGTACTTTGGGGGAAGCTGTAAGTGAGCGAGACGAGTACCAACTCCAAGACCCTCAAAGCTCTCTACGTATCATGTCAGTCCAACACTGATCCATAGGATACTAGGATTGCTCACGATGAAACACGATGACAACAAACAATATTTTGAAGTTCGGATCGACCGCCAGCGTCAAACCAATGAGCATACTTCACAAAGAGTAAGCATGAATTAATCATTGGACGTGAGTCAAGAGAAATTGCACCTATGCAATAATACGCCAAATTCTAGGATGAACACACCGATGATCTGCCCTGTGGCACCAAGATCCAGGTGCTTATGATCATGGGCAGATTCTAGATCTTCCTTGCTCTTCTCAGGGGTTGAGTCGTCATTCGGTATTCCACCTTCAGGTCCATGTGCAGCGAGGGCACCGAGACCGTGACCGTGCGCATCTGTTTGGGAATAAGGGGAGCCTCGGCACGCGATCAATCCAAAACGCACCATGACTCAGACCGAGGGCCGCCAACTTGGCTGTACCCCACCTGAAGGCCACCAGCTCAACGATAAAAATCGAAAATACGCTGAGCAAGGCTAATGCGAGCGGGTAAGGCTGTGAGTGATTATGACATGTACCTAAGTAATGATTCTGCTCCCATTGACAACTGACTTACATACTCCTGCCAAGCCGGTGACAGGCATGGAGATGCAAGCTCCTCTATAGCGGGGCTGAGGAGATGAATAAAGGCTGTAGCTATCTGTGGAGATGTGAACGACCAATCTAATCAATGAGCTGATGGAACGCACGATGACACCGGAACCAAAGTATTTGGCAAAGCTACGAGATTCGAATCAGAACGCTGCACATGTTCGCGTTGGATAATCTCACTCAAAGACGGCTTTGGGAACGTGAAGCCAGCTTGACCGTGTAGCAAGGACTGGAAAAAGTGCGCCGCTCATGGATCCGAATGAGGATGATGAAAACCGATGCGATGCGCAACTGTGGGTATGTAGTCGCGCCTCCACCGGAACCGCAGTTTAAATCCGACATGGTTTGAAGTGAGGTAGCCTTTCACGAACTTGGCGAGTGAGAGAACAAGAAGATTAAATACTCTGTGAGGACGTTATATATCCCCTCTGACTTTCATGACTGGGAGGGTTCTGCACTGGACCTCCTGATGCGGAAACCTAATATCTACACGTGTCATCACTCGCGCCACCCTGTTTCTACTTTGGCTCCAGAGATAGCGTATTCTGAGTCTCCGATTATGAAATATGCAGCTAGACATTAGATCTCTGAGAAGAACATTAGTGGTAGTCAGAGTGACTCGGCGATTACGGTGTGATTCTAAGAAGATGCAAACTTTCAAAATCGCTGCCAACTCTGAAGATCTGAAGACCCTAATGACATATGCTGCATGTGCTGGCATTGCTGGCATGAGCCCGTGAATGAGATTTAAATAGTCACAAACGACTTCTGCTCATTTGGCGCCAAGACCACGAAACACACAACAAAACCGTATGTTTAAAATAAATAAAAATCCTTCTAGCCCTTTAGGATGTCCATCGCGTCTTCGTCACTCATGTCTGCGGAAGTCTATAGTTCATTGCTCATCCATATACACGCTAGTAGAACTAGCGAAGCGAGAGCTCAGCGCTCAGTGATGTTAGAGAACAATACTGAGGTGTCGACGACCAATTAGGTAACGTAACACTGGAGGATCGACGAGCGGAAGTACCATAAGGTGCAGAAGTCAAGAAGTACGGGACAGTATGGTGCCGATGGTGATCTAGATAACGAGAAAGGAAAGTCTCGCTACTGTGCCTCATGTACTACTCGGTTCGCAATAAAATCTGTCCGAGGCCCCCGCGCATGGAGCTAGGGGATTCCACTTGCCTAATAACCGCGAGACCTTGGCTTCAACAAGGCTTGAAGCGCCTCGGAGTTTTTTTTTTCTACCGCAAATTACAACAAGAGATGTTGATACACTACATTTGCTCTTCCTCTCTTGCAAATAGCGTTCGAATATCCGCACTCTGGAAAGTGCGGTGTATAGCTGTCCGTGTGCGAACGAATCTGTGCGCAGGAAACTGTTTGCGATTTACAGTCCAGCTTGAACGCGCTAGATTGAAAGAGAACATTGCGGGGTAGTCTTACGTCTTGCGTGAAAAGAGCACGATGGAGCCATGGTGGTTAAAGAACAGGAATGTAGCTAGGAGAGAAATGAGCAATCACATGTGGAGCTCAGAAGATAGGCATTGGAAACAATTACAAAAGGAGGAGTAGCGACACGGAGATAAGCGCTCACGGATAGCGGGCGGGTGAGCGATTAGGAGTGCATGTCACGGTGGAGCACGGACAGGGGAGTCACGCGAATTCCGCGGGATCAAACGTTCGACCAACTTCAAGCTGATTCACAATTGCGTGAAGCACCTCCCGGATGGAGGTGTTTCGACGATTCTGAGCACCCAAAATCCGAGTTTGAATCATAATCGCCGCTGACTCTGAATTTGACTGATAAATATCGAGATACCGCCGGCGGTGGCGTCCACCAGGCATGTTCATGCACTCCTTTTTGATCAGTACAGACCTCATTTCACGGCGCTGTTGGTCTTCAAGCTTTTTAAACGGAAGCAGGTATCAGATTGACAAAAAGAATTTCTGGCGCTAAGCATGGCAGATTCATCGCCACTCCAGAAATCCGAGCAAATGTATTCACATTTGGTGCTAACACTGCTTCTACCGAAGACGGAATTTATCTATTGGATGCGCGGACAACTATCGGTTCTACCACTGAATCTTGACGACGAAGGCAAATGTGCGCACTCCCTACATCTCTTTGGCACATGTACGTGATTTCTCTCTATCTTTGTTTTTTTCCACACATTCCACTCACCAGACAACATAGAATCTTACTTTACTTCAGACACCCTGAAAGAAGCCGATCACACTCCATTGAATGCACCAGAACACGCACCCATCCTGGAGTACCTCCTCATCGCCTGGATCTCAACCAGAACTGCATTTGCGCGATTCAACGAAACATCTCCGTGGAAATGGGTCAGAAACGCGCGCGTGCGCGTAGTTACTCTGCATCGTCGATTCGTTGAAGTCCAATTCATCAATATTTTGGATGGAACGAAAGTTGTATTTTCCGCATCAACTTTTCGTTCCATCCAAACTGTTCATCGTGGACGGTGAATCGAAGAAAATTTCCTTTGCGATCCGCGTATGTAATTACGTTTAATAGTTGTCAAGGCTTGACACTAGCACGAACCGTGCTCAACTCCCGAACGGATCCCTTTGCTCACGGTCAAATGTACACGGCATTATCGAGGGTGAGAGCGCGAAGAGACAAAAATCGCAGTTTGAACCATAGAATAACCTGATGCCTCTGGAGGCGATTCGACGATTCTGATGATTCTGAGCACCCAAATTCGTTACGAGTTTGAATCACTCACTGTCAAAATCACATCATAATCGCCGCCGAATCTGACTGCCACTTTTATGTAGCATATAATAACAAAATTCATCTTAACTGGTGTTAGACAACTCGAGTGTCCTGATGTTGCGAGCGAGCCATCTGAACGGCTGTCCTACGAGCGTACGTAACTATAATATTATATCAATTTCCTTTTTGGTCAAGGAGTGGCGAAATTTCTGCGATTGATTCAGACATAAGTTTTGCAAACGAAATGGCTACAATAACAAGTATCAAAAGGGCGAGACCTGCGAGCTCGCCAAAAGAAAACAAGAAAGTACTCCCTCGAAGCGACCACCTTCTCGTATCCTCTACGAAGGGCAAGCAAAAAACAAAACAATCCACAAAACCTCTCCCAACATCCTTCAAAATAGTCGCCGGATCCTACGAAAGACTGCTGTATGGCCTTGATGGATCTGTCTCGCTTAATGAGACGAACGATAGCTACAAGTTCGAGCTGCGACCAACCTTTCTATTTCCTGCACACGTATCGTGCATCAAGGCCGTCGCTGCGTCTCCGAATGGCGGGAAATGGCTTGCTACGGGGAGCGCAGATGAAGTCATAAAGGTTTGGGATTTGCGTAGGAAAAAGGAGATCGGCGGGCTTTTGCACCATGAAGGTGAGTCATAGTGTTCTATACTGTATCTACCTCTTTACAACTTATCGCGACAGGGTCTATAACACAGCTTCATTTCCCCTCCCGCTCGCATCTTCTCTCAGCGTCCGAAGACGGTACATTATGCTTGTTTCACGCACGCGACTGGGTCGTACTTCGCTCCCTCAAAGGTCACAAGGGCCGAGTCAATTCTATGGCGGTACATCCATCAAATAAAGTTGCGCTGAGCGTAGGCAAAGACAACACGCTGCGCATGTGGGATCTTATGCGGGGGAAGGGGTCTGCTAGTACGAAGCTGGGAAAAGGTAAATGTTGGTTTTTCTAGGCCCCAGATCCATCTCTCACCTCATTTGATGCTTTAGAGGGGGAAGTCGTGCGGTGGTCGCCGACAGGCTCGTCGTTCGTCGTGCAATCTCAAAACACCATCGATGTATTCACCGTTGTAAGTGCACGTCATAACTTTTCCGTATATTTGTAAATTCAGTTCGATCGCACTTAGGACATGGTTCTTCGCCACACAATCACGCATCCATCCCGAATACATACAGTTCGATTTAGTAACCGAGTCAACGGTTCCGGAGAATTGTTACTTGTCGGTGCAGAAGACAAAAAATTGTCGATATACGACATTCCAGATGACCCAGAAATATTGCCCACCGTCATTGCAGAAATGACTGGACACTCCAGTCGGTACGTACAATGCACTCGTTCGGCTTTGTTTTTTACCTTCTTTTTAGCGTAAAAGAAGTCGAGATTCTTCCTCTCGCACTACCCCGATCAACGAAGGCAAATGCACCCCTCTCGACTATCATCCTGTGCACCGTCTCGTCTGACGGTAAAATTCACGTTTACGACCTGGCTTCGCTGCCCGCCGACCAAAAAGCCGGAAGTGAAGTGCTGCAGATATCACCTGTGGCTGAGTACGATACAAAAGGCACGCGGCTGACGTGCGTGACCATCGCGGACGGCGAGGCTCTTGAGCATGCCAAGAGTGTGAATGGGAAGCGGAAGCGGGGGGATGAAGACAGCGAACAGGAAGATGAGGATGAAGGATGGGGAGCTCATGAACGAGAAGCAGAAGATGATGAAAGTGGGTGAGGCCGAGGTTTGATAGGTTCCTTGTTTATCGTATACGTAGCTGCTATAAACTCATCGATGCTCGTCTTGTTTCATTTTTTTTCAGTTCGTTACGGTGTTCCTACTAGCATGAGATCCAACCTCATGTCACCACTCATTCGGAGTAGCATAGTGCCTACCGCCTTCGCGTGCAGTCCGAGTCGAGATCATGATGTCCAGGTATTGTCACCCTCATCCAGCCAATTTTTCCTCTTGATTTCTGGTCTAAACAATATCTCACCCTGCTGAATGTGTCTTGCCAGGTTTATATTTAATAGGTGCGCGACACCTGAGTGAAAACAAACACAGATGTCAGCGCAGGACAGTTCCAGATGGGTAGTCCGCTCCTATGCACAGACAAGGATTACATGTCAGCTGTCGTATTGATGAAGTAGATGCCGTCCTCAGCAGGGGTAGGATTGTCACCGGAAGCGTGAACAGTGGTCAGGATATCGGCAGTACTCTTGCTTGTTTGCCATCGTGACGGTCAAGTGCAGAAGAGCGGATCGAGTGGATCGAGGAAACGACCAGTACTGGATACTTAATTCAGAGATAGGACGATGATGAGCTACTGCAGTGAATCTCAAGGAATATCTTACGAGCTGGGTAGCACCGACAAGCTTTAACACGGACTCCATAGAGTCTCTGATGCAATTTGAAGGTCATTCGATGAGTGATCTGTCAGGATCGTTCTACTATCCATATGTCATATGCTTAACAGGTGTGCTCAGCCCGGCGTGACGCTCAGGCTGCACCTTGACGATTCTGGAGAAGCTCCAAACTCCAGATTTGATATTGCCGTCAAGCACCACCTACTAACAACCTTTTGCGGTATAGATCTTCAGGGGTCCATCTTAACTACTAGGACCCAGTAATTGTGCCGAAACCTCCTTTTGATGTGATAGTAAGTAATTCACCTTCATGCACTGCGAGGGTCGTCTTAGATATCTCCAAGGTGCAGCGCGGCGGCCATATGTGTCGACCTGGATTCTCGACAGATTGACAGAGTCCCACCCCTTCAGTCGTTGGTGTCGGGATCCGATTCGGACCGTCCTAAAAATTACAACTTGAAGTCAACATATATAGAGCCATTCAAGTCAACTTATTTGTCAGCGCACACAAGTACATACAGACTCGTATAAAGGTCAGAAGATGACGAATGAACATCTCAGTCCAAGAGATGTGAGTATTGGTCCCTCGCACACTTTCGCCTCACAACCTCGAGAGTTGGCTCTTCCAATCTGACCGAGGATGGCTTGAAAGGTGGGTCTCCCTCTCTCTGAATGAGACTAGATGGCATCTGACTCGCCCATATCTGGGTCAACCTATAGCTAATTGGTAGCAATTTGTAATAGCTGCCCCAGTGACATCATTGCGTCGAGCAGAAATAGGAGCCTCGGTTACTATGTAGATCCGGATAATGTTCCAAACAAACATAAATACCATATATTTTCCCATCGCCAAGTTAACCTTGCTCTCTCAAACTAATTACTATCTACTTATCCACTGCATCTTAGGACGCCTCTTCTCGTTTCGCAGACACGATGATTCCGCGAATCTCCAAGCGGTATGCCAGTACTGCCAATCCCAAACCCAAACCTCGGAAGGGCACAAAGGGTGTACATGGCGTAACACCAGGACATCAACCCGTATCACCAGAAGAGCAAGCACGCATCATAAGGCGTCGCATCGAGAAGGCTGAGAGAGACGAGCGTATGGACATAACCATGGCACTGACTCCGGTCAAGACGTGAGTATCTTCACTGCATTGTTCTTCCTTATTCCATATATTCTGTGACGAAAGTTCACGGATATGGTTGCCCTACCATACCAATGGAGGCTGGCTAGCTGGCGTGGCTCCATGATGTCATTGACGTTATTCATGTTATTCATGGAACCGTTATCGTCCGCGTAACCTTGAGGCACCCAGTCTCCATTTGTCCTCGCTTGCTCGTATATTTCCTCATTATACTCATATTTTTCCTCGGTTCTGATCATTATTCTCTTCACCAGGCACATGGGAGGTTTTACCCGCCCCCGTGACCTACGTGCTCTGTATTGGTCAAAGGATGGTCCGTACGATGAACAGAAGAGGTCTTACGAAACGCCCTCTCCTGCAGCTTACGTCCCTCACACCGTTTACCTTCTCGAAGCCCGCCATTTAACCAAGCATGGTGTAGGACGAGCTGACTCCATCGAGCATGTCGTCGGCGTTTGCCGTGAATGTGATTTCCCAGATGTCCTTGCCAGGTATAATTCTGCCCTTTCTCCGGCAATTGAAACCATGGACAACGCCCGCTGGCCCTGGGTAGCGCAAGCTACGTCCAAAGCATGTCAAGTGGTGGAATCCTGGTGAAGATCCCAAGGAGATTGCGAGGGGGATTACTGAAGACAACCAATATGAGGTTGAGGGTGTAGTGGCATTCAACGGCGAGAACAAGCGGTTTGAAGTGCCCCTCAGTAAGGGAACATTGATTCTGCCCAAGCTCACCACGACTGGGCAACAAGTCCGAGCCTTCCACTCATCAGCCACTCGCTCCTATCCTTCCGAGTCTTACAACGAAGAACACATCGTTCCCAACTTTTATGTCAAGCACAAAAAAGATCGCAAGCGTCAGGCCGACAAGCTGATGAAATCACCTGTCACACCGTCTACCACTTCTCCATCCGCCACTGATACTACCGGTCTTGATGTCGCGGCTGCTGAGGAAGCTGCCCACGATCCGGCTCGACAAACTAAAGCCGTGAAAAGACGCAAGCATGAAGAGTCTGCACTAATGGAACACCTCTCAGACTCTATTCTTGGCGACGACCTTGTAGCCAGCACACGTCGCCTTGTCACCAAGATCCCTGTCGAGCACTACGACAAGGACGGCAATCTTGTGCACCCGAGCGGGTTTGTCGTTCCTGGCAAGGGTCATTCAAGCACTAGTGATGCTGCACGTGCCAAAGAGCAGGCGAGAGATCAGGATGAGGAACGCGCTGCACAGACAGCCTCAGTAGCTGAACGTGTCCTCGAATCAGACTTCGATCATGTGCATTCCGCTATGGCGAGCACGCGCCCGCGTTCTCATAAGGTTCCCTTTGAAATTAGGGAGCCTGACGGGACGGTGAAACACCCGAGCGGCTTCGTTCCTCCAACTCCCGCCAACGAGTTCAAGTATTCTGACAGTGCCAGTCTTGAGCGGGGTCTCGCGGGTGCTATTAGCAGACAACGCGCCCGTGATGTGGAAAACAATAGCTCCACGATCGTGAAGGGCCGTCGTCTGCACACCACTGCCGTTGTGCGTGCAAGTGAGGTAGCACTTCCAACCCGTCTCGTGCAGCCTGTGCCTGCTCCTGAGATTGACTCTCAAGCCTCATCAGGGCTCTCCGAAAGCGAGGCAGACCATGTTGACGCTATCCGCGCCAAATACCTCCCAACGCTTGCACAAGAGCCCTTTTTTCGACCCCTCTTGACGTTGACAGTTTCTACCAGACCCCTTGCCAACAGTCTAGTGCGCCTTTCGCGTGGCCTTCCTCGTGGCCTTCCTTTTTATGCGTCCATTGTACCTGAGGACCGCAAGTTTTCGGACTCTTTATCTTCCCGCATGCGCAACCTCCGTCTGAACCGTATGCAGAACCTCGCAGTAGCGATGGCACAGGGGCTGTCCGGCGCCCGCGGTGGCTTCGTAGGCATCCGGTTCTCTCCCGACGAACGAGGACGAGGTGTGGATGGGGAAGGTCTCGACAAGGCTTTGGACTGGAATAAGCGTGTTATTGGTGTCGGGATCGGCAATTGGTTCTCTCGTGCGCAGGAATTGAAAGAGGGGTTCAAGATGGACGCAGAGGAGGCAGTCGTCACTCCGTATACCTCTGAAGGGGTGCAACTGGACAGCGGCCCGTTCAAGATGTACGGGCTTGACGACTGGGGCAGGCGTATCTGCGACGAGACGGGTGAAGAGTTAGCGTACCCGTCGAAGTCTGCGCAGGCATACACGGTAGAGCAAGATAATTTTGATGCGCTTGCGGAGACGAGGGAGACGTAAGGTGTAGAGGAGGCTTCCGATTGCAAGGAAGCTGTTTGCGAGATTGTCGGCGAAGGTCGTGCTGTGAATGGAATGTGTTTTATTGCTCTACAGACGGTTTGTCATAGAGATTGTATTTGTATCATACCCATCATCACGCTTGTGTTCTTACAGTACTATTCAAGCATTTTGTTTACATCCCGATGCATTCGTTGTAAATAATGGTCACTGTGCAATGCTTTGATACCCTAAAGTTTCAAAGACCCTGAAACTTGATCATGGGAAACCAACTCCAGTGCTCGAGCGCTCAGGCACTACGTGTCTGATTGGCAGGGCATCCCCGAGCCTACACGCGTCCAATCATCGATTAGAGTAAGTCATCCTCGCCACCCATTTCCAAAATGGAGTGTTCTTCGACAACTAGGCTTCAAGTATTCCAACATGTCCACTATTCCTACAGGCACATATGTTATCATGAATGCCACAACGCACACATACCTGAATGTGCTCGCTTTCCAGCCCGTTCCAGGTGACATCGTCAATAGTGTTGGAAATTACTTAGGAAATGACATGGTGTGTTTACCTCGCGCTCATCATCGTGTGGTTCATTGTATCCTTCGCAGTGGAACGTGTTAAAAACTGAGTCGTGTGGGGTAACTATACAGTCCTACGGGACTGGTGCCTTCCTCTCCTTCGATCCATCAAACAAAACCGACACTCCCGCTGGAAGCGTTATCACCAGTCACACAATCTATCCGTGGAGTCTGCAGCAAAACACCGCAGTCCCATATGCCTGGTAGTAAGTGTCAAATCAATGAGCGAAGAAGAGGTTAATCTTCAAATATAGTATCGTAGACCATTACACTGGTAAAGGGCTTGCTGTGAAGGACAACTCCGCCGCAAACGCTGCGCAAGTACGCCTCAAACATTTCTTGTAAACCGCGTCCCTCAATATTAATGTTATTGCCAGGTTCTCGAATTGGGACTGACAAATAACGGAAGCCAGGCTTCGGTTTTTCATTGCAAAGGAACCCCTAGCTGGTACCAACTAATTGTCGCCCAGTATCGACAAGATTATCGGAGACTTATCTTTCTAGCATTGATGAATTTGACTGAGTCGAGAAGTGTTGAACGTCAGGGGTCTTTAACATGCCACACTCACGAGTTTGACGAGAGTGAGTGCTGACTTTAAACGCGACAGATTTTTGACCATCGCAGTGTCGGAACAAGCACTGCGGACGGAGAACTTGAAGCTGTATCCTCGAGGTCTTGAAGAGCAGTTTCATCGTTGCACCCTCTGATAGATTTGGAGGCAGCCGCTGCAAGCTGGTTCTCTGGTATCTGCTCAGATTCGTGTCGTAAGATTTCAGCAGCGCGCATCGTATACTAGGTGTGTAGCATCGCCAGTGGAAGGACTGGTTCCCCTACAGATTCTGCACGTCCGGTCCAATGCTCAAATGTTTAAGTAGGTAAACAGTGAAACCTGTGTTTCGCAAACGGTTCAGACTGAAGTTAGACATTGAACTGTGGCGGTGACGGTGGCGCAAGACAGAAGCTTTGTTTTGCTGTTTGCATAAAAATAAAATGACGACTGCTACTTCAACTTGAGATCTGAACACGAGGAATTTTTAATCATTCTGATAACAACTTTGGATAACAAGATCAGGGTATATCGAATAAAAGATGTCGATCAGCTCTAGGGATAAATAGATCTAGGTACTTATTGGGCCAGGCTTCAGACTTCAGCGCTCAGCGCTGGCGTACATGGAGACTTGATATATATTGACAAATCATAAGTAATCATAGGTATAGCAATAGTACATATATAACAAAGGCAGTTCTGAGAGTCGACTGGGATGGCAAGCTCAATCCTCCAGGTCAAGCATTGGAGTGTGTTAAATATGTGGTTCTATACTGTCAGATTGGAGGATCTGGAGGGAGTGGAGCCGGTTCATCCGAGGGAAAAGCTTTGAGAAAAGTATCTCAAAATCAGAGGAATAAGTCTTTCATATGTATTCCTCGTCACGAGGGTATTTCAGCGTGAGAGCTTCCAACCTACTGTCCGAGTTATGGGGCTCGAGGGCGCATAGGCTTGCCTTGTCCATGTCATAGTCACAGTCCACGGTACTGAGTGTGATACCAATACAAAGTTTCTTCAAGCTAGGGCACAGCTCAATGAATCTGACGACCTCGGGCACTGTAACCCACTGTGGCATGGGTACCGCGCCAGACATGCTTCCATCCGTCTTGTTGAGGAGTAACACCTCAAGGCAGCGCCATGCTTCTGCCATTTTCACCAGGTCGTTCGCGCCGATGCTCATACATGATCTCGTATCGATGTCCACAACCCGAAGTTGACTGAGGTAGAAGAGTGGCCGTATGGTGTCGATGGTGATGACTATACTGGATGACAGCCGGCAGGGGAATGATTCGGATAAGCATATGCACTCCAGGTTCCTGAATGCCTCGCGCACATGGATCGAGTCAAAAAGTACCTGCAATAGGCTTGGATCGAACTTGGCCTCAGATCGAAGTGTCATTGAGGTGAATTTATGAGGCCATAGACGTGCGAAGACTTCGACGTCTCGCCATTCTTTGATCTCCCAATCAACGCTCTCGATGTTCTCAAAGAGAATTTGGCCACGGGATGAACCAAGAATATCTTCGAGATCAGTGCCGGTAGGCAGATGCGAGCTGATATCGGTAACAGATGATAGTCCACCCAGATAAACTAGGGCGTCCTTTGTTATGGCTGGTACGGTGACTGACCGCAGCTTCGGCATTTTTTGGATAGCATACGACATTGGTAGAATGAAAGGCGCATCCCGTTCGCGAGATAGGTGGTAAGATTTTAAAACCGTGATGCTTTCAAGCGATGGACAATATAAAGGCAAACATTGGAAGACAGTGCGCAAATGGTGGCTACCTTTCTCGTAATCTCGGATGCTGATGAAAAAATGCTGCAGGTGCGGGCCAAGCAAGGGGGGGACCAGATGGAGTAATTCGCAGGGAAATCCGATTTCCAGGCTTCGTAAGTTTGGCACCAGAACCTCGGAAGAGCCAGCAATAGTTCGTAGAAACGATTGCGCAAGATAATTACGCCGCCAATAATTCATGCCCAATTCTAAAGACCGAACACGATGTCCATAGCGAGCAATGATAGCCAGTTGAGCTTCTGTTGGGATCTGTGACATCAATGAGTTATATGTATTTCTCCTGGGAAAAAAGCTTACGATGGGGTATTCTTTGTCCTGTTGCAGCCCTTTCTGCGGAGCAGAAGTAATTCCAGCACATCGCATGAAGGGTTCAACACCTTTGAAATTATTCCAGAGAGCATCCAATGCTTGCTCCGAGAACGCGCGACAAGTTAATGCCAGCGCGAATAATGTCGGTGCCGAAGATGTGACATATTCGACTGGCCAGACGCCGAGACGTTCGTCGACGCTGATATGGCTTATGATGTTAGAGAGAATTTCCGAAATAAGGAGAGCGCGATGCATTGTGGGTTGGTCAGAGGACAATTTAAACGCTGAAGCCGTTAGGAACGGGAAGGTGCAATAAACCTGAAGGGGCGTTTCGGCCCAAGGATATTTAAATCGAAACGCGATGTGGAAAGTCCACAGGGATAAGCAAAGGACAATGGATAGCATCATGATGGGCCATCGGAGTATCTGAGCATGCAAGTTCCACCGTGAAGCTTTGAAGGTCGTTGTCAAACTTGGAATACTATATATGGAAGCCTGATGTAAGATTTGCGTTGATCATCAGTCGCCTACAATGGCGCCGCATATACCCAGGCCAGTACACCACTTGACTGAATCAATGCATTGACTGGCACGATGTCTACTGCACCACAGATACATAACTAGGCCACGATAACTCCCACAGGGCGAGAACAATTTCATGAGCCACACTTTGCTTGCGTTATGGTGTCTGAGGTGAGAGTCGAAGGACACAAGGACGAACAACTTCAAAGTCCCTTAACACCCTCTGCTACGTTTGCCACTTTCTAATTGCTTTTACCAGCTGCGGGATGTAGGTATCTACGGAGAAGTTGGTGAATCAAGATTCAAACCAATCAGAGATGGATTGACGGCGTTTCGCCCGAAAAGCTTTTTTACAAGCATGTTCAACCTCGAGTGGTGAGAGTCCAATATATGTTGCTCAGCGCGAGGGAATCTCAACACGAGAGATTCTAAAATATCCGAGTCACGGCCCACGGCGTTAGAGGTCAAAGGTGTGCAAGTCTTTGCCCACATCATTGGACGGCCTGAGCGTAAAATTAATGCAGAGTTCCGTCAAGTGAGCTTGCGAGGGTACAGCTTGACGAATCTGACAACCCCAGTCGATGCAACCCCCAGTGGCATGGGATCATGTCACCCATATGTCTTGTTGAAGAGAAGAATGGTTAACCTCAAGACAAGGCCAGGCGTCTGCCACTGCCGTTTGCTTCATGGAGCCATCTTCGTTCATGCTAATGGATGACCTAATATCGAATTCCACGATCCGAAGGGCACTGAGGTAGAAGAGCAGTAGTATGGTGTCATTTGTGATGGCGACGGTGAAGAAATGAAAGAAACCGATGGGGAAGGATTCGAATAAGCGTATCGACTGCAAGTTCCCGAAAGTCTCGCCGGTATGAAGCGAATCAGAACGTTCCTGCAGTACTCGCATTCTCCAGTCGAAATATATTCTAGATCACTGGGAGATGCGTCTTGGTGCTGGTAAATGATGAGATCTGAGAGTCCACCCAGATAAGTCAGGGCATCCTTGGCCAGTGATGCGGCCTTCTGTATATATACCAATGTTGCAGACACAATATGAGCGCGATGGAAGAAAAGCTTTGCAAATTTGAATGATCGTGGGAATAATTGACCGACGCAACTCAGCGACATATCTTACGGTAATCAGTCAAAAGTCATAAGTACAAGTACTCGAGCTCATACACTCTTCGCTCTTCATAACTTCTACAACGACGCACTCTTCAAAGCTTCAAGCATTTCAATATGTCCATCACCATTCCTACAGGCTCATATATTATCATGAATGCCACGACGCACACCTATTTGAATGTGTTCAATTTCCAAGCTGTTCCGGGTGACATCGTCAATAGTGTTGGAAATCGCCTAGGAAATGACATCGTGCGTGTACTCGATACTTTCCATAAGGAATTTGGTTGTATCCTTCGCAGTGGAACGTAGCGAACACTGAGTCGTGTGGGGTGACCATACAGTCCTTTGGGACTGGCGCGTTCCTCTCCTTCGACCAGTCAAACAAATCCGACACCCCCGCTGGCAGTGTCATCACTAGCCACTCGATTTATCCGTGGAGTTTGCAACAAAATACGGCAGTCCCGTATGCCTGGAAGTAGGTGACAAGGTTCCTCTACAACGAAAGTGAGGTTAGCTTCTCGAACACAGTATCGTGGACAAGAACACTGGAAAAGCGCTGGCTGTACACAACGACTCTATCGCGAACGCGGCACAAGTAGGTCTCGAACATTTCTTGTAAAGCGTGTTCCTTATTGCATTCTGTCAGGTTCTCGAGGTTGACAATTTAAATAACGCAAGCCGAGCTTGGCTTTTTATCGCAAAGGAACCCATACCTGGTACCAACTAGTTGCTAACTAATATCGACATAGTTGACGTACTCGGAGCCGCTGCTCCTGTGAAGATTAGCGATTTTGAGGAGTTGAGAAGGGCCGAGGCACGATGACTTTAACGTATCACTATGACAGGTGTATCGGCACCAACTTGTTCTACAAAACGTAAGTTCAATGTTTTTGGATAACATCGCTATAATGTGAGATCTGAAGTCCGGGGCTCCTCGAGTCAAGGCGCGGCATGCAGCCTGAGCGTCGTGCCGTGCTAAGCACACCTGTCACGCCTGACGTATGGATAGTAGAACGATCTTGACAGATCACTCATTGAAGGACCTCTAAGTCGCGTCAAGATTCTAGGGAGTCCGTGGTAAAGTTTGTCGGTGCTACCCACATGCGCCTGCTCAACATCCAGCTCGCTATTCCTCGATTCACCGCAGTAGCTCGGTATCATCACGGTCATATCCCTGAATTAAATTCTTAATTCAGTATTGGTCGTTTCCTTGATGAACACCATCTGCCCTTCTGCACTTGACCATCACAATGGCTACTTCCTGCACTTTGTATGGTCATTGGAATTTGGAATTTGGAATTTTGTAGTGGCGAATAAACAAAAGTACTGCCGATACGATAGTTTCATCGCTAGTCCAGATGCCGATCTCCTGGCCACTGTTCATGCTTCCGGTGACATTGATCCTGAGGACGGCATCTACTTCGTCAATACGAGAGCTGACATGTATTCTCTATTTGTGCATGGGAGCGCACTACCCATCTGGAACACTGACATCCATGATGTTTCCCCTCAGGTGTCAATTTACCTCGAGCTCATGCAGGTAAACATGTCGTCGTTCACAGCACTCTGTCAAACTTTCAGGGGGGTATTGTACTATATACGTAAAAGAGATCGCGCTCGCACCGTTCGTCAACTTCACCGTTGTGCCGAATTCGGATAGCGTTTCCCCACTGTCCGAAGGGTTCGGAATTCGACTGGAACAGGAAACAAGTACGTGAGGATTCTGGAGATGCCGAAAGATCATTGCAGAAAGCGTCTTCCAACTCCACTGCTTACAGTTGAAAGGAATATACATACTCATCCTCTTCCTATAAACTTTCGTTTCGTCGTAGCGTCGGTGACTCTGATGCGGCCTACATGGCACATGTGTGCAAACCTGAATCTACTTCCCTTTAACGGACGTCTTATGTCACGAATAGTGCTCGATAGGCATCATAAACAATCCTCTCTCGATCCAGGTACTCTCGAGTCAAGACAAGGTATCTGGCATAAAAGCCACCATATTATGATAATGTCAGCGCAGTGCGTACGAGAATGTATATAACGTAGCTTCCGAATCAAGAAAGAAAACCAAGGAAGACAAGGCGACTAAAAGAATGTTCGTCGTATGGGCAGCAAGGTACGATGCGGAAGGGAGCGTGGAAATGAACGCAAGGGTATACGGAGCGAAGATTTGTCCAAAAACAAGCTGGGATCCGGCTTTCACCGCCTGGCACTGCCGCGACCATAGCCAGCTTGGAGATTGTCGAGCTCGGCCTCCAGCGACTTGATGGCACTGTGTGCCATCTCCAAGTCCTTGTTGAGACGGTCCCGTTCGGCGATAAGCTACAGGAGACATGAGATAACGTCACTGATAGGGTTTAGAATTCACTTACGTGTTGCTCCCATTGTCTGAAGCGGGCTTCTTCCGCCTTGACCTGTTCCGTAAAGCGCTTTCTGAGCGATTCTTCTTCCTCCTTGAACTTGGGGTTGTCCACTTTCTTGACCTTGGGCTCCCCAAACTTCCTCGTCTCCATCTGTTGTTGCCTGTAGTTCTCGTAGTGCAACTCCTCCGTTGTCGAGATGAGGTCGAGCATGTGTGTACGGATAAGTAGAGAGCGCAGCTTGCGGAAATCGCAGTGGTTTTCGTTCTCAACTTCAGCGACACCCCAAAGGTACTCGCGACCCTTGACAAGGCGACCATCAGGGGTCTGGACATCTTCAGTCGAGCCAATGATAGAGAAGGGGATAGCATCAGTGAGCATGCGCGCATGCTCAGCAGAAGTCTCGTCATCGGTTTCAACGGGGGGTTGGTAGATACGAATTCCCTGGGCGGCAATGACTTCCCGAACGCGTTGTTTGAAAAGGAACAGATCATTTTGCGTGAGGGTGTCTGCCTTCGCAACAACGGGGATGAGGTTCACACGCGTGCCGAGGCGCTTCATGATTTCGATATCAAGCGGCTTCAGGCTAGGAATCCAGTCAACATCTGAAAATGATTCAGAGAGTATACATCAACTTACGTATGCCCAGTGGGCCGGATGAAGTAAAGGCAAGCGTGAACCCTGAGGTCAATCTTTTCATTGCGCTGGGGTTGCTGCTCCTGGCGCATATATGCTTCGTGTTGGTCATCAATGAAGTCGACGATTGGCGACCAGGAATCACGGTTGTTGACATAGTCACCGAATCCGGGGGTGTCGATGACGGTAAGTTTGACCTTGAACTGCTTTTCCTCAAGCTCAGCCTTAATAATTTCGACTTCGGTGAGCTTGTCGAGTTGTTTGTGGTGCCGTCTACTGTAGTTCCTAGCAGGAGACAACTCGGTCGTGAAAAGTGTGTTCACTAAGGTCGTCTTCCCAAGACCCGACTCGCCTGGCGCGTAAACGGGTAAGCTGAAAGACTTCATTGCAGACGCGCTAGACTCACCAACAACCATCATGGTGAAGTGTGCACCATGTTTGGCGACGATTTTGTGCCTCTAAATTGCGTGGAAGGAGACGCATAGTGGTCAGTAAAAATGAGAGAAATGCAAAGGCGAGCTCCTCACCTGGTTGGGAAGGTTGGCGATACCAATGCCATCAAAAGAGGGTGCTGGTGCGGACGACATGACTGGATTTTTATGCTCTTGTTCGACAACAACGACAGCACTGACAGGCAACGATAGCTAGAGCGAACTTGCCAACTTTTGATATTGCCGATTTGGCGTTGTTTGGTTTTATTAGTACTTGACACACCCTTGATAGTAGTTCTCTTACTTGCAATTGAACGGTTCAGAATACTGCGGTCTTACAAGTAACGATATTTCTGTTACACAACTAACAAATGCACATGTCGAGTTCAATTAGTGTTTAGCAGATTCCCCTCACGAGCTACGCGACGGCAACTTGGGCTGAGCATGTCATAGGAAACCTCAGGACACTGTAGGCGTGAGGGTGCAACATCTACTAAGGGCTGTGAGTAACTTACATTGCATTAATTGCTGACTCACGACAAATATTGACGATCATATGTCCATGTCAGACACGACGACAACCGCTGCACCTGTATATACTCGCTCATCGATGTCGCTTTCTATTCATCTTAAGTATTTTGACACACCAACACCACAATAAATCGCGTTACTATGCTCTACTTTCTGCCACTGAAGCACATATTTACTGCTATTTTCGACAAGTAAACGAGTACAAGCTTGGTAGACTAATGGCAGGTTTTCAGATGTTCCCAGACCGCAATATCAGTCAGCCCCCATTTGCGATTAGGCTCAAATCGAGTCTGGTGCTCCTGGCGATATTCGCTGGTCGCCTGCCATAGCAGACACAGCTCAGGTTCCAGCATACAATTGTTTGACGGACAAGTCATCTATATCCCCCAGACTTCCGCTGTTGAGGGCGTCATTGTCGAGAAGATTGTCATCGGCCCTTTCGAAATCAGTCCATGTTCAACGGACGTGTTTATCCATCATAACCTCCACTGCAGATCGACCTCTTCATCGATACCGATGCCTTGACTGCCACGGCTCAAACATATTTGAATTTACCTATCAAATTCAACAGTAACATGGAAGTTGACTTCAATGTTACGCCCGGAGGCCTGGTGTCGGGCATCACCGGCATCAAGGTGGATACAAAAATGATGTCCTCGCGTTCTGGGACTTCACGTCTCTTGGAGTGGAGACGAAGGGCTCTCATGTTATCTTCCACGTCTGAATTCTAGGTACTTCATTTTGCGACTTCATTCTTGTATATGGCTTTAACTTCGGACACTTGGAGTCTCAAAGAATATTTCCTATTGACGGACAGTTTGCTTGCTATTCTTAGTTATACTTGTCGTTATCTCTGAACAAGTTGCATATTTGCTGTTGTTTAATCACCGGGTGTGCTCAGCGCCGCCACACCCGCTTGCACCAGTCACTAGCAAGTATGCCTATCACCAACCATGGCTGCATGTTAATTCAATGGTTCAACGATAAAAATCTGCGGTGTGAAATGTGTGAGTGCAACTTTGTACGACGACTGAGGTTGTCACAGCGCTGCAGGCAGTTATAACTTACAGGCAAATGCTTGATCATGATGACTCCAGCCGCTAATTAATGTCATGGAAGGAACTTCTCTGTCACAGTTGAACATCTACTTTGCGCTGACAACCCCCCGGGCCTTGCAGTTAACATACAGAGTCCAGAGTCCGACAGTACCCGCCATCATACTGGTATCGCATTGTTACGCTGCCCCAACAAAATGTCAACCAGGATGGCCGAGCCTGTGTATAATATTTGATGATCTTGATCATAAGTACTCACATCTTCTGACCTCGTTGCTTTGATGTTGGCTCCACGTTCCCGAACTCCGAGTCTTGCTTTATTCTGTTAAGGGCTGCATCCGAACTGTGAGAGAACTATGATCAGTTTTCATGTTATTTCACCTGTGACTAGCTGCGCAACCATCCAGGAACCAATTAAACAACCACTAAGGTACGCACTATCCCGGACTTCGTCAGTTATTGACCCGTAGCTTTGACCCACGAAGTACAATAGATAACCAAATGAAGCCCACAATAGGGTTGAATGGAACCTGCAAGTCGGATATGTTTCACCGCATCCCCAAAAGGTAAGTCCCACAACAGTCCATAAGGATCAAGACTTATTGGGGATCCTAGGGGTTTCCGTGGACGGCAGGCCATGGACATGGACTAGACAATAACCCGATGTTTTGGCCCACCACAAGTGGCTTTAAGATGCTGTGGACACTCGTGTCATAGGTATTTTTACGATCCAGTGCTTCTTGACTTTGAATCTATACCTTCTCCTGTACTCGATTACTAGCCTACAAAGCTAAAGACAGAATATCGCTGTAATGTCGATCGACACTGAACATCAGAACCCGACACAAACCGCCGCACCTGCCGCTACCTCAGACCCGAAGGATAAAGGCAAGCAGAAGGAAGTCGATCCTTCTGTTCATGAGGACATGCCCGACTCTGGTGAATCTGAGGATGATACACGGGCCGAGTACCCTTTCGAACAATTCCCTTCGCCACCAGGCGACAAACCTCGCAATGCACGCGTCCCAAATGCTACTGCTTCCCTCGATCCGCCTCTCATGGCATTCACCTACCCTCCTCCACCACCTCTCGCCAACGACCCCACGTGGTATGCTCAGATGGTCGCTGACGTTCATCGGAACCGCGCTCATGTCGACGCTGAACTTGAGCTTGCACGAACTGAGGCTGCCGAAGCTCTGGCCGATGTCACTCTCGCAGAGATCGAACTCAAGGCTGAGAGGGATAAAATGCAAGATTTCCTGAACCGCCTGGGATCTGTCGCTGGGAAGAACTTTGTGCGCAAGATGATCAGGAAAGTCGAGCGTTCGCTGAAGACTCGCGATGAAAACCTGGACGACCAATGTGAGGAGGAACTACAAAGTTCAGATTATGAGGATTCGAGCGGTAGCGACGAGGGCGAAGTGGATCATCAAGATACGGAAGAGGAGGATCTTGGGAGCGGTGCCGGCGAGATTGGGGAGGGCCCGCAAGACGCAGAAGATGAAGAATATGGCCGCAGCGACCACGATGGTTCTCGGTACGTACCTCACTTAAGATTGCACCGATTGTTCGTTTCTAACCTGTAGTTTCTAGTGAGAGGTCTGAGTCTCCATCCGCGAGCTGCAGCCCAAACAGCCCAGACTGCCCTCAACAGTGCCTCCATGAGGCTTTCAGCGATGGCGTAGCAAATTCTTGGTACGTAACTTGATTCAACTCGTGCCAATTGTTAAATTCTGATGTGTGTTGTTTAGGGAAAGCTCTGAGCCTCCGTCCGCAGATAAGAGTCCTAGTTCCTCTCCCCAAGGGATTTCGCACCAGCCAAGTAGCCCCAACTGGCAGTCGGGGGGACGTCACAGACGATGAGTATTCCAGTGGCGAGGACAACACATTTCGGTACGTAACTCACCTGGATCCAATGGGTTTCTTCTAATGTATCATTTTTAGGAAATGGACTGACTTGTCACCTGCGCATAAGAGCCGCAAACGACATCTTGAAATTGAAGAAGAGGAGACCAACAGCCCTCAGGACTCACCTCGGAAAAAAATCAAGGAAACCCCTCCGTCACCGCTTAAAGACGTTGAACGTTTTTCACTTCCCACACGATGCTTCTATCCTCCAGAGAACAGCAAGGACAACACAATCGATCAAGACCATGATTCAGAAGATGAGTATGAGGTAGAGAATTCTCTTACTCTAGAACATGAACCCGTGGTACAAAGGCCTTATTTACCTCGACTGAATCGATTGGAGAGGGACCCGTACAGAGTGCGCCAAAATTCGCAGGGGGAGCCCGAGCTGTATGTTCCCGGCAGACGCGCTATCGAACCGTGACTCCCTTAGATGTGGACTATCAATTATTATCATTACTTCTTCGTCTTACCACTCTGATACTTCTTTACATACATACCAAGGCCCATAGCCAACGGACCTAATGTGGGATCCAGCTCACTTTGTAATTAGTTCCAGTGGACAATAATAGGTAGTACTGGGAGAGACAGTGGGAGATGGAAGACATCAGACATGCGAGAGACACTCCTATTCCGGGAATGAATACGGGTTAGGTAAGCCGGTTGTGATTGGTTGAGTTGGTGTCCGACGGCTCACGCCATAAATTAATGCGCCAAAAAGTGGTGTGGTTCTCTTTGGGAATTCCTTCAAAACTGGTCGAGTGCTCGAGAGTATCTTTTTGCTTTCGATCACCACCATGACTTTCAACGCGACGTCCGTCGCCGCTGCCGCTGCGCACGCGGCCCAGACTACTACTGAGCAGCTCTACGCAAACATTGACCTCTCGAAACTCAGTTGGCTTGAGCAGATGTGGGCTGCTTGGTACATCTGGATTGACAACCCAATTATTGCAACGGGCCTCATGAGTTTCTTGCTTCACGAGGTATCTTTTTTATTATTCAGCGTTCGTGAACTTCTGCTCAATGATTCCAGTTTGTATACTTTGGACGTTCCATTCCTTGGATTATCATCGACGCTATTCCTTATTTTCGCCAGTGGAAACTCCAGCCTAACAAGATTCCCACTGCCCAAGAGCAGTGGGAGTGTACGAAAATGGTGTTATTCTCGCATTTCACCATTGAGCTTCCAGCCGTGAGCATAGTTTCTGCATCTGACGTTCGAAACTAAATCATTTTTCGTAAGATATGGTTGTTCCACCCTATGGCAGAGAACTTTGGTATGAATACCTGGCAGGTTCCGTTCCCTTCATGGACGACCATGCTCCCGCAAATTGCTATTTTCTTCGTCTTTGAAGATATGTTCCACTACTTTGGTGTGTGAATCCTGAGACGTCCTTGCTCTTGTTACTGACAATATCGTTACAGCCCACCAAGCGCTTCACACCGGCGCATTGTACAGGCATATTCACAAGATCCATCACAAGTATTCGGCACCTTTCGGTCTCGCTGCTGAATATGCCCATCCTGCTGAAGTCTTCATTCTTGGCACTGGTACCATTGCTGGACCCGTCTTGTACTGCTGGTACACTCGTAACTTGCACATTTTCACGGTCTACATTTGGATTACGCTTCGTCTCTTCCAAGCTATTGATGCTCACAGTGGTTACGGTTGGTGACTATTCGTAGTAGCTGATCATCAGTGCTAATATGTTCTTCCTTAGACTTCCCCTGGTCATTGCAGCACATCATCCCCTTCTGGTCGGGCGCCGAGCACCATGATTTCCACCACATGGCCTTCACGAACAACTTTTCCACCTCTTTCCGGTGGTGCGACCGCATTTTTGGCACTGACAACAAATACCGCGAGTATCGCGCACGCATCTCTGCCCAAAAGGCGGCGATGAAGAACAAGAGCAAGTCTGAGCGTGAAGAGGCTGAACGCAATCTCATTGCGGAGATTGAGGCCGAGGGTCTACGCGCAGAGGCTATTGCTGAGGGGAGCATGCCTGCCCCAAAGACCGTCAAAGTCCAGTAATTGGTGCATGGATCTAGATACGGTAATAAGATGGACGCATTTGCATGATTTTATTCATCCTATACCCCTAGACGTGCAATAATCAATATATAGTTCTTAATTGATCTCTTTGTTTCGTGGAGTCGAGGAAACCCAATGTAGACATGATACTATAATAATACTACTGTGTTCCTGACCTCATTGACAACCAATCAACCAACCGCCAGGAAACGGACTTGAAAACAAGGAACGGAGCACTGTCCTGATTATTATGATGGACAGTGTCCACTCGAGATCCTCCACATTACCTGTCGAGATCCTTGAGCTGATCTTCAATCACCTGGAACGTTGTGAACTCATCCCAGTCCTTGGCAGCAGCTCCGTATTCCACAATACTGCATATCGTGCGGTCTACCGTAACATATCAGAAACGTCATCAGTCAAGGCCTTGAAGCTTATAAAGACCCTTGCTTCCAATGCCACCTATTCCCGACACGTCCGTTCTATCGATCTCGACTTTGCCAACAACCTCATCACCGCCAATATCCTACGCCTCTTGAATCGCGCGCTCCAGCAACTCAAATCGCTTACGACGCTTATCCTCGACTTCTCCCAGACAGACAATGCTGCTGATATCGCATGGATATTCCAGGGGTGTTCCTTCTCGCTCACAACCTTCACCTCATCTATGCGGTGTGACCGCTCGCTGGCGAAATTCCTGGCTATGCAGCCCACGATAACGGAGCTCTGTCTGAGAGGGTTCAATAAGGAGTACGACTTTACGCTGGAACCTAAGGCGCTCCCAAAGCTGGAGCATTTTAGGACCGTTCTGTCTTACCCCAGCATAATCGGAGAGGTCTTGAGAGGCAGACCCGTGGAGAGCGTTTCCATGTCGCTTTACCCCGGGGACGTCTGTACGTCCCTCGACACGCTTTTGCTCTCAGCTAGAGCGATAAAGAAGCTTACTGTCATGAGCTTCGAAAGCGACCCCCCTGTTGCACTCCTTCCCCTCATCGCAGAGCGGCTACCTCATCTTGAGGCTTTCCATCTCGTAGTTCTCATGACGCACTACACCCATGTTAGTTTTTCATCTCGTGCATGGCTTTATCTTTCGTTTGCTTATTGCTTACAGGAAATTCTACTCGAGATTGGCTCGAGTCTCGCGCAGTTCAAGGCTCTGAAATACATCACGTTCATGGCTCCAGGTATACCTGCGTCCTTCAACGATGAAAAGAGCGTCGCGGAAGCATGGAGTAAAGCGTGCCCAACCCTACAGACCATCATCCTTCCCAAGGGACTAGTATGGTTCCAGAGGGACGAGAATTGGGCATGCCTGAAAGATCGCGAGGATTAAGGTATTCCTAAGTTTCACAGAACAACTAAACCATTACGGTCTTGCATTAGCTGGGTACCGGTATCCGAATTTCTTGAAGGGTAAAGAAGCGCTCCTCAGGGTCGTTTGTGGAAGGGGAGTGCCCACTCGGGAATGATCGTAGAGCCCCCTGGTGCGGATCATCTACCGCGAGACCTTTTCACTTCTTATGATTGCTACGATTCTATCAAGCTGCAACGTTCAGAGGTTAGGCAGGAAGCCCTTCTTAGATATCCCAATATTCGGTAAATGTACTGACAGAAGTGCAATCTTGGAGCCCTGCGAATACTGTACAGGCCCGATCGAAGAAGGAAGGAAATATTAACAATACATCAACATCAGTCAAGAAATACATTTCGCAAATAAATGGGCATCAAGGCAGATCTACTTCTTCGATTGTATCTTCTCCAGCAAGTTCGAGAGGTGCCGATGTGATCGTGTGCTCTGTCGGAACTCTTTCCGTCGCGTTAAACGAAGCGGTCGCAGGACAGGTGATACTCGCATTCCAACTGCATGATCTTGAAATCGATGGGGTCCAACCTATCCATGATGGGTTCTGATAGCAAGACCGGGGGCCAGCCCTTGATAAGCGAGGGAATCATGATGACGCCGTTCCGCTGACGCAGATTGCGGTGATGATGCGTTGGAGGTGTGAATTTGCATGCGCCATCTGCTGCGGTTTTCGTGTGGCCTTCGTTGTCATCTCCATTAACGACGACCTCGTTGTGCTCTTTCGGAACATCATCTTGGACACGTTCGTAGTCACATTCTCTGACGCCTTCATCGACGCCTTCGTTGTCGTTGACCGTGAAAATTTCCTCAACGACCGCGCTGTCGTGTACCGTAACGTTGTCCTCGACTCCTTCGTTGTCGACCTTTGGGAAGTCTTCTTCGCCGCTCTCGTCGTCTTCCATAAAATCTTCCTCCAAGCGGACGTTGTCGTCTTCTGTGCCACTTTCTTTCACGTCTTCGTTCTCTCCCGCGAATTGTTCCTCGACGCCTCCATTGTCGTCCTCTGCGAGTTCGTTGTTGCCTACTGTGGCACCTTCCTTGACGCCTTCGTCATCTTTTGTTATGAAACCTTCCTCGACGCCTTGTTTGTCGTACACCAAGACGTCATCCGTGAGACCTTCCACGAAGCCTTCGTCGTCGTCGTTTTCTGTGTCATCTTCCTTGACACCCTCGTCGTATTTCTCCTTGACAGATTTCTGGTCGCTTTCCTTGTGGTCTTTCGTCTGGCTTTCCTTGAAATCGTCTTCTTGTTTGTCTTCCTTGCTGATTTCCTGTTCGTGTTCTCGGTCATTTTCCACGACATGTTCTTTGTCTTTCGTCGATGTCTTGGTAATCTTTGATGCCTTACTTCTGACATCCCTAGGTGGTGGCTCGTGCTCTTGTTCGTGTTCTCGGTCGTTTTCCATGACATTTTCTTTGTCTTTCTTTGATGTCTTGGTAGCCTTGTTTCTGACATCCCTATGGGGCGGCCCGTGCTCTTCTTTGTATTTAACGCGCTTTACGGCCCGACGGATCCTGCGAATCTGCGCGGAATTCATGGTGGCCCATTCACTATCGGGAAAAATGGTGCCATGCTGTCTGGTGGAGACTGGTGTTGTCGGGTAGGCATCTGCGGTTTCCTTCGATTGGTCGGTCTGCTGTTAAGCTCGATTTAGCGCAGTTAAATACTCGTATATCTATGAGACTTACTTCGACAAGCGTTGCTACAGAGGTGTTGCTGGAAGAGTGCCTCGCAATCTCGGAAGAAATAGTCGAACTTCTCAAACGTGAACAGGGAATGTTAGCGACAAAGGGGGTGTCGCCTTCGTTGTGTGTAGAGACGAGTTCGTCAAGAACGTCACTCGAGAGCTTGATTGGCGAGAAACGATAATCGCGAGTTGACACTCCCGGCTCCTCAGGCTTAGGAGACCCTCTTGCGTCATCACTCGATGGTTTGGTATTGTGGTAGATCACGAAGGCCAGGTGGAAAGTCAGGACAAAAGAATACAAGGAAATCTTTCCCAGAAGTTTGAAGAGCGCCTGCGGGACCTCAAATGCGACCATTCTAGCCGTGGCCAGCATGGCTGAGACGGTTATCTCTGCAATCCATCTTGGCCGCTCTATCAAAGACGCTGGCATGAGGATGATGTCGTCGGTCGTAATACTCCTGGGTTTGTCGAAATCCTAAAGGTCGGTGGCGGGTGACATGGACAGGTGACAAAGCATCATGTGAATGGCAGCTTGTTTGCCACGTCGCAACGTGTCTAGGTCACGTGCTCAGAAATCACTCAGTTATCAAATACTTCCTGTTCGATTACTCTTCTATCGTACAAATCTTCGCATGAAAGCAAAACGTGATGTTTACAGGGGTACTTAAACGTTAAGGTAAGCACCAGTGTCCCCGCTAGTTCCACTATATTCATCGTCACTCGCAAGCCACTGTTTACAGTCATCACACAACGACTTGCGGCACGACGGGCAAAGCCGCTGCGAGCACCCCGCACACGAAAAGGCCGGATGCGACAACACGCAGCGATCGCATACCTTCGCTTGACAACTTCCGCATGACGCGACAAATCTAGGAAATTCCACCATCACCCCGTCGTCCACATCTGACTCTTCTTCGGCGCAGTCATAGCAGAGGTTCGTGCGGTGGCACTCTTGGACATTCATCGATATAAGAGCAAGAGCAGCAGAACGGCCGGTTGCAGCGCGGACAACGAATGAAGACCCCTGGAATATGCTCTGCGCAGAGGTCGCATGCCCATACTTCCTGACACAGACACGTCGCACCAACGCTTGCGCACTCTGGGCAGATCGTTTGAGACCAACATAGCGTACTGTTACAGCTCCGCCACCCGGGCAGCTCGCATTCCATACAGGAACCGCGCTTCGGAGGGTGATCACGTGCAGATTGGGCATATGCGACGATCAGGTCAGGAAGTACGGACTTGCTGCCGGGTGAGTTAGGAATAAGCTGAATGCCGATGGGATGACCGCTACACGATGACATATCCCTCGTGCAACACCACGATTTACACCCAGGACACCTTTCTAGCTCCGCCTCGTACCCCTGCTCTTCAAGGCATGGGAAACACAACACCTCCTTCTGATGTCTGCCGCACTGCGCGAGCGGGGGTTCAGAAGACCCCGGGCAATCATCCGACTCGCACGATGCAACCTGACAGCTGTTGCAGTGGATAAGATTGGAGTCGCATATAGAACACCGCGGAGAACCTGGTCGTAAACAGGTGATGTCTATGTCACTAACAACTTCTTGCTGTAAAAGGCGTTTATGGTACTTCTACAGCAGTTAATTCGCACTATGACAATGGATGGGTATGACTAAGTCTTACCTCCGCTTGCAGCTGTTTCCATATCCTGCGTGCAAGGTCACACTCCTCCACTGAGTTCAACCCACGACAGGAGGCCGACCTCGCGACTACGAACTCATAGATGTCTGCCATGACCGACGTAAGTTCGCATGGGACGGGGATGCACATGTTTTGTACCGTGTCTACGATCTGCAGGTCACAGAACGCGACAACAAAGTGCGTAACAATCTTTGTAGAGAGACGGAAATGGATGACAAGACTTGATAGGTCAGGAGGTCCTGGCATTTCTTGTGACACTGTGTATCCGAGGGTTGCGATGTGTTTTCCTTCGTCAACTGCCGACGGCTCATTTGGTGGGTCCAATATACGGTAGACCGTTTTCATGACCCGAAATATGTTCATGCGCATTGGATGATCATAGTCTTTCTCGCACGGTGAGATGATTGTCCAGGTAGGCATGCAGTCTTTCAGAGCAGGTGGATTCGAAGTGGGTGTAGAAGCAGAAGCAGAACCCCACGCTGTCACGCATATCAATAGGCGTCTGATCAATGTGATTTCCTTTCCTAGCAACGTCTGGTGCCAAGGAGAAAGTCAATGCAAGTGAAAGGTTATGTCTGAGTGGTGAGCCACCGATTCTTACAGACAGGAGGATTTAACAGTCTTCTATACGTATGATACAGACCTACCAAGCAATGATCCACGATACTTATTTTCTGGACATCCTTTTGTAAATGAGGCACCATTCCAACTGGAACGGTACTCTGGGTCGGAGCTTGTGAGTAAAGGTGAGCCACGACATCAACGTGCGTTAGGATGCCACGCATCTTGTGGAAGGAGAGCATGATTTCTCCACGGCGCAATTGCTATAGGTCTCAGCTACACTAGTGAACGGCAAGCACCGAAGTTTGTCCGATCACATTCAAGCAAATTTCCCCAAGAAACTAAGTTCAGACAGTCTATGTCAGTGTTCAATCATGCCAACAATAACTACAGCCAAGTGATCCAAGACGTCAAAGTAGCGATGGAGGGGGTAACAGGAGGTTACCGACCAAGATGTTTTCGACTGTGGTCAATTACATTTGCCTGTCCATCACATCCCCACGAGTGCCATAGCGACCACTCCCGCGCCCAAGCTCACCAACGCAAGCGCCTGCTTCCGAAGCTCGCTACGCCACAAATTCAGGTCCATTACGAAGTCCCCTGCAAGCATCTCAACACACGCGGCATACATCAACATCCCTGCGGAAATTGCAGACATGATTCCTTGAATGAGGAGCATTTCCACTGTCAGGAGGTAAGGCCGCGTCAGAACAGGTAATGAAGGATCTAAAATATTGCAGTGATGCGTACCGACGTCGTGACCCCGCTTGAATGCCAGGAGACCAATTACGATGCCTGCAGGGTTAGTAACTGCAAAAAGCATGATAAGAGTAGACCGTAAAATGGCCATATATTTGATGCTTCCATTGTCCGACGAAGGAAGAGATGCTATCCGAATGCCGAGCGATAACCCCTCAAAAAGCTGGTGAAAAATAATTGCCACGAGGAGTGACGCTGTAATAGAATTTGTGCTCGATATAAATGAAGTCAAGTAAACAGAACTACGCGCTGAACTCGGAGCCCTGAGTGATGGCTAATGTTAGACCTATAATAACGGAATGTATCATAATGCCTAATTGCAACACCTGGAAAGTGAATTAATCCACGAGGGTTTTGAGCAAACGTAATGCTCACGAGAATGCCAACAATCTGCCTCTTCTGTCCAACTTGAACTTTTTCTATTTCGGAATGGAGCGTGTGTGAATGCCCAAACTCATCATGCAACTCCCGGTCATGCCAGTGCACGTTTACAATGCCAGTCACGATACCCTGTTCGAATTCTTCTGGGCTATATGATGACGACAACTTGAATCCGCGTTCATGGTGCGTATCATGGGAGCACCTAGATTCGTGTCTATGATGTCCTTCGAAGAATTAGGAATCGTACCTATGTGGCTGACTTGTAGACCCATACGAGAACGATCGGGTACGTCGAGGGCTTTGTGAGGAATGAGAAGGTACGAGATGCGTGCGCTCAGATCGGGAAGCTCAGCTTTCTATTGGCTTAGGCGTATCAACGCGACGGGTAAGTGCCGTGGAGATAGGTGTCGACGCAGTTATCGGGATAGTCAATTCTGGAGATAGAATCAGTGAACTGCATGACTGGAACCAGTCTAATTATGAGGTGGATGCATCTGACGGCCGATCAGTGAGGGCTCATTCTTGTGGCGACACAGAAGACACACATTCAATCAAGAATATGGTCAAAAGCGAGGTGAGTCTATAGAACGGATTATATTTGTTACAGAGAGGACGCGAAAAGAGGGTGACGCACACAATGAGACCAGTAAAATCCCCTTAGTATCTTCGAGCGAGAGCAAGTTAAACGCATCTTCGGCTTCCTTTTTTGGGTGGTCGCTTACCAAAGATTGTGTGGCTCAGCTAGGTCCTATGCGCGCCACACCTATAGTTGAACTGCCCTTTGATCTCCTTTGTCTCGCTCTGCAGCTACGCAGTCATCGTTCCTTACCTGTCGCGAATCTAAACAAGTTCGTGCTCGCATATTGATATCTCTACATCTAATTGACTTATCGCGTCTCCCACAGTTGAGTCTGGCGATGGTCCGCACATTCCTCGTCGTCCTCGACACCGAGTTGTACCATGTTACAACTTCCGATAACGCTCGGATCCAGGATACCTTCGCGTACCTCAAATCCGAATCGGCTGATGCACGTCGTATTTTGGGTAGAATCTCATTTGATCAATGCGACTACTACCAGCTCAAAAATCCCGTGCACCTTCCTGATGACCGAACCCCTGCTGACATCATTCTAGAGTGCCTGGATGAGAGCAATTGGCAAAAGGTGCACCCTGTGCAGTCCTTGCGGACTCTGGCACAATCCCTATCAGATAGTTATGTCTACATCGTGATCAAGCCTAAGGAGGGCGAGTTACGTCAGCATATCTGTTGATCATCGATTAGCTCACCCATTCCCTCAGGTGCAACGGAGGGCGCTATCGCAATTCTCAATAAAGATCATCAAGAGATATTCAGTCGCCTGCAGATCAGGGTATACAGGCTGCAAAGATGGACGATGGAGGATGTCACCCAAAACATGGCAGGTGGCAGGTTGTACCTTCCCAACGACGAACGTCTAGTCAAACTCTCTGAAATAGAGGCATCATTGACACGGCGCCGTACCTACAACGTGAGCACTTCTTTTGCCACATCTACAACCCGTCGCTAATTCTTCCCAAGATCCCGAGCGCCCCAGAGAACAGGGATTATCGGAATGCTTGCCAATACACTGAACATTTTCACAACATCTTTGAGTGGACTCCGAACCAATCGGGCACTGTGACCGACCGGGAATTCGTAGCCTTTTTCAATGTCCTTCGGTGCTTTGACGAGGACTCGAAACACATTAGCGCCGACTCATCCTCCGCCCTTAAGACCAGCAACTTCATTGTATATTTTATAGTCCCGCCTTTCTTTTCCCGTCGCAGTGAACATTTTGAATTGAAGCAGTAAGTGGGTTCACCTCATGTCAGTTCAACTGATTTTAATGAAATTGTTTCAGGGAGACGCCCTGGAACTTTCCTATATTCATCGATACTCACGATCACCCCAACGTTTGGTGCCAGTTTCACCCGAGGAGCGATTTCATGGTTTCATCACCCTTGTTTTATTTCCCGTTCCTCATCTGCGAAGTGATTTTACAGAAAAAAGAGGAAGATCGATACCGTATGTTGCTTCAAGCCATTAATGTCGCGCGGGTAGGGCAGTTTCTGATGGACAGTGCAACGAAACCGTTTTTCGTTGTCGCGATTTACCTCTGTGCAAATTTGACTGCGGAAAGATATGTGGTCACCCATACTACACCGACGGAAGAGGGAGAAGAGGGCCAAAAGGTGTGTCATGTTGTTTTGTCGTCCCGTTTTTTTGCTCATGGAACGGTCAGGACCGCCAGGTATTTATTGCCAAGAAAGATTTTGACCTTACCACTGCAGATGGTGCGGTCACATTTCTTCGTGAGATGTACAACCTCGTCGCGATGCTTGAGGACTTGGCCAAGCATCTTGACAAACGCAAACAGGATAGCCTTGTTAAAGTCGACCAGAATGCTTCCAAGATTATCTCACTCACATCTAAGGCTAAGCAGGACAGGACGGGCGGCTCGACATTGGCCTCAGTAGTTGAGGGTGATGCTGACGAGGAGCCTCAAGATGATCTCGGCGTCTTTGGTACGGATGGTATCCAAGCTATTCTGAAGAAGATGAATTACAAGATCAACTTAATCCCTGCTGGGGTACGTGTCATCATAATGTCTGGGAATGTGATACTGATGCGTTAGAAACTACTTGTAGTATCCACTGATAGCTTGCGTGTCGAACACTACTAGTACTCACGAGTCCGAGAAGGGATACCTGAAGTTCGTGAAAGAAGGGGGGAAGGAAATTGAAATCTTGCAATACCTCACAGGAATCGATTCCCCTGCAAATCATACCATCTCTGGAGTACGAATCTGGCCTGTGCGCGGCGGCAACGTCATATCGATGCCGGTGGCTGGCGGCTGGCTCACGTCGCTAACAAAACCCAGTGCACACCCGTGGTCTGTCGCTAAACAGCTGTTCGAAGCGGTCGACTTCATGCACCAACACGGCGTGGCGCACATGGATCTGAAGCCGAATAACATCTTGATCCCCGTCAACGGCGGCCGTCTGACTGTCATCGACTTCAACAGGTCCTTGCGAGTCAAGGGTGTCGAACATAGGTTCCGTGGCGTCGTGGGCACTCCCGAATATATCGCCCCCGAGGTAGCCGCTGGTAATGGCTTCTACAGTGCGATCCGTGCGGACTTGTGGTCCTGTGGAAAGACATTAGAGGCCCTGTGCGACAAGTGTCGCCCATCCACGGATCGCGATACCCTCCTCGAAATTTCGTGGCAACTTATGGACGAAGACCCGAAAAAACGATCGATGATGACAGAGGTGTTGGAGAGGCTGGCTCGTTGTACCGTCGATGCTACCATCCGACCAGGTTCCTCAAGGTAATGTGAATCTGAATCCTTCATTTGCGGGCATGCATTTGCCTGTCGTGATCAGTTTCTCTGTTGCTCCACAGGAAGCAAAGGCATGGATTCAACTTGAATGTCGCACACATACCATGTAACCCAGTCATGTGTCAATGTTGTCATACCATGTTGTTTACAGTAGAATTAGGTTCCTCAGAGCCTCGAAGGATTCTTAGAGGAGATGAACGAACGCTGTGGACAGGATAACACCTGATAATGTTCGAAATGTCAGAAGCTGAGATTCCAAATTGAGTGACCGCTCACCTGTTCCCTAATAAACAAACGATGTGAGGTATTTGAAGAAACGTGAGGCGCTTCGAGAGCAAAGGAAATGATGATGCTAATAAACAGTCACTAGTATCGCGAGACTCGGAGAATGCTACTCATGAGAATACCAGTGACGCACCGAACAGAGACACAACAAATATTATGCACATCGCGCTGATGTGCGAACGTACGAGTGCTACATTTGAATGCACGCCTGGCACGGCGTCTGTATTTACGCAGTGACAGAAATAGTGAGTTTATGATGAAGTGCTTGGATTTGTGATGGTGGCGCACCGTAGTATCACTATCCGATTGGTCGGTCACCAAATTAAAAATCAGCCATGAAAACGGTCCCCGTGTTATGAAGTCGTTATGGAGTGTTGTGTTCAACGCAAGCCTAGAGATGGTAAGTGGGTCGCTTTCAAGCTTAGGGATGTAATAAGTGGGTCGCAGAGTGGCAGCGATACTGGTTGTGGCAAAGGCCGTCATCTCCTAGTATACCACTTCAAGGCTTCAGTCACTTGGGGACCTCACCAGTCACCAACATAATTTACGACATACGTGTGACACGGCATTTACCCGAACAGTACTGATAATCGATCAGCACTCAAGCAGACCTGATAATTCCACAAAATTCAACTCGCGTGAGCTCCGCTTGCAGAGCTGCACAAAGGAAAGCTCATAAAGATGGCAAGAATAGCATTTTTTTTAGCGCTTATCACCATCTCTTCCCATTAATTTGGCAGACGGCGAACTCATCAGTGATCAGGACAATCCTTGAGTGGGCAATTCAGAAAATCAATGCATTTAACTTTTGGCGACCGTATCCAATTACATAGGTCCATTTGCTACTACGGAGGAAATAGTACCAATGTACATATCCATTTCCTCCGTGAAAATCAAGGTGCATGCCTCAAAGCCTGCTCAAAGTCCGCGATGCTATCATCGATGTGTTCAAAGCCTGCTCAAAGTCCGCGATGATGTCATTGATGTGTTCAATCCCCACGGACACCTGATCAAACAATCAGTCAGAAAACATCTCCATCAGAAACATCACGAACCCGGATCAGATCATGCGTTACCCCCGTAGACAGCTGCTCCTCATCACTGAGCTGTGAGTGCGTCGTCGTCGCAGGGTGGATGACAAGGGTCTTAGCATCACCAACGTTTGCAAGATGACTAGCCAGTTTCAGGCTGTCGACAACCGTGCTTGCCGCACTGACATCGCCCTTGACGCCGAAGCTGAGGACACCACCGAAGGCGTTTGGGCGGAGAAGCTTCTTCGCCCTCTGGTGATAGGGGTGACTCTCTAGGCCAAGGTAGGAGACCCATGCGACCTTCTCATGTGTTGACAGCCACCTAAGAACAATATTTATTTTTCCCATGGATCAGTGCATAACAACTTACTGAGCAAGCGCCAAAGTATTTTCGGAGTGCCTCTGAGCCCTCAAGCTAAGCGTCTCAATACCTTGAATGAGCAAGAACGCAGCGAATGGATTCAAGGCTGGACCCAAATCACGGAGGAGCTCAACGCGAAGCTTGATAGCGAAAGCGACAGCACCAAATGTTTCGCTAAAGACAATGCCATGATATGCCTCGGAGGGGGAAGTGAACGACGGGAACTTGCCGGAGCGTGTCCAGTCGAATTTTCCTGACAGAAAAAATGAGATATGCAGATGGAAAGGGGTTGAGAAGTAAAAGCACCCGAGTCGATGACAACACCTGCGATCGTCGTTCCATGACCTCCAATCCACTTGGTTGCGCTGTGCACTGATGACCATACAGATTGGTTGCGGATCACCTGCGTGACGGATGTGCTCACAAACAATGTCTGCGCCCAAATCGATGGGTCTGACGAGGTATCCTCCCATTCCAAAAGTGTTGTCCACGATTAAAGGGATGCCATGATCATGTGCAACCTGTCGAGTTTACATGAGTAGCGGTCCATTGGCAGTAATTAGTATGCGCACTTTCGCCAGCTCAGGAATTGGCGCAACGTTGTACTTCGGGTTACCAATGCTTTCGACGTAGATTGCCTTCGTGTTCTCATCGATTGCTGCTGCGAAAAGCGCCGGATCATCGCCATTCACGAACTTCACGCCGATACCAAACTTTTTGAAGGTTACTGCACACCGCATGGGTCATGATACTTGTAAGACGTTGAAAAACGAACCTTTGAACTGGTTGTATGTCTTCAGGCGACCTCGTCAGTTAAAACGACCCGTGCATTCCCAAAATGATACACTTACCCCTCCATAGAGATATGATCTGTTGCCAAGACATTAATCTGGGTTCTGTACCTGAAAGACTAGGCCTTACGTTGAAACGATGTTGTCACCTGCACTGGCTATCGTGGCAATTGCAAGGAATTGTGCAGATTGACCGGAGGACGTTGCGACAGCCGCAGCGCCACCTTCAAGGGCAGCCATTCGATTCTCGAACACATCCTACATGGATAGGAAGTATTTGGCTGTAGAGCGATGAAAGAATCACGTACGACGGTGGGGTTCCCAATACGAGAATAAATGTGTCCAGCAGCCCTGCATGATGCCCATTAATTTCAATTCACTTGTCATCCTCAATGAAACTGACTTCAGGCTGCAAAGGTCTGCGCCATGCTGAAGTTATGATAAGCCCCTAAATCAAATCTTTGTACAAAGTGACGAACTTTAAAGTCTTTAAAGACGAAGCTCGTGGAGGCATAAATAGGAACTGCGCGAGCATTGGTGGTAGGATCGGGAATCTGACCAGCGTGCAACTGCAGCGTCTCGAATTCCTGGGGTCTTCGACCAAAAGTTTACCTTAAACCATGAAAGACCTTCAAACGAGACATGCCGCTCACTTGTTAGCTTGAGCCATCACAAATTGATGTTGGAATGGGAGGTAAGTGGGTTTGGGTGCAGCGATTGCCTTGCTATCTACATGTAGTATCAAGCACGAAATACTGCCGGCATTGAACGCTATTGCGTCCTCCACGTCATGCTGTGTTGTTATGACCTCCTGATTCTGTCTCAGTCATGCAGGGCCCCGGGCCGCTACCTATTTGTTTTATCCGTTTGAGCGTCCAAATGCTCATTGCACACACGAAGACATCCAAGATTAGAAGCACGTTCCATCCTACAACTACCCTCGGGCAAATGAGAGCATCAGTATCTCTCGTAATTAAATCTTCACAAGTAAACCCACTTTCAACATCAATACGAACCAACCAAATCGACAAGTTGCTCGGTAGTCATATCCCAAAAACATATTGACATGCACCATATTAGAACTATCGGAACCACGACCATGCCGAGTCAATACAGTCACCAATTGATTACGACGACCGTGACGTTGACGAAGGGATGTATCAATATTAAGAATAGATAGGACCTTCAGCTTATTATTATTGTTTTTAATGAAAAGCAGCTACAAAGCGACGACTCAACGGCGTCAACGCCGGCGGATCGGTTTACTGATGACGGCCCTGCACCAGCACGCAGCTATACGAGTGAACGGCAAGCACCGAAGTTTGTCCGATCACATTCATGCAAATTTCCCCAAGAAACCAAGCTCAGACAGTCCATGTCAGTGTTCAACGTTCAATCATGCCAACAATAAATACAACCAAGTGATCCAAGAAGTCAAAGTAGTGATGGAGGGAGTAACAGGAGGTTACCAACCAAGATGTTTTCGACTGCGGTCGATTGCCAGTACTAGTAAAGCTCATCACATCCCCACGAGTGCCATGGCGACCACTCCCGCGCCCAAGCTCACCAACGCAAGCGCCTGCTTCCAAAGCTCGCTGCGCCACAGATTCGGGTCCATTACGAAGTCCCCTGCAAGCATCTCGACACATGCGGCATACATCAACATCCCTGCGGAAATTGCGGACATGATTCCTTGAATGAGGAGCATTTCCACTGTCGGGAGGTAAGGCTGCGTCAGGGTAATTAAGAATATAAAATATCGCAGTGATGCGTACCGACGTCATGACCCCGCTTGAATGCCAGGAGACCGATTACGATGCCTGCAGGGTTAGTAACTGCAAAAAGCATGATAAGAGTAGACCGTAAAATGGCCATATATTTAATGCCTCCATTGTCCGACGAAGGAAGAGATGCTATCCGAATGCCGAGCGATAATCCCTCAAAAAGCTGGTGAAAAATAATTGCCACGAGGAGTGACGCTGTAATAGAATTTGTACTCGATATCGATTGAGCCAAGCAAATAGAACTACGCACTGAACTCGGAGCCCTGAGTGATGGCTAATGTTAGACCTATGATGACGGAATGTATCATAATGCCTAATTGCAACACCTAGAAAGTGAATTAGTCCACGAGGGTTTTGAGCAAACGTAATGCTCACGAGAATGCCAACAATCTGCCTCTTCTTTCCAACTTGAACTTCTTCCATTTCGGAATCGAGCGTGTGTAAATGCCCATGCTCAGCATGCAGCTCCCGGTCACGCACGTTTACAATGCCAGTTACGATACCCTGTTGGAATTCTTCTGGGCCATATGATGACGATAGCTTGAATCCGCGTTCATGGTGCGTATCATGGGAGCACCTAGATTCGTGTCTATGGTGTCCCTCGAAAAAGTAGGAATCGTGCCTATGCGGCTGACTTGTAGACCCATACGAGAACGATCGGGTACGTCGAGGGCTTGGTGAGGAATGAGAATGTACGAGATGCGTGCGCTCAGATTGGGAAGCACGGCTTTCTATTGGCTTAGGCGTATCATCGCGACAGGTAAGTGCCGCGGAGATAGGCGGTGACGTAGTTATCGGGGTAGTCGATTCTGGAGATGGAATCGGTGAACTGTATGACTGGAGCCGGTCTACGTATGAGGTGGATGCATCTGACGGCCGATCAGTAGGGCTCGCATTTGTAGCGACACAGGACACGCACATTCAATCAAGAATATGGACAAAAGCGAGGTGAGTCTATAGAACGGATTGTATTTGTTACAAAGAGGACGCGAGAAGAGGGTGACGTACACAATGAGACCAGTAAAATCCCCTATCTTCGAGCGAGAGCGTAGAGTTGGGTTCCTCAGAGCCTCGAAGGATTCTTGGAGGAGATGAACGAACGCTGTGGACAGGATGACACCTGGTGATGTTCGAAATGTCAGAAGCTGAGAATCCAAGCTGAGTGACCGCTCACCTGTTCCAAAATGTTTTCCAATAAAAAAAACGATGCGAGGTATATGAAGAAACGTGACGCGCTTCGAGAGCAAAGGAAATGATGAAGCTAATAAACAGTCACTAGTATCGCGAGACTCGGAGAGAGTGCTACTCGTGAGAATACCAGTGACGCACCGAACAGAGACACAACAAATATTATGCACATCGCGCTGATGCGCGAATGTACGAGTTCTACATTTGAATGCATACCTGGCACGGCGTCTGTATTCACGCAGTGACAGAAATGGTGAGCTTATCGTGAAGTCCTTGGACTTATGATGGTGGCGCACCGTAGCTATATCTGATTGGCCGGTCACCAAATTCAAAATCAGCCATGAAAACGGTCCCCGTGTTGTGAAGTCGTTATGGAGTGTCGTATTCAACGCAAGCCTAAAGATACTAAGTGGTTCGCTTTCAAGCTTAGAGATGTAGCAAGTGGGTCGGAGAGTGGCAGCGATTCTGGCCGTGGCAAAGGCCGGCATCTTCTATACCAGTGAAACAAGCTCAGTGCTAGTACTGTGGGGACCTCACCAGTCACCAACATAATTTACGTCACACGTGTGACACAGCATCTACCCGAACAGTACTACCAGTACTCAAGCTGTCCTCATTCCACAAAATTCAACTCGCCTGATCCGCTTGCAGAGTTGCATAAAGGAAAAGCTCATAAATATGCCAAGAATAGCATGATTTTGAGCGCTCATCACCATCTCCTTCCATTAATTTCAAGTTGGCAGACGTGAGAGTCGGTAAGATCCTGTAACTAATCAGTGATCAGGACAGGGAAATTCGGTTTTCAAAGCAATTCAGAAAACCAGTGCATTTAACTTTTGGTGACCGTGTCCAATTACATAGGTCCATTTACTACTATGGAGGGAATAGTACCATATCCTCCTTGAAAATCAAGGTGCATGTCTCAAAGCCTGCTCAAAGTCCGCAACGATATCATTGATATGTTCAATACCGACGGACACCTGCGGGAAGAATCAGTCAGAAAACATCTCCCATCAGAAACGTCACGCACCCGGATCAGATCATGCGTAACTCCCGAAGACAGCTGCTCCTCATCACTGAGCTGTTGGTGCGTCGTTGTCGCAGGGTGGATGACAAGGGTCTTGGCATCACCGACGTTTGCAAGATTACTAGCTAATTTCAGGCTGTCGACAACCGTGCTTGCCACACTAACATCGCCCTTGACGCCGAAGCTGAGGACACCACCGAAGGCGTTTGGGCGGAGAAGCTTCTTCGCCCTCTGGTGATAGGGGTGACTCTCTAGGCCAAGATAGGAGACCCATGCGACTTTCTCGTGTTTCGACAGCCACCTAAGAATAATAAAAATTTGCGCATGGATCAGCGTATGACAACTTACTGAGCAAGCGCCAAAGTATTTTCGGAGTGCCTCTGAGCCCTCAAGCTAAGCGTCTCAATACCTTGAATGAGCAAGAACGCAGCGAATGGGTTCAAGGCAGGACCCAAATCACGGAGGAGCTCGACGCGAAGCTTGATAGCGAAAGCGACAGCACCAAATGTTTCGCTAAAGACCATGCCATGATATCCCTCGGAGGGGGAAGTGAACGACGGGAACTTGCCGGAGCGTGTCCAGTCGAATTTTCCTGACAGAAAAATGAGATATGCAGATGGAAAGCGATCATGAAGTAAACGCACCCGAGTCGATGACAACACCTGCGATCGTCGTTCCATGACCTCCAATCCACTTGGTTGCACTGTGCACTGATGACCATACAGATCAGCTGCAGATCACCTACGTGATTGATGTGCTCACAAACAATGTCTGCGCCCAAATCGATGGGTCTGATGAGGTATCCTCCCATTCCAAACGTGTTGTCCACGATTAAGGGAATGCCATGATCATGTGCAACCTGTTGAGTTTGCATGAGTAGCGGTCCATTGGCAGTGATTAGTATGCGCACTTTGGCCAGCTCAGGAATTGGCGCAACGTTGTACTTCGGGTTGCCAATGCTCTCGACGTAAATTGCCTTCGTGTTCTCGTCGATTGCTGCTGCGAAAAGTGCTGGATCATCGCCATTCACGAACTTCACGCCGATACCAAACTTTTTAAAGGTTACTGCACACTGCATGGGTCATGATACTGGTAAGGCACTGAAAAACGAACCTTTGAACTGGTTGTATGTCTTCAGGCGACCTCGTCAGTTAAAACAACCCGTGCATTCCCAAAATGATACACTTACCCCTCCATAGAGATATGATCTGTTGCCAAGACGTTAGTCGGGGTTCTGGACCTGAAAGACTAGGCCTTACGTGGAAACGATGTTGTCACCTGCACTGGCTATCGTAGAAATCGCAAGGAATTGTGCAGATTGACCGGAGGACGTTGCGACAGCCGCAGCACCACCTTCAAGGGCAGCCATTCGACTCTCGAACACATCCTACATGGATAGGAAGTACTTGGTTGTAGAGGAGTATCGACGAAAGAATCACGTACGACAGTGGGGTTCCCAATACGAGAATAAATGTGTCCAAAAGCCCTGCATGATGTTCCATTAATTTCAATTCGCTTGTCATGCTCGAGGAAACTGACTTCAGGCCAAAAAGGTCTGCGCCATGCTGAAGTTATGATAAGCCCCTAAATCAAACCCTTGTACAAAGTGACGAACGTTAGAGTCGTTAAAGACGAAGCTCGTGGAGGCGTAAATAGGAACTGCGCGAGCATTGGTGGTAGGATCAGGGATCTGACCAGCGTGCAACTGCAGCGTCTCGAATTCCTGAGGTCTTCGATGAAAAGTTAACCACGAAAGACCTTGAAACGAGACATGCCGCTCACTTGTTAGCTTGAGGCATGACAATTTAATGTTGGAATGGGAGGTAAGTGGGCTTGGGTGGAGAGTCCGATTGCCTTGCTATAAAAGGTTCTGAGCAGTGTGATAGTGTGGCAGAAACACAGACAGGAATGACGATCGATCGCGCGAGTATTACTACTTGTTTGTGATCACGAGCCTGACTTCGGATCATTCGAAGAAGACATCCTGAGAGAGAATTTGATGTTATTGGAATTACTGGAGCTAAAACAACGGACCGATTGACCATCAATATAGTTTTGGTCAGCTGCAAGATCAATTGGTTTACACTTTGTACATACCGGGACTCCTCCGGACCATCGCCGAGGGACACATATAATTTCCAAAGTTAGAGCATTGAAATATTGATGATCTTGGCACCTTCAGTGGTGCCATTCGACGGTTGTCCGTGCCTACTCCTTGCCACTACATACTGGTACAGTGCCAGTACTCTGAGAGAGAGACACCGTTTACTTTCTAACTAATAATACGTACAGATACCGGCTGGTACCCGGGTTGCGGAAGCCCATCATTACTTGGGTTCCAAGATGATGGAGAAAAACCAAGTTCAATCAGAAGTCCTCGGAAGTTCCCAGTGCACACATAGCTATTAATTCCTGTGGGTGAAGTCGACCCACCTTCTCTCGCATAACACATCTCCCTCAAAATTGAATACACAATCAGATGAACGTTGCGATTCGGAAACACCATTAGGTTGTGGCAGCGTCATCAGGCAGTTATGAACGAAAATTGAGCTAGTAAACTTGTAGTAAATCATGCATAATAGTACACACGGTGGCCACGCGCTCCACACTTGAAAGAGTATATCAGAAACATGCTCGCCAAGGCTTATTGCTCTACAACAGCGTGTGTTGGGGAAGTCGTCAACGGAACGCCTGCTTAATCGATTGTGCAGTGGTGTAGTATTGCACGGCAGACGGCCCTCCAGTCCGAGCCGCAGAAGACCGAGATGATGCCAGCATGATGGTCTCAGAACCAATCGTGGCATCGAGAGGGCCGTGGAACGGATCATATCAGGGAGGGTGTTTAACCTTTAAAGCTTTAACTTTGACCTTCTGCTGTATCCTGCAAAGAAGCGTAGGGGTACGGAAGGCAGCATGGAGCCCGCAGGGCGGCGTGCATCTTCAGGATGACTTTCATTTTCGAGGGCCTCAGCACATGACATGTTGTCACGAGCATCATCGGACATATCGTCGAGGGCGGCTTGGAATCCACTCACGAGCTCAAGGCGTCGTCTGCATTGATATCATGGTAGCTGTAAGGTGGAGTCATGAGCGCTGAGCGCCTCGCCTCTTTCATAACATAGCACGTGAACGCCGGTTGATCCCACGGAAGCATTTAATCGTGTGAGTTTGCGTGCACCGTGCGCATTGCACTCTTTCCCGCACTTTCCCATGTCTGGACCTTCGATCGCTCCTAGCTATACTCACCACCATGGCTTCTGCTTGCTCATTGTTGATATCCCAAACGCTACTCATCATGCTTTAGAGCCGAGAAAAAGGTTTTGTCAGTGGAAGATAGAATACACCGCAACGTATGAGATCTTGTCTCCGTTTTCATTTTTGGCGGAAAACAAGATACTCCACCTGAGGATGGTATCCACTTCATCAATGCCCGTGTGATTACCCCACTACTTTAGAACTTTATTGTGTCGATGTGTATAAATTATGCTCTGCGAGCTTGCAACGAGACGAAAGACAAAAGCTTGAACGTGTCGTAAGTACTTCAGTCGTATTGGTATTTCATGGAGTCAAGTGTTCGAGATATTCCTCTCGTTTAAGGTCTTCCATGGTGAAATTTGTTCACCGTGATGGCCAAGCACACAGCAACGAACTACTTACATGTCGTGTCGTCAACCACATTGCACCAATGCGAAACTTGAAGTAGAAATATCTGTAGCTCAGTACTGCGCTCAGTACTGACTCGCATGTCACAAACATGATACGTCCATTGTACGTTTCTATTTTACATACACAATCACTTATAGATACATGTTTTCCTCTCACTCTCTATCTCAACAGTCTCTCCGCATGATATAGTTTCCCCCAAATCTTTCCAACTGAGACCGAGGTGAGCATACCTACTATTTCACGTCCGCCTACATATACCTAACGATACATAGCTCTGCTCTCGTTTCTAGGTATGCATGTGTCGTAGTTGAGTCTTTTCAACTAAGACTGAGTTCTTCTCTTCTTTCTAGAGCGCCGAGTGCGGTATTCCAGTCGTCATAACACACATAAATTGGACCTAGGTGACCACGTCGGTGAGCCACGGCGTTACATGAACACTGCCCATACTCACAAAAAAGGGCTCGACTTCTGATACTTCCTGGCATTCCCAGCCAGAGCAGCAAGCTATGTTTTCGCAGTTGACGGGGCATGCAATGTCATCACTGCCAGCCACAGGCACTGCCAACTTGAAAGCAGCAACAACGGCAAGGACGAAGGAGAGACGCATTATTTGTGGGATGTGATATGGATTTAAAAAATAATTTAAAGGGCACGGTAAGATGACAGCTTTCTTTTATATCCTGAATAATGTTGTGTGCAGAACCTGTCCACCTGAAATACTCCTTCAGACAGATTATGTCTGCGTTGCCAGCACATTGCCAGCAGACCTCAGTTTTAATTTAGTCTGTCCCCGATATCCCTTTGGCGGAAGAACACTGGTGATGTATAATCGATCCCCGGAGTTAGGCTCAGGGGTCACTTGGATATTAAAGAAATTCGGAGTCTCATCAAGCATGAGAGAACGCGAAGCTGGATACCGTCCAGAAGTAGAAACACGACTCACTGTAGCTCAGTGGGTCACTGACTCGCATGTCACAAACATGATATGTCCCGGGCCATTGTACGTTTCTATTTTACATACAGAATCACTTATCGATACAGGTTTTCCTTTCATTTTTTATCTCAACTCGTTTTAATAGTCTCTCCGCATGATATAGTTTCCCCCAAGTCTTTCCAACTGAGACTGAGGTGAGCATACCTACTATTTTACGTCTGCCTACATGTACATAACGATACATAGTTCTTCTCTCGTTTCTAGGTATGCATGTGTCTACGGCAGTTGAGTCTTTTCAACTAAGACTAAGTTCTTCTCTTCTTTCTAGAACGAGTGTGGTATTCCAGTCGTCATGACACACATAAATTGGACCTAGGTGACCACGTCGGTGAGCCACGGGGTTACATGAAAACTGCTCACTCACAAAAAATGGCTCGACTTCTGATACTTCCTGGCATTCCCAGCCAGAGCAGCAATATATGTTTTCGCAGCTGACGGGGCATGTAATATCATCACTGCCAGCCACAGGCACTGCCAACTTGAAAGCAGCAACAACGGCAAGGACGAAGGAGAGACGCATTATTTGTGAGATGTGATATGAGGTTTAAACAATAATTTTGAAGGGTACAGTAAGATGACAGGTTGCTTTCATATCCCTAATGTTGTGTGCAGAACCTGTCCACCTCAAATACTCCTTCAAACAGACGATGTCTGCGTTGCCAGCACATTGCCAGCAGACCTCAGTTTTAATTTGATCTGTCCCGACATCCTTTTGGCGGAAAGAACATTGGTGATGTATGATCGATCCCTGCAGTTAGGCTCAGGGGTCACTTGGATACTAAAGAAATTCGGAGTCTTATCAAGCACGGGAGAACGCGAAACTGGATACCGGGAGATCAGCAGCCTGCTAGTTTAGGAGATCTAAATTCCAAAGGAGAGTGCTCCTTAGGTGTACTTTATTTTCGCAACGCACACTGCAGTACCTGGATACCCCAACCACGCCAATAATCGGCAAAACCCAATTTAGCCCTGAGTCACTGCGGGCTATTATACGTGTCTCTGTACATGGCTACAAACTCTGACGTCGGTCCTCCACTAAAATGTAAATGTCATAGCAGGCAAAGACGTGGCACTACACACGATGTGAAGGAATGCTGTATCTCTTCATTTGATCTGGCTAGGTGAGATTGGCCTCCGTCGTTGCGAGGACAGACAGACCGCTCATCAGTAAATCACTCGGTTCTGTACAGAACTGTACAGAACTGTACAGTGTGACAGGCCGACAGCTTGGTCCCTTCTATACAGCTCACTACAGTACTACTTCACTCTGTAGATCTCTGTACAGATAACTCACAGACACCCAGAGAAGGGCTCTTGTACCAATAAAATATAATTGTGCCGCTGCTGCTAGCTGCTCGACTGTTCACACATGTACACACAAGCAAAAAATCGACAAAATCAATAATAGCATTCAATCAGATGCATACTACACTAAACGACGCTCGAGATAGAATCAATGCGGGGCAATAATGTCAAGAATAGAAAGACGTCAATCAAGGATGATTTTCAAATGAGAATGTCTCGAAGCGTCATTCACATTGCCGTCGACTTTGTAGGACTCTGCCCTGTGAGAACTTCATCAGCATGCAATACTTCGAAAGCAAAAACTCCTTGCCATCCAGCTGCAGCCCAGGAACGAAGTTGCCGCGCTAATTTCGGTCCATGGTAAGGGTCACGCATGATCGATTCCAGGTTAGTGAGCATAGCAGTATACAAAGAAGAGTATTCCTTTGTGGTGAACTTCGGAAATGATTTTCCGCTGCCGTTCTTAGCAAAGCCATCTAGGACACAATTAACCTATCAAACATGTGGTCAGTGTGTTGTTAGTAGGACATGGAAGGATGAAAAAATACCGCGGTGCAAACCAGTGCCAAGCACTCTAGCGGTAAAGACTTCTGGAAGACCTCAGGTCTCCTGCGAGCAACACGGTAAGACCCTGTATAGAAGAAAGAGATAGAAGCCTCGTGGAGCACAGGATGAGAGGCGTTTTCGGTTTTCCCATTTTCATCTACAACCGTTGCGTAAGAAAATAGCGTCTTTGAGCAACTCCGTGGCAGCTTCTTTCAACCCAGGCAGCACGTTGTTGGGGTGGGACATGAGATGGAGGTATGAGGTCGTACATGGAGGGCACAATACTGGCAATGGTCTTCTTGAGGTCCGAGCGCCACGTTGATAAATCCTCATACAGCTAACATAACAGCACGTTAGATATCAGATGCGTGCCAATGAATGCACACACCAGTTTTGCCATATCATGCTTGCGATCAGGCCAAATACCTGGTAGACACGTCAGTAAAATATCTCGACAGCAAAAAAGACCTACCCTCTTCGACTTGTTGACCACCCTCGAGCCATTCGACGAGCGAAGCCATGAGTATCTCGTTGATGGAACCTGTCAAATCTTTCGCTAGTTTGGGGAATGGGTTCTCTATCGCGTGTTGGGCGCGGCACTCGCTCATCGTAACCTCAAGGAAGTTTTTCCATCGTGGACCATACCAGCCTAGTTGAGTGGCTCTAGGCCCATCACCTGATTCACCGCCCTCATCCATAATTCCACCTCCCATGATATTCTCTTCATCACCGAATTCACCGCCATCATCACCAAAGTCAACTACCATTGCCTCGCCTCCGAGTTCTGGTTCATGAGAAATGTCGTGCTCGATATTCACTGGGTCCAAGGGTGGAATGAGGGAATTAAGCTTGATGATATCTTCTAGCCACGTGTTGCAGCCAGACCGGGGCTGGCTCATATGGCGAGCGACAGATGTGTGGTCCTTCAGAATTTTTTCCGCACGATGGACATTGAGGCATAAGGGTAAGGGTGAGACATACGACAGTCATCATTAACCTTCTGATCGATATTTCGGCATTTTCCGATACTGACTTAAACAATACTACCATGAACATAACCAAACTGCGATCTCTATCAGCACGTGCATCAGGGATGGACGAGCAGATCTCCCGTTTACATCATCGCGAAGGACCATCGGGTGCATATGACATATACAATGTTCTTCATTCTGTCAATTCCTTGGTGATGTCGATCTTGAAATTCGCTTTTTCGATGTACCTTACATTTTAACAGTCCATACAGGATCCAACCGACTCTGAGGCCAACCTGGTGTTGGACCTTGTAAGAGCTAAGCGGCAAGTTTATCTAGCGCAAAAGACACTGGCGGACTGTATAATACGCGAGAACGAAGTGTTGGCAAACTTACTCCGATATCAAGCTGAAGAAGCAGAAAAACGACTGGAGGACGCGGATGTTGGATTAGGGTGCATGCGAATCGCATTTAAGAAGAATGGATGGAGTCATTTTCCTCATCCGACTCAAACACGCGATGGCCGCCTACAAACTGGTAAGCTAACGATATGAAACTTGATGCAGGAGGTTGATTATCCCAGTAGAAGATACTGAACGTGGTCGTCACCTCACTGTCCAGCTTGATTGATCCGAGCGCTCCCTCTTCACATTATTATGATACTCAACTTATGTATATGCTGTTGTTGCATGAATATTTCGCTATGCAGTGTTATTTGTTGTATGTCCTCTCAGGCGTGAATGAACATATGCGTCTCACTCAGATCTTAAACTATCTTCACTGCGGCTGTTTAAGTTTGATCATTCAATTTGAAGCCAAGTCATATCGTACGAAACTGAGTCGTATAGACCTAGAGAAAAGTACTATGTAACTACTACCTATATTAGTTGATAAATTCTTGAATTATACTGTAGAACTGTGAGTAACTGGAGACAATGTATACTTTGCAGCCACTGTTGGCTGTGACTTTGGCGGAACTGTGGACTCTGTGGCTCACTGTCGTGGGAACATGATTTGTGTACATTCTGTGGAGAAATTTGTGATTTACTGATGCTGGTGCATACATGCATGAAGCTGAGTCATGCCCAATCAAGTCCCCTGCATGAATCAGCGAAGTATCTACGAATCACTATCTTCGACATTCACACGCACGTTTTAATAATTCTTCCTTGACTCTTGACACAGTAGACCAATTTTCATCAAGTCTGGAGAAGAACACAGTCCACCTGCAATAACCATTATTTTTCAATTGTCGGGCTCGTCGTAGATCTTGTGGTGTTTCATGTGCGGTGTCTGAAATCACAAGTAGCAGAGACCGAGCATGTAAAGAGCCAGTTCGGTAACCCAAGGTAAGGTGAGTTTGCCACCTTGAAACGATTATATAATGTCGGCGTTGTAGATGCCGATGACTGAGTCTCAATTGAATATCAGTAGTACTAGACTCGTTATCGATGATCTATCAGACCATTGCTCACTGTATTGATGGATGCCATCAACCCATTAATCCAACAGCTGACTCTGGCTCAGGCTGCTCAGCCGCCAGGCGGTCGGGCATCCAAGCGAGATCACGCACGAATTCTCCAACATATTGCACTGGTTGTCAGTGTCCTTCTTACTGCTACAGAGTCCTTGCTAGAAGACTCTATACCCGAGCCATATCACACATCGGCCCTCTCAGGTCAAGGGTGGGTCATGGAGCTCATTTTGGGCCACCCAGAGCGTATGCGCTGTGAACTTGGGATGCACACAGATGTATTTCACTCGCTTATAGCGGAACTTCACACCTTGGGTCATGCAAATTCGCGCTATGTTTCCCTCGAAGAACAACTCGCCATCTTCCTATACACGTGTGTTACGGGACTGACCGTCTGCCATGTTGGTGAGCGCTTTCAACGGTATAATGATACCATCTCAAAGTAAGTCAATTGTTATTGTTATATATGATACTAACGAGCTCACACTTAATTGTAGATATTTCCGCAAGATGTTGACCATTTTCGCATCTCCCCCATTCTACACCAATCATGTACGCTCTCCTGACGACACCTACCACGCCCCACACAAGATCCGTAATGACCCTAAGCTCTGGCCCTATTTTAAGGACACTGTTGGCGCGATTGACGGTAGTCACATCCACGCTCACCCCCCATCATTTGATCGTCCTGCATATCGGAATCGTAAAGGATTCCTTTCGCAAAATTGTCTCTTCGCCTGCGACTTCGACCTCACATTCTCTTACACTCTCACTGGCTGGGAGGGATCCGTTACAGATGCACGCCTTTATGATGAGGCTCGTTCAGGTGGCTTGTATATCCCTCCCAGCAAGTATTTTCTGGCAGATGCGGGGTTCCCTTTGTGTCACGAGCTCTTAGTGCCCTACCGCAGTGTCCGGTATCATCTAGCTGAGTGGGGGCGTGCTAATACCAGGTATGTTTTATTTCTTTTTACTTGAAGCTTCCTAATATCTATTCTATGTTTGCAGACCAGTCAATAAAGAAGAGTTATTCAATTTGCGACACGCATCTGCTCGAAATGTGATCGAGCGCATCTTTGGCGTGTTAAAACGCCAGTTTTCGCATTCTCTTACTGTCACCTGAGTATCCTATGACCATCCAGGCATGTATACCTGCCGCGTTATGCGCGATTCACAACTTTATATGCGCCCACAAACCTGATGAAGGAGAGTACGCGGATGACGATGAACACTTCGATTATGATAACCCTGAGCACCAAGGGATCCCTCAAGACGAGGAGGAGTTTGAAGAGGATGGAAGCATGAAGGAAGCGCGTGAACGTATCGCGCGCTGCATGTGGGAGGATTATCAAGGCATTTTGCAGCAGCGGGGTTCGTCAGACGATTCCTTTGATGACAGCGACAACGAGATGTAGTAGCACATACAATTCATTCATTTATTCATGCAACTAGTAAGACAATTGTACCGCTAAGAATTGGACCCAGGAGGCAGTATCATAGGTTGGATTCCCAACCGCTGGGCCGTTGAGATAATGAAAGCATGGCGCATCTCCTTGTCAGTGGTTTGTGTATATATGTCAGTAGCTGCAGGGTCCATAGCAAAAACTTGTTGCATCATAAGCCGCTCCGCGAATGGCAAGTCAGCATCATCAACCTGCAACATCTGCATGGCCCTTGAGCGCTGGTCCATCACCCGATCCTCAGGATAGACCATGCGCTCAGAAATCACATCCGTTAGGCGGTTAACGGAGCTCTGGAACCCCATCACAGCTACGGCAGTGGTGGTCTTCGACATCTTGACATCCGCTGTACCACTACCCCCAGTGGCACCGCTCCGAGTCTGTGCACGGCCTGATGTTGTCTTTGCTCTTTTGAGAGAGCCTGGCTTAGAGGGAGGCAGCGGCATCTGAGGGTCTTCGTCTCGCATAGAAACCGAGGTAGAAGGAAGTGAGGTAGTCAACTCTTGAACCATGTCAGAGTGAGAGCGTTTGGAGCTAGGCCGAGATACTAAGGATGTGGAAAGGGTGTTATTGCTGTCAATAGAGGCGGGACGTCGAGAAGTAGGAATAGAAGTAGGGGCAACTACTGCAGGGGTGGCGCTGGGACCAGCAGGAGCGGCACTGACACTAGAAGTAGCAATGGTGGCGCCCATGGTATGATTTTCAGCTGCTGGTATGCTAGCGCTGGAGCTTGAGCTTAAGGGAGGGGGAGCTGTATGCGGTTGGTACCCGGTACGCCCTCGCGCGCCACTGTTTTTTGGTATGATATCATCCATTTGCTCAAAGTATCTCCATCCCGATACACGAAAAGGGCGCATGTGCGAATTTCCCTAGATATAAAACAGTAAGCTACCAGTACAAAATGTAGATGACACTGTGAACCGGACATACCTTCTTTGTAATATATTCGTTCCATACCATGGTTGCACCCTCGCTCATGATATTGGCTCCTCTGACATTATCCCAGTGGACACCAGACGTCTGGCGATACTTCTGAATAGCGTTATAGATCTGTTTTAACTATACAATATCTAATCAGTCTATATCTAAGCGATATATTGGTATATGACTTACTGCTCCCCATTTCGTCTTGCACATCAGTTCCAGTCTTCTGTGGACCCTGCTGCAGGTGTGCAGCAATAGCCTCTGCAGCACCATTGTATGTTACATCTTTGAAGTTACCGGTGTCAGCGACCTTCTCCCGATTGTCGTACAGGTATTGGACAAGCTGATCAGTCTCTGTGTCAGTCCAGACCGCCCTGTCTGCATGAGATGATTGCTGAGCCATAGAAAGAATGTGGACTTGAGCAGATAACACTATAGACACGACACTAGCCCAGATGTCGTTCTGATCTCGTAGATCTTTAGTCGTATACCGAGGTATGCATGCAGACATGTCAAAGGGAAGTTCAAGCTCTGTCATCGGGCTTCAAACCGGGACCACCATGCCAACATTATATAATCGTTTCAAGGTGGCAAACTCACCTTACCTTGGGTTACCGAACTGGCTCTAACAGAGGTGCACCATGGGTGAAATTCTACATTGACTGATTCAGGAGGCAATCCGTCCAGTCAGTGCTAAGACTTGCATAAACACTACCAAGGACGTCGACACCTCCCATCATGGTCCTTGCAAAAACATCCATCAACGGAGTAAACGGTCTTTGCGAGTCGCTGAGGCGCAGTCTGATGATCAACACTCAATTTAATATTGTTACTATCCTGCGCTACGCTGACATGGTGTCTACTATTGAGGGAGAAAGTCCTGAGCAGTTTGGGCGAAGGCGCGCAGCGCCTCCCGGTCCCGAGCTGCATGCCTGTGTGAAGGAAGGTGAGCTGCAATACCCAAGTTTGTAGGAGTCCAACGACGCGTCGAGCGAGCCGATGATACCCATAGGATTAGGAGGAGGATGAGTACTCACGCGAGAGAATTGTTATCGAATGCGGGGCATCGTATGACGCAGGAACTCGTCCTGTATTGCTGGGGTTGCTTGCAGATAAGGCGCGAGTATTTGAGCATGGTTTCTAAGGTATAGCTGAAAGGCATCGCTGGCCCATCTCCCCATGGTCTTGACAACGTCGAAGGACACATTGAGGAGGAGGTACTCGAGAGTTGCCCCGATTCTGATGGTGTGACCCTGCAATGGATCCTGTCCGGCTTTCTTGGTGGCTTGCGCGAGTCGTGCAATGAATTTCGTCTTCGTTAGCAGGTGATGGCTGTTACCAAATCTGTAAGAGAACAGGGCGATGTCGAGGGGGGGATCATTGACCCGGAAGTGGTTGTTTAGCGCCGCTTCTGGGTCAGTAGGGCCATTCTGTGTTGCCCAGAAGACATCCTCCCCGACTTGCGATGTCTTGGTGCGAGGTAGATGAAAGACGGTGACCCTAAGGCCATTGCGATCTGCGTCCCTGCGGATGTCCGACCGTTTGACGTGGATGGATGCGTCAAAGGCTGATAGATTTCGAACTGTGAATTCCCCGGCCCTAGCGATAGAATAGAATGCCGTTGTAAGGCAACTACCTACCGCGGCGTCGAGTGGGTCGTTGGGATCCAAGTTCTCCAAGATGCTGCTGATGAAGGCTACTGTGTATGGGGGCCGTTTCTTCCGCTTTGATGACGAGGGCGTTAAGTTTTTGGCAGCCTTGAGCATGGTGTCAATCTTGTTGTCGTCTAGGGACCAGGACTTCCCATGTAAGATGTGCCATGCTCGTATGCCGTGAATATAGCTGGATATGGTTTTCCCTGAGTATGAGCCCGCTAGGTCTGAAATGAAGGCTGAAATAAGTTCGGATGATGCGGGAGCGCGAAGGTTGTCGTCGATGGTCTTAGAGTCGCAGTAAACATGGAAGGCGAGTATGCCACTGCCATACGCTTCCCTCGTGCTGCTTGCCCAGGCGTGAATCATGACGTCTTGTATACGTTGAACGTCAGCGCTGGGGTGGGTGGGAGGAGACGAGCTTTCTTCAGCTGGGAGCCAGAGTCGAATTCAATCCTTTGCTGCGCAGTGAGGGCGCAGCACAGATTCTCGGGGGGTCAGGTTACTAGGGTAAGCAGCGATAACTTTCGTTTGTCTGTTTAAATGGGGGGGGGCTGTAACAAGGTGTTTGACGACTCACGCTTTTGACGCTTCGAAGATCTCTTCTCCTTGACGACGGAACTCGTCGTTGAGATTGTTGTGTGAATCTCGCGAGCGGGAGTGGATATCAGCGAGTGGGTGCGCTTGGGTGGTCTCATGGGGCCCATTATGTCCAGGAGTGACTTTGGGACCGTTGAAGTCTGCGACGAAGGGCTGAAGGGCTTTGGGGATGCGTATTGGGGGAAGCAGCAAATTTGATGGAGGGTAGATGCCCCTGGAAGGACCGTCTGCTGGGTTGTGGGCACTGGGCACGTAACGGGTGAGGAATGTGCATTTCGAGGATGCGGTGAGTTCATGTATCCGCTTGAAGACGTTGTTGGTAGCTCTATTGCGGCTCCGCCCTTTCCACCATCCCTCAACGATGCCCCTGTTGTCACTGAAAACCTTGATGCAACTGCCCTCTGGGCATTGATCGAGGAGCGTAATGATGAGGAACTCCATGCCGACGGCCTCTGCCCAGCCGATGTCTCGATTTTCGGCTTTCCAGCCTGGGAGGAGACGCCACGCCCTCCACCTGCCGCTGATCCAAATCGCGATCCCAGTACCCGAACTAGTGTCTGAGTAAGCCAAGGGTTCAATGACTTCGATGGGCCCTGGGATTGGACGCGAGACGACGGGTTGCCTGAGGCTGGCTTTCCACCAGCGGAGGTCTTCGCTTGTAAGTTTGGGAGCGGTACGCGGCATGAAAGGACGGTCGTGGAATATGGCAAGCATGGTTTCCAGGGAGACGAGGTAAGCACGTCCTGCAGGTAGGACCAGAGAGGCGTGCAAGAGCTTTCCGTACAGCTCTTGAACTTCTTGCAGGGTGTGTGAGGTTCGGGTTTCCCATTCCTGGATTGCTGCAATGTACTTCTCTTTCTTCTTCTGCGGAATCGAGACAGAACGTGTGGCGATGTCCCAAAGGAAACCAATGAAGGGGGCACATGATGAGAAGAGTATGTCCTTTGCCAGTTCCCAAGGTATTCCCAGGATTTTGGATAAGCGGTTGATGCCGTCGAAGCAGTAAGTGAAGAGCAGGTCCTCTGGTGAACGCGGGGGTGGTTGCTGATAAATCAAGAATGGGGAATGACATATCTTCGTCGAATTCCTCAACGGTGTCATCAGGCATGGTTGATCCTCGGTACCATTTTCGTCCTCCATCCATGAGTAGTCCCCCGTTTCTCGCGATGATGGCTGCGCGAGATTTGCGAAGCTTGTTGTAGCTCTCAAGATGCTCTCGGAGTATGCGAATAAATAAATGATCATCCACCCACTTGGATAATGGTCCGATACCTTGAGATCTGAATATGTCAGAGCCTGCGTCAGCAACTTCACCATAGGTTCCCGCGGAGGCTGAGAAACCGAAGCAAAAGCTTGAATCGATAGCGAAGCTGTCGTCACCCGTTCTGACGACCAATCCCGGCCATTGGGATGGATGGAGAGGGACTGTGCGATAGGCCTCTGCCACGTCACGGACTGCAGCCTGCGAGCCTGGGGGTAAGGACCAGATGAGGAGACAAATGGTCGAGGCAGTACCCCATGTACACGGATATAAATTGGAGTCAATGGAAGAATTAATGGATGATATAGTAGGGGAAGGGCGTAGAGGGAATGAAAGGTTCTGAACAAGCCTGAACTTTCCAGGTTTCCCTGGCTTGGGGACCATGGAAAGCGGAGCCGTCTGAAAGGGGCCAATGAGTTCTTCTGTATCTGATTTCGATAATGGACCAATGTAACGACCGGTGGAATATTCACGATATAAAATGGTTTCGAAAGCATCTCGATGTGTATGTAAAGAAGGACTATTAGAAGGAGTGTAGGTCTGAGATATTGAAGGAACGCTGCCCATGAAGCCAAATCGAAGACCGTTAGGAATATGTGCGTACTTATGTATAAGGTTTGAAGCTTGGAGGAAGTGTAGCCATGCTTCGGGCTGATAAGGAGTGAGTGCTCTAGATGTTCTCGCCTTGAGGACATTCTTGAGCTCCGTGATCTTTTGCTCCGCATCCCGAGCATTCGTGCACGTGGGAGCGAGCGGTGCTGGAATAACCTTTTGGTCTCTGCCAGTTGTAACACAACTCGAGGCCTTCGGGGTTGACCAGGTGACCTTCTGCATTGCGACGACAGCGGGTCTTGGATCGTTTGTCCCAGAGGAACTCGGAAGAGCACTTGTGGATGGGGTGGCAGAAACGACCAAGGCAGAGGGCGCAGGCCGAGTGGCCCGATTGACCTGCGCCCGCTTGAAAAGACTGTTGACCCTTGTGGGGCTTCTTTGGTGCTTGGTCGGAAGAACGATATGGGTGGTAGCGACCACTTCCCGTGGGAGAGGATGGGTCTGTGCGCTTGCCCGACTCTCGCTGACCTCCCGTCCCCGTTGGCGTGAATGGGTGTTGGGTGTGGGAAGCACGTTCTGCAGCTGCGTGAGAGTGCGCAGTGGTGCGAGGAAGGGGTAGTGTGGTTTGTGCGAGCGGGTGCGGAAGCAAAAGTGATTGGAAGCGCGATGACGCCGTTAGCAAGGAGTGGGCAGCGGGGGGGAGGAGGGAAAGGTAGCAAAATTAATGGTAGCGAAAGCAGGGGCGACATAAGCAGGAGGTGGGGCAAGCGAAGGCGATGATGGTGAGGCGTATGGTCAGCGAGCAGAATTTTAAGTGGATGAGGGTAGCGGGGGGGGGGGGGAAGCGAAAGCAAAGACGGCAGAGGAAGCAGTACATTCGGGTGAAGGTGGATGGGTTGAGGGGAATGTATGTTAGTTTGTGTCAATGAATTAGAGGTTTAGGAACGGACGTACCATTCTCAAGCTTTCGTCGCGCTCGGTTTCCCAGACGTCGTCTGATAAGGTGTTGTACAAGGCATTGTTGAAGATGCCGATGTTGAAGCCTTGGTTTTGAGCGAGCCGATCATGCCACTCACGACGGACGAACCCTGCATAGCGAAGTAGGGTCTTTTCTCCCTGTGGACGCATCCAGTGTTCATGATTGGTGATGAGCGTGAAGAAGAGGGCTAACGCTTGCTGGTGCTTCTCCGGCCATCCGTTCTTCTCGATGTGGATGAGGAAGCTAGTCTTTGCCAAGTCAAATTGGCGCCAGGATAAGTCATGGTCATGTAGGGCCTTGTGGGAAGCCTTGAAGGATGCTATCATTTTGAGTGCGACAATACCCTCGACTTTCGCAAAGCCGAAGGCGTCATCTGCATCAGAGGTGGATCTAGAGGTGATGGCCGCTTTGCGACAGCCGTCTGGACTAAAGTACCAGAGCTCTACGTACTCCATGTTCTTTATCTTCTGGATGGCGTATTGAGATGGACGGGGGATGATGACGTCTGCCACGGGGGTTTCAGCATCGAAGTCGTTTATCTTGGGCTTCTTCTTCTCGGCTTCGCGCTGCTCTTCCTGCTCCTCAGCTTCCTTCTCTGCCCTCTCATGATCTGCGCGTTCTTGTGCCTCGCGTGCATCATCTTCCACTTGTTGCTGCCAACGGTCAATACGCTCTTGACGCTCTAGCCTCCAGCCCTCTGTCATCTGGGCAATGGCACCTCCCTGGTTTCGCCTCCATCCATCAGGGCATTGAGCCAACCCCGGTACGCTACCGATTCGAAGTTGGGTTGCGCCTCCAGCGCAGGATCAGCAGGGATTCGCTCCATCAAATTCGGGAGAAGTCGGAATGCGCTTTGCAGAAGTTCTGAAGGGAGGATTCTAAGCTTGGACGGGAGATGAAATCTGGAATAACGGGAGTGTGTGTTTTGGAGAATGAAGAGGAAAAGAAAGGAGGCCAGCAATGTCGTTGGGGACGACTGATACGAGAGGAAACGTCGTCGCAGTACGAAGACAAGGTGCGTACTGCTCCCGACGCTTGCGCAAAGACCTAACTCTATTTTTTCACTCGTTCCTCATTACATAATAGAGAATCAAACATAGTAAAAGGGATGGGCGCCTCCATTACGCATTCTGCAGAAATTTGTCAGAGAATAGGACTGTATTAACTGTGTCTGCACCAGTATTACTGCGTGACGACCTTTGCTTGCATGCGGCCTGGCGGTAGACTGTTGCCAACTAGTATGATGAGGCACTGACCGGGACTTTCGACGCTCCTGCATGACTTTTGGCTTCACTTTGCTCACTGCCTTGTTGGTATACCACATTGCAACAACAGCCACCAGAAGTGTGATAGCAACTACGTCACCAATAATCCTGCTAGTGAAAGCGCCAGATGCTGCAAAGTATGTGAGCGTACAACATAACAGGTGATGACTCACAGTTCGCGTCACTTTCAAGCATCACACCCACACCAATATGGACAGTCACGAATTGTTTCGGAAGAGATAGCACAGCTGTCAGCATGAACGCATAGATTCCAGTTCCGCACGGCTGAGGATATGAGTGTTGTCACTGAAAATAGCGAATATTAACGAATGATGTGTGCGTATAATAGAAACTTACAACGCTCTGGAACAGGTTACAGCAGTGACTGTAGCGACGCGACTTTGAAACCACGTTCACGGACCACCTTGCACAGAGCGGCATACATGACACTGTCTTTTGCAACTTATCTCCACGAGCTTGGCAAACATATTTGAAAGTACTTGAGAAATACGTTCAAAGTTCATCATAAAATGTACTGGATAAAACTCACTAGAGATTGGCGACTTCACCTATGAAAGCGCCAGCTGCGGCGATGGCGAAGCCCGCAAAGGATGGCCAATATCTCGTGACGAAACAACTGAGAGCGCAAATTACGGTCAACGAGCATGAGGAGCCTCATGTACACTCACCGGAGGAGATTATATCACAAAGAGCATCACAATTAGGACTAGTCCGGATAAGCCATCCGAATTTTGAGCTATCGGCGTAGTCCGTAAATTACCATCAAGCAATTGGCAACAACATGCTTCAACCCGAAATGGACCCACTCATGAACGTGCGAGCTGGAAAGCGACTTAGCGAACACAAAAAGGGAACCGAAGACGATGATGCGCCTACAAGGCAAACGCAAGTTACCGGGAGTTACCGGGGATTTCCTGGGGTAATGTCACTAATGTGAATCATTCCATAAGAACTCTGGGACAGCTAGATTTGCGCCCTCCATGCCTCTTGAAAAGTAAGCTGCTTCCCAGTGCTGTTTCAAGCCCGTTAATCTTATTGCACGTGTGTTTTAGCCTCTTAAAAACGTTACGGTACCGTGACCGTAATATATAGTTCTTGGTAAACTGGCGAGAAAACGAGGCATTTGGGGTCAGTCTTGACTGCACGCTGTTCGGCTCACTTATAATGGGTCGGACGTCCTTGGAGGTCCGTACTACCTAATGCGTAGTGCAACGGCGCAGACTCGGAGTCCTTGCTGTTATAGATAAGTTTTTGTGAAGCACACGCTGACGCTAGCCTCTTATAAGCATATCAACTAACATCTTAATCGTCCCTGCAGGTACCGTACTATTTACAGTTAACCCAACTATAAGTAACTATCCGCTATGGAATATTTTTCACCGCACCGTCCATAGACTGAAACATAACCCCCAAACATGCAAAATGTGTTTCCCCCTCCCGATCCTGTACCCGACCTCCTTCCCAACGAGTAAGTAGCCAGCTAGGCTGAGTCGATATTAATGCTTATGGAGTTGCTGGGATGTGATCAGGCCGGATGTCGCGAGCGAAGAAAATGTCGTGTCCACTGAGGAGGACCTTGCTAAGGAGATGTGAGTACCAACTGATCAGCATGTTACACTTGACGTCTGATTAAATTGTTTCAAAGATCTAATACCACCCTCAATGTCTCTCCAGGGTCTACTATTGCGGAAGAACACGGCCAAGATACCGCTAATTCGAAGTTCTGGGCGACATACAAGAAAGCTTCGGACGAGTATGACAACGACTTCTTAGAGCGGGCGAATGATGATATGGGCGTTATCTTGACTTTTGTGCGTTCATTTCTATGTATTTCAACGCTAATCTAACACGGCGAATTAGGCTGGTCTACTCTCAGCTGTCAACTCTTCATTCATCGGCGGCATGCAGCCTAACCCTGGAGTCACTACGAATGTCCTCCTGCTAAAGTTGATCCAAATTACTGCCAACCCAAATTCCGTACATGACATCAGCACTCTTTCCCTGTCTGAGGGTTATTCCTCCTTGACCGTCTGTATGCAGACTTTCGCCTATACCAGCCTCGTGTTTAGCGTCTTGGCCGCGTCGGGGGCTGTCTTGGGAAAGCAATGGCTTAACTCGTACAAGGCAGCCCGGGGAAGGGGGTCTTTGGAGGAGCGCTGCATACAAAGGCAGATGAAGCTGGATGGGCTAGAGCAATTTCATCTGCGGACTCTCTTGCAGGCATTCCTTGTGTTCCTACAGATTGCGCTACTGCTTTTCAGCGTCTCGCTATGCATCAAGACGTGGACCGAGCGAGTCATGATATCCGGTTTCATGATCTGCGGCACAGCTTCTGGTGTTGTCTTCTACTTGTGGACTACGGTTGTCTCAGTGTGGTGTCCTCACAGTCCTTTCTGGACACCGGGCTCAAAGCCAGCTGGAGCTATTAGGAAAATCTTCACAGGAGCGACTTCGCCTCCTAACATATCCGATAAAACATCTGCCATACGCTGGATAATCGAGACATCAACGAACCCGGAATATGTCGAGGCTGCGGCTGCGGTGGTGCCTCTTGCAGAGTGGTCACCGGAGCTTGACGCTTCAGCAATATACAAGCGCCTACGTGATAACTTCAGGGCACGTTGTAAAGAGGAAGCGTTGTATGTGAAGTATGGGAAGGCCATGGCCCATCTTTGCAGCCAGTCGGTGAAAATCGATCCAAGCTTTCTTACCAAATTTGGTTGGGATTGTTGGGGAGGCAGGAGTCGGTTCATTCGCGATGCATTCATGGCTGGCAGTGACGCCTACCGTCAGATGACACAAGAATACGACACTAGACATCAGGCCACTGTACGCACCGCTCTGAGAACATTGGTCGTCCACGGACTGGACCATAGTCTTTCACTTCCGGATAGCGAGGAACTGATTTGGAATGGTGATCTACGGTGGCGTCACAGTAACGGGCATGAGCCCCGCTGTGAAGAATTCGACTGGCTCGTTGATTACCTGGCGGATAGAGCAAAGGACGACCACGCAACGGAAGGTGATATTTTGCTTGCACTGAGCGCCGTGCAGGGACTATGGAGCTCTGCCAAGCAACCTTCCTTTATCAATGCGCTCATCCGTTGTATGGGCAATGACAAACCTTCCCGAGTCCGGCACGCCGCGCTGAGACTTGTGTCTGATACTCGAGGGGAACTCGCTGCTATCACAGATGACTTGATGCCACAGGGTGTCGACGCAAATCTCTTGGATTCGCTTTCTCGCGCTCTTTTGACTGCCGTATGTCCAAATCCATACCAGGCAATTCATTCCGACGCCTCTTTCCACGAGGATCGAGACCGTCGTTACATCAGCCTTATCTTTTCCCTGACAAAGACCGACGAGTGGTGTCAACGTCAGACCCATCAGACCCTTCATGGCCATCTAAAGCGGTGTATTGAACTAGTTGACGAAATCAGTAGAAGGGAGAGTTGGTTTCTCGGATTCTACCTTCCTGCAATCATTGGGCGCCTCGATCCTACAGGCAAGAATTTCGCTCTTAACCCTGCCCAGGCGAGGCCACTCAGGCGACTGATCAAGGAAACGTGGCGCGCCCACATTTATGAGAACGATGACGACTATATCGACGCAATACCAGCCCTCGTGACAGCGACGAAGCTGAATTTTCCACTAGAGGAGCGGGTCGTGGAGAAGTGGCTCGTGGAGGAGGTGCGTGGGGCGTCGGAGTATTTTCAGAAGGAACGGGCAACCTTTGTGAACAAAGGTGTAGCTCAGGATACAGTTGACGCTGTATTATCCTCTCTTGGGTGCTTTTACTCAGAATTGTAGTCTGCGTCATAGGCCCGACCACAGACACAAGTCGTAATGGGAGGCGGATCTTGGCCAGGTATGCACTGTTTATGTATTTGTTCGTTGCCGTCTTGCTCTTTTCTCTTTCTCTTCTGTCCTCTACACTTCCATGAGCAGGGTGCCGAACTAAGCGAGACGTCTGGACTCTACATACTTACTCTTTCTCTTTGAAGTCGAACAATGCGAATTCCTACCTTCATTTACTTATCATACTAGTTATCGTAGTAGTTCGTCATATACGTTCTTTTATTCCCTCCCACCTACTACCACATTCGTTAATTTACACGACTGGTTAATTCCTGAATTTCGGATGCCAAATCGCTGTTTGCTTGCCCTGCCACCCGGTAGCTCAATCCATCAATGTTTAGTCCGAGCTAATTGCTCAGACACAACCTAACCTGTAATACGGTGCCTTCACATTCGATCTTTTCGTCCCAAAACAACAGTCGAAGGTTCATCGGAGAGACGAAGATTCGAAAAGATCCAACTCAAATTCTCTGAACCCTATTTGGGACAGAGATCCCTGAGCATGACGATCATAAAGTTTGGAGCAGGCGTGGTGGATGGTCACCCTCCAGACTTGGAACCATGTTCTCGCAGATGGAATGGGGCTTGGGCCGATCACCGACTAGAACCAACTGTAACTCACTACGGTGAAGAACACGAAGGACACAGGAGGCAAATGGAGGGGCGAATGATGGGTACCAGAGGCCCAACTGGGTATAAGAGAAGGTACCGAGAATCAACGCATGTAAACCAAGCCCTAAGATGTTTACGCTGCTTCAGAGGCTGTTGTGAGCAAGCTCGCAGTGCGCGAAGCCTAATAAGTAGAAAAACGAACCACGTGTCTCCCGAGAGGGGTAAAAATCGACATCTTGCCTCGAGGCGGACACGCAGCAAATTCGAGGGGTCGGACGCTCTAGCATGTGTTTTGCACAGGATACGCGGAAAAGGAGGTTCCGCTATTAGGTAATAGATAAAGCACTACTGCATTATAGCGGCTGTGATGTGCCAGTGATCAGGACCACTACCGCATGCCACCTGCCAGAGTGGTCCACTGGAATCTTACTGTTCGGCAGGTGAATCACATTGCCTATTCCTACTCTCTTCGAATGAGCTAACTGGAGAACGTATTCCAGGCATGCTGTTTCATGCAGTACGCCTGAGAGGATGGCTATTTAGTTCGATATCAAATTATGTATGTATCCTAGAGTTGTCGCTGTACTCACCCTCAATCTTCGCATCTATTACAGTGACTATACTCTATGACACGCATACCCAACTACACCAACGATTCCGCTCCAACAACATTTGCTCATCCACAGAACTTCATCGTCTTCGGTGAAATGGGTGTAGGGAAGAGCTCGCTGATAAACCTCATTGCTGGTGAACAAGTCGCCAAGTCCTCTTCCGGCGTACAATCCTGCAATCTCGAATCAACCGAGTATCCAATCAGGTTATCTGACCCCCAGCTTAATGTCAATCTATTCGATACAGTAAGCAGACGCATTTTCACACTGAGGCTGGCATTCTAAGTCAAAAATCATCCAGGTGGGCTTGGACAGCCCTACAATGGATAGCGCGAGCTATCTAAATGCCCTTGTGAAGGCACACGAGCTCATCGTTTCACTCAAGAACCAAGGCGGGGTCCATGGCTTAATCTTTTGCATCAAGGGTGGCAGAGTGTCACGCACTATGCAACAGAACTACAGGCTATTCTACGAGTTCTTGTGCCAAAAAAAGGTGCCCCTTGCTCTGGTCGTTACCAACCTTGAGACCGAAGTGAACATGGATGACTGGTGGACACGTAACAAGGTCCATGTCGAAAAGTCGGGCGTTGTCCCTGCTACGCATGTTTGCATCACCGCCATTAAGGGCCATCAAAACGCACACGAAAACAAATACTTCGAATCCAGGAGGAAAGTGCACAATATGCTTAGGGTACTCGGAAGAGCTGAGCCATACTCGATCGACACGAGTAGCTGGTTTGGGCGGATGTGCAGGTTGCTGCCGGAGCTTTTGCTCACAGCCAAGACCTTGGGGAGGAGTCGTCAGAAGATGCTACAGATGCTCACGAAGCGTTGCGAGCTGCGCAAGGAGGATGCAGTGCAGCTTCTTCAAAGAATTGACTCTAGTCAAGACAAATATTAGTAACTTATTGCACGTCGTATGCTATTGAATACCCATCGGATTAAGTACTTACATACCCCTGGTTATCTTGTACATGTTGTAACGTCTACATAGTATATCAATCCTTCCTAATGCTGATCACTACACTTGCAAACGTGCGAAAGAATTCTGAAATATCATTCCGACCATTAGAAAATTGCGCGCGTTCGCACCAATATCTCCCTCCTACATTTAAGTCTCTGTAAGCTAACTCTCAGTGTAACCATAGCCCGATTTCTGTTCGTCTAGCTGTATATAGGCTCAGCGGCGACGGTCTCAGAAGTCGTGAGCAAACAGCTGATCTGCGAAAGTTCGGCCTATGAACAGGAATTGAAGTCCATCTGTAACCCAGACGGGTCCACCACGCTTCTTGTGAGCACTGTGGAAACATATCGCAATCGACATCGTATGAAAAGCGGTCCACGGTAGGAACCGGGAGCCCTACGAAGTCCTATGAGATAGTGACGTAACAACGAGAGTACGAGACAACAGGATTGGCACGAGGACGAAACCTGGTAAGTAGCGTGAAAGGTAGCACAGTCATAAATCACGACACACAACGAACCGGAACGTCCAAGTCAAAGAGCACGACCCCTTGCTCGAGCGGGGATAAGCTCGCATGTGGCGAGAGAGCGAAGGCTTGAAGAGACGTATGCGCTGAGAGCTGCTGTACACTTGAGTCATCAGTTTGATGAACGACACCTGTAGCAGGAAAAATGTGAGAACTGGGCAATCATACATACGTGCAAATTGATTATCAACAGAACATCATGCTGTTGGCCGACGACAGCTTCAGCGCGAGGTGTAGAAATGGAATTCCGAACGGGCTCGGACAACGACGACAAAAAACCTCAAGAGTAGATCAATTCGACATAGACAATGTAGAATCTAACAAGGGAATCAGTGAATACATCCTTCTTATGTGCTAGGACATCGTGATAAAGCTAAGGACAAGCTTAAGGATGCTGAGTTCGAGTTTTAAGAGCCTTGATAACAACATCACCGTCATCAACGTCATCGGCAGTGGTGAAGAGGAAGGTGGCAGCATTACACAGCAGATATGACACAGATTATTCGGAGTTGGGTGGGGGACATGTGGACATTAAGTAAGGGAGAGGTAAGTTGTGCGTGGGGTAACGTGAGCAACGTTACCGCGTGTGCTGTGGTTTGCGAGAGGCGGTACAGGATTAGTCTCCCTAGACGTAGTCGTTACTTCTAACAACACAGCGTGGGAGGTAAGCGATACAGGCGCTTGCCACAGAGCGCCATGAGAAACATGAGTACAGAAAGTCTTGCGTACAGGTGTTGAAGGAATAATTAATCTGTCAGTGGGAGAATATGCTAGACCGACGTACATACCTGCAGATACGCTAACTAGTACTGCACAGCTGCAATGAGCTCAGGTTAAACTCGTAATCATTGGCACAGTGGCAAGTAGCCAGGTTTCTTTTTTACACGAGTCACGTGCACTGCGAACAGCGCTGGCGTTCAAATTCAAATTCAGAAGTTCGTGCCTGTGCCAGTGTGCTCGACCTACGTCACTAAGTACTGCTTCAAACATGCTTCACTCACTGCGTCGAAAGTCCTTCCGGTGGCTAGAGACTGCTGTGTCAGAAAGCAAGCACTGTTAGGCTGATCCAGATCCTCAGAAGGTTGCTTTTCATGATGTACTTAGATCCGTCGAAATTCTTCAGATTACACGTTGTTGACTGAATTTGAATTTCCAGCTCGTTGCAAAGCCTCGTGGACTACACCTGGACCGCGAGGAATCTTTTTCGTCGACTAAATTTATCGCATAGGCTCTTTTGGATGAACTAACATGAAGACATGTCGCAGGCATGCATGCTGTTTTGTGCATTCGCTGAGGCTGCAGTGACGATTTGTTGACGATCTAAGGCAGTGCACCTGGCGGGTTGACTCACGAAAAAGGCTCATTGTCCCGACGGTGAACGTGCGTTATGGAGCCATACTATTCTTCCAGACAAGGCGGACCCATGCGACATGCACAAGCATGTTCAGGATCCAGGATCCAAGGCCCATAGCGGGTTCAAAGCCCTGGGTTCATAATAACAAGCCTGCATGCAAACCTCAATCAATTCCTTTTCTAACATCGCTATCATATCGGTCTGTATCTCGCTATAATATCAGTCCTTACCTCGCTATCATATCAGTCGCTACCTCGCCGTCATATCTTACCTTCACGCCTACACTCGTCTCTCCATAAACCTGACTTATACTGATCTTATATCAGACATCATGTTAAACAACGGTCTACGCGGATGCGCTTCATCGCCAGAAGTCGACTTGGGCTCTTCGAGCTCACGGCACCATGACCAGCGCAATGGGGCTCATTATCAAGCTGTGCACAACCCTAGATCAACCGGTATCACCGAACCTGAACGGAGACAATCACCACCGCCACTGCCTCCTAATGCGTCATCGAGCTATCACGGAGTATGTGCCCCACATCTTACGCATCACCTTGAAGAAATCTTACTGATAAAGTGACAGACCTGGCCACAGGGAAGAAGTGTTGTCGTCTCCGATGAAAGCGGCTCACCACCACCACCACCACCACCACCACCTCCAAAGGTATCGTCTAGCAACCACGAAGTACGTGCCCTGCTTAAGCCGCATCCTCACTTACTGATCAGAAGTAGCAGACCCGCCCACGAAAAAGAAATGTCGTCATCTTCGGCGAGAGTGGCTCAGGGAAAAGTTCAGTCATCAATGCAATAACGCAAACCCAGCTTGCGGAGACATCTAGTGATGCGACGGGTTGTACTTTCAGTTATCAATGCTACCCAGTCGAAATCTCTGGCCAGAGATATGTCCTGTTCGACACCGCAGGTCTTAATGAGGGGAGTACTGGCGCAGTGCCGGCGGCGAAGGCGGAAAAGGAGTTGAAGAGGCTGCTACGTGGTCTCATGAGCCCTGGGTCGGATGGCATCGGCCTTCTGGTATACTGCGTGCGCAGCACGAGAGCCCGTCAGGCCCTCATTCGCAACTACAATCTTTTCTACTCTGTGATCTGTCGGAAGAAGGTCCCGATCGTCGTTGTCGTCACAGGGTTGGAGAACGAGACCGATATGCAGGGTTGGTGGTATGCAAATGCCAAGGAGTTCAAGAGTCGTGGCATGTATTTCCAAGACCATGCTTGCGTCACGACGCTTCACAAACACGCAGGCATCTCAGACGTCTTCAATTGTCGTATCGCAGAGTCTCGCGGAATCGTGCGCAACCTTGTCGTCAATAACTGCTCGGAATGGGCGGTCGACAACACCTGGTTCAAGCAGTCTTTTGCAGATGCGCGATACGTGATGAGGCATAACTGGAATAGCGAAAGGTCTTCCCCATCCACCCTCATCATATGTGGCTCGTCGCCAAAGGAAGAGGAAGACCTTGTGCGCTTCGGTGGGGAGACATACCGGGTTTGCCCCGTTCCTCCGCCAGAGTCGACTTCGAGCGCAGGAGGGGGGCACGAAGGAGATCTTCTCATATATTATGCTCACGCTGACACGCTCTCGGTGGCTCGCCAAACGTTCCGCGAGTTCTACACGGCATACCGCGGTAACATGGTGCCGGTCGTCGTCGTGGTCAAAGGACTGAATGATAGAAAATCCGCTCGTCAATGGGTTGAGCGACATATCATGCACCACGGCGCTGGTCTTTTATTCTCGACATTTTCTCCAGCTGGAGATTTCGGAGACAATTCTTTAAGGCGACGGGCGGAGCAGGACTTGCAGGATCTTATCAAGCAATCCTGTCTCATCCGACGCGTGGTGAAAGGCGGGGGCATGCTCAAAAGATTCTTGAAATTCAAGTTGTTGTGTTGGCTGTGAGTGGACGAGCTCTTATTTCCCGGGAGGATATCATATACTTTATCATTTATTTCATATCAACGAGCCATGGACAAGCATCTGTATTTATTCGGCATGTTGACTTCTCTCTACATTACGACGAAGCACAGGATTACTGTATGCCAATGCATGTATCGTTATGAATTTATTACCTGGCCATCTCAAGCACTCTTCAAAAATATTTTTTCTCTTCAGAGCATACTAATATCAACGATTCTCTCGCGTCTGGCAAGCGGCAGCCTGAAAACTTGCGCATGATTTGCAGCAAAGCTTCTGGAATCTGGCAAAGGCAGAGAGGTTTCAGAGTCCAGACCGTTGCCATAGTCATTACACCCACGTGCGCGGCCGGAAAAGGCTTCCTGAATCTTTCTGATGAAACTCTTAAAAGGTCGAACAACGTGCAGTGTAGACTATAGTTAAGCGGCTCAAGCCTACCGCAGCGTTGACGAGAATAACTTGGGCATAGCCACAGTATTTAGTACGATTGTCGCAACCGCCTATTGCGCTAGCGTGTCATTTGTTCAACCTGCCGCCTTGGGCCTCCTCCACGTCTTATTATGCCGCCGAGTCGTCAACACAATGTTCATGGTGTATAAAATCAAGGCGGCATAACGTTCACGACACGTTCCGGCTCAGCCTCTTCAAGTTCGTAAGCTCCTTCATGGTGCTGCTTCAAACCTCATCTCTGCCGCATCAGTCACGTTGCGCAAATATTCTAGACTCTTAAAAACGTACCGTAACTTGGAGAGTACTATGAGTCGTTGGTCGCACTTGAAGTCAAGCACGGCGCCGTTCGGCTCACTCATGTTCAAGTTGGGTCGGACGTCCTTGGAGGTCCATTGGCAGAGATGTTGCTGACTGTCGCGTGGGAGACGTGTCACGCGGCGGTCGCTGTCGTAGTCAACAAGCTGCAGACTAAGTGCTAGTCTGTGCTACTTAGTGCTGATAGGCTGTGTCCGTTATCGCCGGCGTCACTGCCTGATTCACCACTAGCGTTTCTAGAGCCTATCGATCATGCACTGTCACCGCGGGGTCCCTGATTGCGGTCTCACATAAATACCAGAGGCTAGAGTCTTTTCTCTTCAGCATTCATCCTCAATTTCATCATGGTCAACACAATTCCTCCTGCCAATCCAATCCCTGTTGCACCATCCCCTGCTGAGGTTCTGGCACGCCTCTTTCCTGCTCCCGCGCCCCCTCCATCAGTCCTTGCACCAGCCCGTCTACCAAATGCCGGTCCAGGGCCAACTGCTGCACTGCTCAAGACGCTCAAAGATAACCACGAGCGCAGCCATGTCTTCTTCAACTACTACAGTTTTCACAAGTATGCGCTTACAAAATGACATTGCAGAATAATCCTGACACTTCATTCAGCCATGCAGCCCACCACTTGTTAGCCATTTGGGCCCTTGGCGCATCTGGCCCTTTGATCACAGCTGCATATGAGGACACTCACCTCGACCATATGCGCGATGCTTTCCAGGCACCTGACCGTGTAGTAATCTCAGATGACAACTTTCATGACTACCTCGGGGATGAAAAGTAAGGCTGAATACCTCCTACATCCCAATCGAAATAACTTACAAATGCGACCTAGTTATTATAATGCATACCTGGACTATTTCCACAAAGTAGTTCTCGCCCCCGGCGCTACCATCTCAAGCATCCTTGAAAAGTACATTTTCTCTTCAGAGTACAACATCAACAATTCTCTCGCATCGGGAAAGCAGCAGCCTGAAATGCTCAACCGCTTCGTGGAAATTCTTATCCACCCCCTTATTCACACCGGCTATGGCGCAGAATTCGGACTTCCTGGCATGCTGGCTGAAGGGCTCTCCCAGGCGAGCGTGCATCCTGCACGAGCGACCGTCCTCGTCTCTCGTTTGCTTTTTCCCGGAAACCCGGACTCTCAGTACAAGCCAAAATCGCACGTGCACGCACTCACGATCCTCTCGCAGATGCTTGCCGATAGCCGTTTCTGGACGCGTATCCTGGAAAAGCATGAATTCGAGGCCATGCTCGTGTCGCACGGTGAACTCATCAACTCTTACGCAGAGATGTGGACATGCGAGATCAACAGCCAGGAAGATTTCAATCGCCACCTCGAGGAGCTCGTATGGGCAAGCACTTTGATGTACGGTGTCGGTAGCTGGGACGGTGAGAGCGAGGAGTATCGTGCAGATTTCTTCACCATGCATATCGTCACTTCATGCCTCTTCCTCCCGTCTCTTTGTGCACACCTTTCATACCGAAGCCAGTCTCTCCTTCTACGTGCACACTTCCTCGTGAGTATCACCTGGTGGCTTGTACGTGGACGCCCTGCTCTCCCTCTGCGCAAGTTTTTTGCCGCACCACTTGCGCCCCTCCCTTCCCCAGCACACTTCAAGTACGCAACGACGCTCCCAGGCATTCTTCCCCAGCCAGCATCATGTGCAATACTCGGCAGGGACAGTCCGCATACGGTGACGCCGAATGTATGGTACCCTCTTCTACAGAACACGATCGTACACCCGAATGAGCATCTTTGCAAGTGCCAGCGTGCGCTTGCGCACTTTGCCATACTGTACGGACACCGTGAGGCCGGTTTCATGTCGGAGGCACTGTCCTCAAGTCCAGCGATCAGTTGTCCTGACACACCATTGTTGCCTGGTGGCCTTGAACTCGCAGAGGGCGAGTGCAAAGCGCTCGAGGCGCCGGAGTGGGAGTTCCTTGATGGGAGCATATTCTTGCGCGTAGCTTGGTTGACGGGTGCTGCTTTGGGATGGGTGAGGGATGGCGAATCGAACACAGGTGCCTGGGATTACCAGGAGTTTGAGAGAGTGGCTTCGGAGAGAGATGAGCTTGAAGCCAAGATGAATGCATAGGCGATGGGGGCATGTATCCAAAATACGTGAAGTGACCAGTTTCTTCTTGTTTGACTCCCATCTCAGCTGATAATATACACATGCAATTATTCCTTGTATAACATACAGAATCCCTGATATCTGTCTTGAAATGACATGCAAATGCCTTTTGGATAGAAGGTCAGAGATCTGGGTGACACGGACTTGACCAGGTCCCAATGGTTCTCTGGCAGTCCTCTTAGAAGGGTACACCACTTCGGGGTCATTGGTCACGTAAGTCAAAAACGGCGCGATGAGTCGTCGATGACCTCAACTAGAGCCCCTATTCCCCTTCCAGCACCAACTACGATGTCCTCTGAACTCGACACTACCGCTTACAGGCCATTCAACCGACCTGGTGATGAACCTTTTCAGCACCCAGTTGGACATATGCATGCTCACGGCCTAGCGCAATATTCTCCTGAGGCAGCAGAAGCGTTTTCGTTCCCTTCCAAGTCTGAGTCGAAGCATAATGTGTTGCCCCCTTTGTTCCAGACCCCACAACCGCCTTTAGCTCCCATATGCCCCCAGCGCTGGCCAGGCATCGACGCAGAAAGCACCAAGATGCTTCTGAAAGTCTTGGAGGACAATCACTCGAGGTGGCATATATTCTTCAATTACAAGGGGTTCCATAAGTGTGCTCCGTTTCAAGCGTATATGTGTGTTGAGCTCTAACCTTGTCTCGAAGTCATGCGGCTCATCACCTTCTCGCAATCTGGGCGATGGGCGCAAGCGCCAAGATCATCTTTTCTGCTTATGAAACTCATTGCGTGTATCAGCGACCTGCGTTTGACTCACCAAGCCGTATCACACGCCATAATTTTAATGAGCACCTTGGCGATGAACGGTAGGTGATGTTCAACGGCAATGTTTGTTAATTACTGAACTTTTCCAAGCTTTTATTCAGCCTACTCGGATTTTTTTGCCCATGAACTCGGGAAGAAAGGGTTTGCTCGCACCTTTGGGGAATATATATTTGCTCCTTCTGCAAATTACCTAGCAGAATTACGTCCAGAGGGAGACGGTCACCCGGAGATGCTGACTCGCTTCATTGGTGGATTGCTCCACCCCCTGATCCACACCGGCTATGGTGCAGAGTTTGGATTACTAGGCATGTCAGCGGAAGGTAAAGCTACCTTTACGTCATGGATTGTGCTGGTTCTTACCTGCAGAAAGGTCTGGCTATGACTGCTGTACACCCTGCGAAGGTGCATGCACTTCTTCCACCTTCGTATTTCAGTTCTCCTATGAAATCTGGAACCATGCATGCCCTCTCAATTCTCGCACTCGTCGCTAAGGATGAACGATTTGAGCACATCAAAACGATGGACGAGGTAGACATGTTTACCACAACCGTCTCATCTCACGACGAGGAACTTCGAGCGTACGCTGAAATGTGGGACTTCGATGTAGCGCATAAGGAGGACGTCGCCAAAGCAGTGGAGGAACTTGCTTGGCTCAACTCGATAATTTATGGCGTAGGGGGTGCGTCTGTGAAGAAGGACAAGTTCCACGCCGATTTCTTCTTGATGCATCTTGTCACTTCCACCCTTTTCCTCCCGTCCCTCGTAACTTCGCTCTATCAAAATCCTCGTGCCCAAGCATTGCTGCTGCGTTCCTACTTCACAGTGAGCTTGGCGCGCTACCTGTCACGGGGGCGTCCCACCCTCGATATCGCCAAGTTTTATAGTGACACATCGGAGCTTCTACCTTCTAGTGGTGTGGACGTCATTCCGGGTCCACAGCCTTCACCTTTCGAACACACACTGCCCGACGAGAATTCTCCTGAAGCGCGGACGCCAAATCCCTGGCTGTCTATAATACAGACTACGATCGTGCATCCTAACGAACATTTGTGCAAGATACAGCGGGCACTCGCGCATTTTTCATCGTTGTATGGTTTGCGAGGACAGGGGTGGTTCGCCACCCGCAAACAAGCGAGCGTAGCCACAGATAACAGCAAACTCGAAGATGCTGAGCGCAACCTGGGACTTGCAGAGTTGGATGGAACGCTGTTCCTTCGCGTGGCTATGCTTACTGCGCGCACGCTTGGTTGGATGAGAGAGGGTGAGTCCGAGGAGGGGTGGAATTATGAGGGATTTTATGAAAAGTGAGACGAGGACAAGAAAAACATCGGGATTGTATAGTGTACAATAGTGGTACAAGGGTGAGTGATATGTTGCGTTGTTATTCTGAACTTCCAGCTGTGAATAATACGTGTGGTATGTTGTACATGTGCTGATATATAATGTATGCAAATAATTAAGTCATATTGTATCATGCATGTCGTTATGATTCGGCGTAATGGTCTACATGCAACAACCCGAGATAGCCTGCTAGCTCTTGTTTGATTTGGGTCATGGTGGGTCGCAAGAACGGTGCTGGGCTCCAACACCTATCAAGGAGTTTCCGGAAGTGGTCCACCTCCTTCTCCGGAAGCCGCAGGTTCATGGGAGCGCATCCGCGGGAGGGCTTCACGCCCCTCATGATGTCGAAGATGACTGCAGTATCGTTGCTCCTATGTGAGAAAGGAAGAGAACCGGTTGCGACCTGCAAAACACTGTCAACGAACAGAAACAAACAGACAAATGGACGAGCCAACCTCGAGACAAACGCATGCAAAAGCGTATACATCGCTGCTAGTGGAGATTGGAGGCGGTTGAGCATCATCATCATTGGTGAGCGCTTCAATGAGTTCAGGTGCCATCCAACGAGTTGAACCAGCGAAGAGCGATGTTGCAAAACGACTGTTCCGCATGCTGGGCTCGGATTCAAGGACCTCTTCCATAACGTTTGACAAACCAAAGTCTGTCAAGAGAGCTTGACCATCGTCCCCGATAAGTATATTGGACTGGAATCCAAAGCGTAAATTTCGAGTCGGAAAAGCATGAATGGAGACAAACTTACGCCTTTGAGGTCGCGGTGGATAACGACTGGCTGGCAGTTGTGCAAATAGCTGACTGCCGAAGCTATTTGCTGGATCTGTTGCATCTCGTGTAAGTGGATAAGCGTGTCAGCCATCTAAATCCTGACTTACCAATGCAAATCGATCTGCTTCGGGATTTGTTTCCAGATAACGCGTCAATGTACCATTGTCGCACCAAGGGGAAACCATGGCTATGGAGTTAGGAGACTGAGCAACGCCATAGAGCTGTGCGATATTTGAGTGACGCAGGCGGTGCCAGGCAACGACCTCTGATTTAAGCCGCTGTGGTCCTTCATTAAGCACATATGAGCAAACTGATTTGGAGATGTACACGCACCAGCATCAGCTTTTCCTTTATTTCGTCTGTCATGTGCATGTACTGGCGAAGGTATTTGAGCGCGACCTGTCAACCAACTACTAAGATACTGAATCGGGAAGACGACCAAATGTTTCTTACTGGTTGTGTCCCATTGTGGGAATTCGTCCAGATTCCTTTCCAAACGTCGGCGAAGGAACCGCCAGATACAGGTGCGTTGCCTACTTTTTCAACCTCGTCTGTGAGGTCGACAAGTAACACGCTGCCTTTCACGACCAGAGTCTTCGTTAACTGCTCTAGCGTTGCCTTTTGCCTAGCACGTTGTTTCAGTCGCGAGTAGTCCAAGTGCTCAGACACCCAACGGAAGCTGTCGTAATGCGCGATAGCTTGGGTGACAGAAGTGAGGGAAGAGAAGTATAACCGGGCTGGGTGTTGCTGAAGAAGAGATGCGTTACGAAGGTGCACATCGGCCGGTGACTCGATGCCAACGTCAATCCAAGCAGCGGCAGCTCCCATCACTTGGTCCCGTACGCTTGAACCATGCGACCGAGGCTCCTCGCGTTGGGTGCCGAGCACGTAGAGAGCGATAGTAGGCATAATCGGGAATAGTAGATGAGCTGATGAGCTATTGAAGCCATGTGTTCAACACGACCCGATATATGATGATTTCTTAGACTCACGGATCACCAGCAAACTCCTCGTCGAGGCTGGCAAAGCATGAGTCAGGGAGCACAAACTGCTGACCTTCGGACGCCAGACCTATACAGATCTCGGCATCGCAGAACCTCCAACAGTCAAGACCCTCAAAGTGACGGAACACCTTCTTGTCGGTGTTCTCGCTCTGCAGAAAGGCATGGAAACTTCCCAACGTAGCACGTCTACGGACCCGATGCCATGCATGTCCAGCGTTAACGACCGCACCACTGCCAGTAATGACACGTGTCGTCAAGCTGGCAACCGTCTCCGTGTACTTGTCACTGTTTCGATACCGTAAGAATACAAAGTACCGGAGCAATGCATCTCGAGAATGTCTCGAAATCGGCAGCTCGAGCCTCGTGTCCGGTCGTGATTCCCCAGAGTGTGAAGAGCGGATCTTTGATATCATTTCACTGAGGATCCGCTCCACTTCATTTTCCAGACGGGTGAAGGCCTTCTCCGCGGTATGCAAGACAGACCGGCAACCTTCACCCAAAGATGGGATATCAAAGTTATGAAAGATCGTCTGAACTTGCTCGGGAACACGACGCGTTTCAGTGAGCTCGTTGTTGAAGACGTCATACGCATGAACGCGGTGATCGTCGAGGGTGTGTTTCGATGGGTTACTGTATATGTATCTCCTGTCAGCGACAAACTGGAGGTCATAGGTCATGAACGAACGACTCACGCATCAGACAGCCAGAACCGCCAGAAGAACTGGGGAACGTAAGGTGTCACTCCGACAGCTTCATTGGGGATCTGTATCAAAGAGATTATGACATCTCCCGTCAGTCAGAAAGACGCACGCCGTACCATTGAACTATGCCGGTCAGGAAATTTTACAGGAATCACTCAATCGCCTAGTGGGAAGGTGACCCAAAGGTTGGAAGTCGTCCACACGAACAGCCAGGTTTGTGTAGGGGCGAGACAGATTCTTCAAGATAAACGGCCGTCGAGTCAACCGTGGACCGTCTCAGACCGTCTCTTGTGGGCGAGCGAGTGCAAGAGAAATATCGCTGTGCTCTCCAAGGCACGGCGGAGTGTGTCATATTTAAGTAAACGTCTTGACGTGGGCCATGCGGCATAAGCGCTGACTCGGAAAAGTTTAGACGAGGCTGCGCACCGACCCGTATCATTATCATGATCTTGGCACTATTGCGGCAGTGTCATTTGACGGTTGTCTGCCACTACTGGTACTCTCTGGGACTGTCTCTATTAACTTTCTAACTAAGACTGATACTTACGTACAGTCACGGTGGAGAGCAAGGTACCGACCGTCTGGTACCGGGGGTGCAGAAGCCTCGGGTTCCGGGAGAGAAACTACTAGTTCAACCAAATCCATCAGAGGTGCATCAGAAGTCTTTGTGCGTATAAAGCTATAACGCCAACAATGGCAGTTCCCGTGAGTGAAGCCTCGGGAACCTGCTCTCGCATAACACATCTTCCTTCGAAATTCAATACAAAATTTGTGACTCAGAAACACTACCATGTTGCGGCGACGTCATCAGACAGTAACTTATGAATGAAAATTGAGCTAGTAAACTTGTAGTAAGTACATACACACACGCGGTGGCCACACACTCCACATTTGAAATAGAATATCAGAAACGTGATCGCTAAGGCTGATTGCTGTATAACAGCGTGTGTTGGGGAAATCGTCAACGGAAGCGCCCGCTTAATCGATTGTGCAGCAGTGTAGTATTGCCCGGCAGACGGCCCTCCAGTCCGAGCCGCAGAAGACCGGGACGATGCTCGCGTGACACTTAATGTCATGGTCTCAGAACCAATCGTGGCGTCGACAGGACCGTGAAACGGATCATCAGGGAGGGCGTTTAACCTATATCTTTGACCTTCTTCGGTATCCGGCATGTATGGAAGCGTAGGGGTACGGATGGAGCCCGCATGGCCGCGTGCATCTTCAGGATGACTTTCATTATTGAGGGTTTCACACGACATGTCGTCATGAGCATCATCGGACATATCGTCGAGGGCGGAGGAATCCTCTCGCGAGGCGTCGTCTTCATGGTATCTGCAAGGTGAAGTCGTAAGTGGTCAAGCGCCTCTTTATATGATGAGGCACTGACCGGGACTTTTGACGCTCCTGTATGACTCGTGGCTTCACTTTGCTCACTTCCTTGTTGATATACCACATTGCAACGACAGTCACCAGAAGTGTGATAGCACCAATGACATCACCAATAATCCTGCTAGTGGAAGCACCAGGTGCTGTAAAGTATGTGAGCAGGCGCAACATAACGGACCAAAACCATTAATGACTCACAGTTTGGGTCGCTTTCAAGCATCACACCCATGTAGACAGTAACGAATTGTTTCGGAAGAGAGAGCACAGCTGCCAGCATGAACGTAAAGATTTCCATTCCGCACACTGCGAATATGGCTGTTGTCACTGGAAATAGCGAATATTAACGAATGACGTATGCGTATAATAGAAACTTACAATGCCCTGGAACAGCGCTGTAGCGCGCGACTAACGCGATTTTGAAACCGCGTTCACGAACCACCTTGCACAGAGCGGCATATGTGATGCTGTCTCTCTGCAACTTATCTCCGCGAGCTTGGCAAAAATGTTTGAAAGTACTTGAGAGAAACGTTCAAAGCTTTTCATAGAAAGTACTGAATAAAACTCACTAGAAGTTGGCGACTTCACCTATGAAAGTGCCGGCTGCGGTGATGGCGAAGCCAACCTTAGCGCCCCAAACAACCCCGCAGAGGATGGCCAATATTTCGTGACCAAACAACTGAGAACGCAAATTACGGTCAACGAGGCAATTCAGCATGAAGAACCTCATGTGACTCACCGGAGGGAATGACATCACAAAGAACATCGCAATTGGGATGAGCCATCCGAATTTTAAGCTATTGACGTAGATCCGTAAATTAGTATCAGGCAATCAGCATGCTTCAACCCAAAGTAGACCCACTCATGAATCCGCTCCACTGCAGGCTGCAAAGCGCGCACTATCTGATGATGGAAGAACACAAAAAGGGAAACCAAGACAATGATGGCGACCAGGTAAACGCAAGTTACTGGGGCAATACGATTCATTCCATCAGACTGTGACCTGTAGGACAGCTATTGAATGCGCACCTATTCTGCGCCTTGTCCATGGTCGATTCCAGATAAAAAGCCCTTTCCAGTCGAAGAATGTCTGTTCAGACCCTCCTTCGCTAAGACTTGAGCTGGGTTGCCCTCTGGGGATAAGTGGGTCTGTGTCGCGGCGTACATGGATTTCCTCATTATCGCGCTGGATTCCTGCAGGCATAGATGGGCGGAGAGTAGCTCTCCTGATGAGGTCGATGAGCTCTTCCCGAGACCCGGCTGGCTCATCACCATCCAACAGCGTACAAACGCATGCATGGTCTACGCTAGCCACACCGAACGATTGCAGGACATTCCGGTGCTCGCCCCACCACTTGCTCCAAGGGCTTGACGAGCACCTGTCCATACCCGTGACTACGATGGAAAATGGAGCAGCGCCAATGGTAGATTTGAGACTATCGTAATGGCGCAGCTGGGCTTTCACGTCCTGCGATCCTTCGATGCAAAGGATGAAAAGAGGAGTACGATTTGTGTCGCGCATGAGTTCTTTGACGAAAGACTTCAGGTTTTTGAGGGCCACTTTTGCAGGGACGAGTCCCTCGGAGCCTTCGTTAAGCCCAGGAGTATCCCATATTCTATACTTCCTCTCGTCGATTGAGAAATCGTAATTGTCGGTCGTGGCTGTGCAACCCATTGCATCGTTTGACGCGGGTGCTTCTTCTCGTTCTAAGAGTATGTTGATAATGGAGCTCTTTCCTGAGCCCGTCATTCCAAATATCACAATATTTGGAACCCCATCATCCTGGAACATATATTCAGTGAATGAGTGCTAGAAGTTTGGTTGAGTCGTAACGAACCGCTTTGAAAGCCACATTGCCTGACACAGGTTCGCTTTGAGACTCTTCTCCACGTCTCTTGAGATTCATAATGGTAGATATGTCGATCAAATCGAACTGCAGCAGATGACTCAAGAGGAAAATATGATGTTGATAGTAGTGTTAGCTTGAGTGCAGGAAGAGCTAATATACTCTCGTGCAGGGTAATGCGTATTAACGCATGCCCATACAGCTCAGACGCCTCGAGGCGCTGCATACTGGAACAATATGGTTCAGAGTCTAGATGCCAATCATGGTGCCCACCACCGGAAGCTCCCTATGATGTTCAGCCAAAAAGTTGCCTATTTGAGGCCCAGATTTGTGTTTTCCTTGTTCATTTTTGCCCATTTGGCGCTAAATAGTAAATACACCGTCCGATTCTTGCCTATGAATCTAGGCCTTCAGCCAAGTTCCAACCTTCTTCAGGCTTCTTCCGAGTCAGGGCAGTCTTTTTGTTGTTGTATGAAACACATGCCGAGTCGACCTAGGATTCAACTAAAATTGTTTACGCCAGCTGCAACTCTGACGACGACGACGATATCCCAAAGGTAGCGTACATCCGACTTCCACACTCGCGCCCAATCAATCATCTTCGGAAAGACTTAGGCACTTATAGGCGACCCAGTGTGGCAGAGCATGCAGGCAATCTCCTGATGCGGAGAAACATTGGAATGCACTCACTTCTGCTGCAGTTCTGCAGAAGTTGCCAAAGTAAAAATTCCTGGTGGGTGCATGTAAAGAACATAATTTTGTTAGCTGCTGCTCGTTGCATCTTTAGATTGTGCATTTTACCCGTCCTACTTCCAACAAAGTTCCGACGCACGCAATTATGAACTGGAAAGACTTGTCTTGACAGTCCAGCGAGTCTAACTTGAAGCAGCTTGAGCTACTTTGCGGTAAGAACGCCACTGACATTAGAGCGCGATACGATGTTACAATGTCAGTATGTATGTCGTACTTATCAAGAGTTGTCCCGCACAAAATACCACTGCGACCAAAACCAACTCATACACCCTCGACAAATCCACATCCAATAGCCTGGAGCAAGCATCAAGAAAAGCTTATGGGAACACGAACGTATCCACCAATGGAGACTGTCAGGTACCCATCAACTATTCCAAATAAACGTGACGTTCGAGGCACTGCATACTGGAATGAATGTCTCGGCGCCCAATACTCAGCCTCATCCAGCGCCCAGATCACAAAAAAAAGCCTGAGCGCCTAACCGGAGCCGCAGCGGGTCTTCCATATCAACAACTCCTATGATGGGGTTCAGTATCTGACTGCATATTCCTGAATCCTAAATAGCAGCTGCTGATACGACCTTGGGGAACTCATGATCTTCGTGTCCAATATCATTGTCCATGGTTGTTGATGGCTCGATCTAGCTGGGGACGTGGAACTTGTCAGACTAGAGTCGGACGATTTGACGACTGAACCGGCTGGTTCTGGTAGTGGTTATACAAACCCATGCAAGTGTCGGATTTATGAGGCTCCTGTTGGCACAAGTGTAGGAAACCAGCAGACCCAAAAATCGTGTCCAACGTTCGAAAAGTTCTCGGGTGCTTCCAAGCTTATGGGTATAGGATATCCAACCTTAACGTATCAAAATAAACTATACATACTCCAATTGTACTCTAACCTATACTAAGTTATCGTTATGTACGTGTGGATCACGCGCAATGCACATGGGCTCATAAGAACACAAATCGAGTAATAAAATAGTGATGGGAATGAAAGAAAAGTAGAACACGCGAGTGACGGAGGCTGTGATAGCCAGATGGGTGAAGGGTTGACAATAACCAGGGGTAAAGGCACAGGATAAAGATGTCACAAGCACTCAACAACCTACTGCCTTGTCGTACTAGGCAGAGGCGGCGAACTCGCCCCCGAAAAACTATGCCCCGGCGCACTGAACGTATACCCAGCACCCGGCGGTGGAGGCGGAGGCCCAGGGGGCGGTGCATACGCAGCAACACCAGCAATACCAGATGAAGGTGACCGTCCAACACCAGACGACGACGGCCGTCCAGCAATAGACGGAGGCGGATACCCTCCACCAACAACCTCCTCAGCATCCATCTCACCCTCATCCTCATACGGGTTCCGCAGAGGCTCAGCTGCTATCGCGCTTAACCTATAACTCTGGCCCTGCGCGGCGTTAGCCTGCAACTCCCATCCAATAGTGTCCGTGCTTTCTTGGCGGAGAGGCTTGGTTCCTAATGTGGGGGTTGTGTCACCTGGGAATGGGTTTGGGTTTTCCGGTTTCTTAGGTTGGGGCGCATGTATGCGTGGGTCTGGTGCGTAGCCTATGGCGCGGCCTTCACTGTCCCATTGCTGGTAGGGGGCGTCGTAGGGGGCGTCTGAGAAGGAGTTAAGGGGGAGAGTGGTGTCTGAGGTGTTGAATACTGCGGAGGTGTCTGCACCGCCGTTTTGATACAGTGATTCACTCTCGGCGTCTAATTTCGCTTGACTGAGGAAATAATAAGATTCTGATGAGTAGGGACAAGAATTATACTGACCGTGCTTTGCGGCGCTCATAGACGATTTGTGGTTTGACACGATTTATTTCTCTGGTGATATACCACATGGCAGCGATGGTGATCAGGACGGTGATGACACCAATGACATCGCTGATGATCGTGTTCTTCGTAGAGGCGGACGCTGAAGGAAGAAATGAGGATACGGTCGTACATACGGTTAAGAACTTACAGGTAGCACTAGTTTCCAATAAAGTTCCAATGTACACAGTTATGAACTGCTTTGGCATAGAGAGGGCTGCTGCCAGCATGAAAATAAAGATGTTCATGCCGCATACTGCAAATAATCCAGTGGTGACTAGACACATAAGGCAAAGATTGTATGAGAAAATGGAAGAAACACACAGTGAGGCGGGATGGCGCTGTAACGGGCAATCAACGCAATCTTGAAACCGCCCTCACGGACGACCCTTCCCAAAGACGAGTAAATGACACTGCCTTTCTCTATCTTCTCACCGCGAGATGTACAGAGGTACCTGAAGGCACTGAAGGAAACGGTAAGGAATGAGCAAAACACAATAGGAAGTAAGACGTACTAAAAGTTTCCTATTTCACCGATGAAAGTGCCAGCTGCTACTATGCCGAAACCAACCCACACGCCCCATACGAGACCACACACGATAGCCAGTATCTCGTGGCCGAAGAGCTGATTGGAAGCACGTTAGTGTGATATGAGATGAAGGGTTTGATTTGCATACCGGAGGGAACGATATCACAAAGAAAATCGCTATAGGGATTATCCATCCAAACTTGAAGCTGAAAGAAAAGTGAGTGCTGGGGTATGACGGGACTGGAAGTGACATACTTGTGCATCCAAGTGGCTGCTGGTTGGATTGCACGTACTATTTGGTCATGATAGAATATGAAGAGGGCGCCCACAACGATGCCGAGGGTTAGAGCAATATAAATAACTGCTCGTCGTTAAACCAATGGTTGAAATTGTAGGGAGATGAAGACGCACTGATCCGTTTTTTTGACCACATCTTCTTTTTGTCGAATATGGACTTCCAATTGAAGAATCCCCTCTGATTGAGGGCCTGTATCTCACTGGGAGTTGGACTGGGAGTACGAGATATTCGGCGAGCGTCTTGATGAACATCGTTGGAATACGGTGAAGAATAGGGAGGAGAACTTGAGACGTAGTTTGAATAGTTGTCCATCGTCGTGAAACAGAAACGAGCGAGCGAGCGTGAAAATTACGTGGCGGGTTGGTCTTTTTGTTGTAGGAGTTGTGTCACCGTGACAGCCAAAAGTCAAGGTAAGTAGCACAGCCGCAACTCCATGTTTATCTTCAACTCCAGTGCTCGGCTATCACATTATACATAGCTTCGACATCAGCGCTTCAGCCTTCATCAAAGACGAGACAGTACGTAGTGTTGTAATTCTTGTTGCTCGTTCTTAAGTTTCATCAACACTACCTCTGGTCAAGATTGAGTTGGCTGGGACCACGGAGCTGCTCCACTGAGTCACAAACAACTCTCTTCTATCGCTTACTCATAAATCAGCGAGGTTGCATGCCAGGGTATTTGACACATTCCCGCAGCAACACCGCAGCCAACCTGGGGCCCCCATTCAACAATGGTAACCACAGCCCTCAGCGCCAGCAATAACCAATCATACCTCAGCCTGACACAGTAATGTTTACACAAGTTTAAATCCACCGAGGAAGCAGGATCATGATGCACTCGTTCTTATGTAACTGACCTCATCTATTCCAGGAGCAAAATCAGCGCTGCAGCTGTTGCCACTCTTGCAATCGAAATAGCATTGAATTTCATCACGCCGGTCAACGAGCCCGAAGAGCTCAAGCCGAAACCCAAGTCTTCATCAACAGCTCGACAAATCAGGAGCGTACACGACCACCCGAGATTCTCCGCTAACCAACCAAATGGTAATAATGCGGTGAGGTAAACCGAGGCTGCTGCGACTCAGAGGCGGTAGCACCGCACGGCATATGTCTACATGTATATACACATACATATCCCCTTTAACTTGCACCACAGCCCGAATTTTCACTACACGTGATCGAGGTCTGCGCAATCTGCGATACCTACAACAAGGCAAAGGCTCAGGCTGCGTGCGCTGAAGCCGCTTTTTGTGAGGGCGTGCTCTTAAGCGAACACGGAAACAGCCAACTACGCTCTGCATCCTCCCAATTATACCTACTGCCGATAGTGAGCATCTCAAACAAACTAAAGTGTTATTCGCCTTCGCGCTTGACTCTGATGAGAAGCATTCACGATCAAAAATTCTGCAATGATGACATCAATAGAGGTACTGCCTCGCTCAGAAGCTCCTCAGCGAGATATGTGCCAAACAAGTTCACCCTGTTTGAAAAGGCTTACAAGGCGAACTCAAGAGCGTGTGGTCATCTCCACCTGATGGGAACGGTGAAATTGAGGAAGCGTGATCAGTTTCACAGAGATATCACGGAGAGCACATGCGTGGCAAACGGCCCTATGGAGATATCTCCTCTCCGTGGACGTCGAAAGTTGAAGAGTAAAAATAACGAGCCCCTCAATCCCCTGCTCGGGTGAACAATCAGGAGCGGCAGTGGAGAAGCAGTGCGTGATACTCTCGACAGTCTGCAAAGTGCCTCTTCAGCTCTGGAATAGATCGTGAACACGTGAACGATCACGGTGAGACTCATAACACCGGACTGTTCTGAATAGTGCCAACATTACTGATGCCGCGGTACCAACGACAAAGCTACAGGACGTGGCCTCCACATCATTGTAGCAGTGAATGAATATTATAGTACCGTGCACTTGTAGCTCATGCTCTCCCTCCCTGTGGACCGTCTTGCTGTCGGGGTCGACGATGCGCGTCTTGCAGCCATGCACAGGGTAGCCCAAGTCGAGATGTTGAGGTCCATCGGGTGATAGATACGTACAGTACTAAGATAAATCGATTGGACGGGCTCAAAATAAGTCAAAAATACTGCTCACCAGGTTCCAATCATCATCAAAGTGAAACAGCATAAGAAACTTTGAGGGTATTTGGGGGCTTCCTAAGAACAACGACGAGAGTGAGCAGTCTTCGAATCATTCCAAAGAAACCATCGGAAAGCGGGAAATGGTCTAGGTTCTGCAGGCTGAACCTGAAAAATAACACGAGAAAGCAAAGCTCTCTCTACGAGGTCCGGTTATTAGTCTCCCGTAGTCAGAAGACTAGAAAAGAGCACAAATAGCTATTTTGACACGGCTGAAAATGCCGCATCACGCCGCGGCAGGCGCGGCGCTACCGCTCCGTATGACACCTGAGACACAGCCGAATAAGAGTCCGCGGCAAATGCTGTTCAAATTGGGGGACATATTCGAAATCAATACATTTCATATGCAATACATGTATTGCATCTACCCATAGAACTTTTCTGACTGTGTCCCAGGTGTGAGCCGTCGAAGATGACATTGATTCCGAGTCTTCAAAGGAGCGTAGCTATTTTGCCGCGGCAGAAGCGGCGCGACCGCTCCGAAACGAAAACTTTTTCATTAGCCAAAGGCTTTGGCGAACTGTGTGGTGGGTGACGCCGTATGGGAGCCAGGTGATGATGTTGAGGATTGGGTATGTGAAGTGTGTGAGGATGTCACTTATGTTTGCGCCGTAGAAGACGGATTCGAGGACTTGGAGGAGGACGATGTGACCGGCGGCCCGCGCGTAGGAATTGGATTGAGTACAATTGGATTGAGTACCAGGAGAATATGAGGACCCATGACAAGACGAGTGTTGCAGGTATAAAGATTTGGGAAAAAGTGGACGCACAGTCGATAGCAATACTAGTCAGTCCGATATATGGTTATGCAGATGAAATAATGGACCGCACGAGACAATGCATCGAGAACGATAAATGGAAAGGGTCCTGGAATGCCCGGAGGGCCGTTGCTATGATGGCAGTCGCATCGTTTTTTTTTCGTTCAATTAGGAAACTTAAGACTTAGAATTTTTTGGTGATAGTACTACATAAGCTTAAACGTTTAAACTCCTATGTATTGCAATGCCGCAAAAATCAGCACATAACCATCTGGCTCTCATGCTTGAGGAGGACCTAGATGGCAGTTTCGACGAAGAGGATCTGCACTTAAAAAACGACGCGACTGCCTAGGCTCGTGACCAGTCTGGCGTATACTACCACGGAAAATTGACGCATAGTCAGACTGGTTAGGTACCGGTTACGAGTCTAGCGACTGCCATCATATATGCAAACAGCTGTAATAGATGAGTAGGGTGATTGCATACAGTATTGGTGTAATCGGTATAGCTAGTAGTTACCTGCAGGGGGATGGAGGGACTTGCATGAGAGTGAGGTGAGTCTTTCAAGATAAATTTGTGTGCACGGAGCTTGGCCACTCACTGTACATATCCGAACGACTTCAGCAGCGCGTTCACTGCGAACCGACGAAATCAAATAACCTTCTCTCACGACGTGCCCCTCTGCATCTAGTCGTAATACACACAAAGAAGTCAACATGGCAACTAGCCAGGTGAATTCAAATACAGACATTGTCCATAGCTCGAGCATGACTTGGACACAACAGATTTCTCCTCCTGGGATACAAGAACTCGTGGAATCACAGCTAACCCAACAATTTGAATCTCGCGAATCTTTTGAACATGCCCCCGCCTTTCACCACGCCTCGGATGAGACAGGACTGTCTAATAAGATCCTGCAAGTTCTGCTCCGCCTGTCGCCTTAAAGAATTATCTCCGAGGTCTCCAGCTGGAGAAAATGTCGAAAATAAAAGACCAGCGCCGTGGTGCATGATATGTCGCTCAACCCATTGACGGGCGGATTGTCTATCATTCAGTCCTTTGACCACGACGACGACCGGCACCATGTTACCCGCGGTACGCTGTGTAGAACTCGCGGAACGTCTGGCGAGCCACAGAGAGTGTGTCAGCGCGAGCATAATATATGAGAAGATCTCCTTCATGCCTCCCTCCTGCGCTCGAAGTCGATTCTGGTGGAGGAACGAGGCGAACCCGGTATGTCTCCCCACCGAAAGCAGCACAAGGTCTTCCTCTTCCTTTGGTGACGAGCCACAGACGATGAGGGTAGATGGGGAAGACCTTTTGCTATTCCAATTATGCCTCATCACGTATCGCACATCTGCAAAAGACTGCTTGAACCAGGTGTTGTCGACCGCCCATTCCGAGCAGTTATTGACGACAAGGTTGTGCACGATTCCGCGAGACTCTGCGATACGACAATTGAAGACGTCTGAGATGCCTGCGTGTTTGTGAAGCGTCGTGACGCATGCATGGTCTTGGAAATACATGCCACGACTCTTGAACTCCTTGGCATTGGCATACCACCAACCTTGCATATCGGTCTCGTTCTCCAACCCTGTGACGACAACGACGATCGGGACCTTCTTCCGGCAGATCACAGAGTAGAAAAGATTGTAGTTGCGAATGAGGGCCTGACGGGCTCTCGTGCTGCGCACGCAGTATACCAGAAGGCCGATGCCATCCGACCCAGGGCTCATGAGACCACGTAGCAGCCTCTTCAACTCCTTTTCCACCTTCGCGGCCGGCACTGCGCCAGTACTCCCATCATTAAGACCTGCGGTGTCGAACAGGACATATCTCTGGCCAGAGATTTCGACTGGGTAGCATTGATAACTGAAAGTACAACCCGTCGCATCACTAGATGTCCCCGCAAGCTGGGTTTGCGTTATTGCATTGATGACCGAACTTTTCCCTGAGCCGCTCTCGCCGAAGATGACAACACTTCTTTTTCGTGGGCGGGTCTGCTACTTCTGATCAGTAAGTAGGGATGCGGCTTAAGCAGGGCACGTACTCCGTGGTTGCTTGACGATGCCTGTGGAAGTGGCGGCGGCAGTTGTCCTTGTTCATGTCCCGCGATGCTGGTCGATTGAACTGTTCCTAATGGTAAAACATATTCACCTCGACGCCTGTGTAGTAACTTACGAGAATCAGCGTCAAACGCTGTTACAGGACCAGTGCCGAGACTCGGGAGTGATGGCCAAGAACCAGTGTCGAGTGATGAACAAGCAGTGCCGAACACCGTTACGGGACCGGTGCTGCCAAGACTCGGGAGTGACGAACAAGAACTTGGAAAAATGAATATTCAAACTTGTGAATTTGTGCATATCTGGACTTACGAAGATCTCCAAGCTCGGGGCTCTATGATTACATTCGTCAACCCCTGATTAGGGTGGGGTGGTAGACTGTTGGGCGAGTGTTCTGTAATGTCAGAGTCATCGGAATCATCGTACAGGGAAGCACCAGGGAAGCCACCCTGCGCATCATCGGGAGAATCATCAGGTGAGCTAAAAGAATCTTGAAGCTCATGTAAATGGATGGCCAACAAGGCACCACGAGCTTTGCAGGCTGACCTGATGAGGAAAATCTACGCATGACAAAGTCGAGTACTTCATCTGCTGATGGTCGAAGTTCGGGTTCGGATTGCATACATTTTTGAATGGTGCCCCAATCTGCGTCCGTCATTGCAGGGTGGCCGCTGGGGCGCTGCGGGCTACGACCTTGAGACAGCATAACAATGATGTGCTTTTCAGACTTGATCTCAGACCAAGGTTGCCGACCCGAGAGAATCTTGCTCAATGAGTCCTCATGCGAACGTTTCGGGACCAACCAACTCACTTGAAGCATCACACAACCAAAAGAATATATATCAGCTTTTTTCAAAGGTAGGTCACAGACCTCATCTGATAGAACAAGTTCTGGTGCTGCATAGCGGATTGCACCTGGGTGTATAGATGTCGCAGCTAAGTGTGACTGGCCGAGAAGAGGTCGGACAATAGTGGAGAGACCAAAATCGATTAGCCTCGCATGGCCTCCCTCGTCAATCAGTATATTCGCCTACAGGTTCATTGGTTTTCAAGAATGCCTCAGTAGCTCCGGGCTCACCCCTGTTATATCCCCGTGCACGATATGCACCGAGTGCACTGCACCCCAAGGTAGGTTACCAGAACATCTTGAGAAAATGGATGAAACTGACAGTAACACAGTCCAGCGCCGACATCCTCTAGCTTCCAACTTCGAGTTAATCTTGATGCTTGACACGATATGATAAAAATTCTACTTACCATGCGTGAACGATTTAGCACTGTCAGACCCTTACGGTGATTAGATGCCAGGTAGGCATTCAACGTGCCGTTAGGAATCCACGGAGTTACTAAGCTGCGCAACTCTGGCCGCCGTCCAAATCCTGTCGCTGTGCCCAACAATGGTGCGATGTTGTCATGGCGTAGAATCTTCAAAATGCCAATTTCTCGGCTGATTTTCTGGATGATCCAAATGGCATAAGTACTAGTAGCGTGTGCTAACATGTCCTCGCGTGTATCACTTACCCTGTTTATTCTGTCTGAATCATAGTATTGCTCTGGATATCTGAAGGCCTTGATCGCAACCTTATGTGTTGATAAATTGGTCGGCGTAGTAGGCCAGCGCATGGTAAACAAGTAAAACTTTGACTGACCACAGCCGAGACACCATCTGCATTGTAATTGCATTTCCAGACATCGCCAAATGCACCTCCGCTGACATGGTCCTGAGTTGTTCGAGTAATAAAGGGTGTTAAATCGTCTGGCAAGTCCTCTACCCTACTAGTACACGGCAAGATCAGTAAAGCGGATACTCCGTGCGGCACCGACAGAGCGACCATACCTCATATCATCGTTTCCCATGTTTACCTAATTAGCAGCCTCGCGAGTGCCGAACGGCCAAAGAATGTGGATCAGATTCAGAATTTCAGTCGATGGTCGTACAGTTGCAGACAAGCAAAGTCACCAATTTTGATGACCGACTTTGCGAGCCTCGTTGCTGCCTCGAGCAAGTTGTGAGGATGGGCGGCTATATCGTAATTCGGGTCACTCTTATTCGCCTCCTGGACCAAATACTGATTCTTCAACTGGGGCATATGAACACCTCTGTCGCGAATAAGAGCCAGTAGTTTTTCTCTGCATCCACCTGCATCCACATGACCAAAGACAGTGGGTGAAATGAAATTTGAACATGCACACTAGTTCCCATCAAGCCTTCATCCAGTTATACTATCACCACCTACCTATGACGAACACGGGTATACAGTTATACCGCGCGTATACTATCATCGCCCCAAATCTCATTCTTCCAGAGATGTTCGAAGCCCTCAAAATGCTTGAGACCACGCTCAGGCTATAGCCAAGACCAAAACTGGATCATGGCCCCACCGGCGCACCGTCAGAGGACAGTTCCCTTCTTTCGACGATAGCAACCCAGATTCATGCGGCGTTCAACGCATCATGCATCCCGACCTTGGGAAGTCCGTTGTACACTTCCGATGTGCTCATCGATGTTTCGAAGTTGCTGCAATGTGATGAAGATGAGCAGATGGGTATGTGTTATACTTGCCTGATAGTTTTGCTTAGCGTTGATGTCGAACCCGATGTCCAAGTTATTCAGAAGGTCTAATCATATCACAGGGGAGCATTAGTACAAACAAGAGAAACTACAATAACAGTATACAGAGAGACGTGTTTTCCCCCCACTATCCATGGGAGCCGGGAATCCTCAGTATAGTACAATAATCGACTCAAGAAAAGATCTAATTGGAATATACCCCTCTGTTTAAACCTCTACACCCCACGAGCTTCGAGACGGCTGCGGAAGATCTTCTGGAACTGCGGGACGTGCTCAAGGTCCATGAGCGTGTGGTGTTCCCCAGGCACATCAGTATATAATGCCTCGCCACGGCTGAAGCCAGACCATGGCTTGAGCTGGTTGTTGAGCCAATCAATCTTTGTTCCGGCAAATGGAATGGCATAGAAAACGTCGAGTGCGGCTGAGGAGTAGGTATGTGAGCAAGCGGTTCTGAAGTCAGAAAGTGAACTGATTTACAAACTGAGCCTGATGGGTTGTAGTCTAGTCCGCAATCGATGAGGGACCCAGCTAGGTCCACCCATTTATCAAGCTTCTCGAGCGTCAGCTGGAGCTCGACAATTCGTTCAGGAGGCGCCATCTTCCACACAAACTCGAGCTGTTCCTGCTTCGTGAGCGGTCTCAGGGGAGGAGCCAGATCATCAGCATCATGTTTCGACAGGAGACCAAGGAAGGACGACAAGTGGAGCATGCCGGACGTCCAATCAATCTCGTTCATGCGAGGGGCGATATGAGGAGGGATGTTGATGAGACCAATGAACTTCACTTCATCGCCCATGGCCTCGAGCCGCTTTGCAACTTCAAAAGCAACAACACCACCGTAACTGTAGCCTGCAATGGCGTATGGTCCCGTCGCCTGAGTCTTCTTGACTGCTGCGGCATAACAGGTAACCATCTCATCCATGGAGGTGAAATAGGGATGGCCAGCATCGAAGCCACGAGCACGGAAAGCATAGAAGGGACGCTCATTATGGAAGTATTTGGCGAGATTGACGAAAATGAGAACCTCTCCGATACCAGGATGGACGAAGAAAATCGGTGTTTTATTTCCACTGAGTTGGAGAGGAACGATGGGGTCATACTCCTCAGTCTGAGTGCCCTTGGAGAGCAAGGAGTTGATGTAGTTCGCCAGGCTCGAGAGAACGGGGTGCTTGAGGATTTGAATGGCGGAGATATCAGGCAGGCCGAAGTGTTCCTCTCCTTCGCGCTTGAGGCTGAAGTTTATGTCAGTGAAAGTCGTTTAAAGGCGGAAACAGATATACTCACCGGATAGCATCAATGGAATTACCGCCGATCTCGAAGAAGTTGTCGCTCGCCGACACCTCGCTGTCCGCGAGGTTGAAGATACCTGCAAATATTTTGGCGAGCGCCTTCTCCGTCTCGGTGGACGGGGCGACGAAGGAAACGCTTCGTGCCTGACTGAGAAGCTCTTCAGCGCGCGTGATGTGCTTCGAAAGCTGGCCTTGCTTGAAGAGACTGATCAGATGGGCACGAGACAGTTTACCGAGAGTGGTCTTCTCCATCTGGTTCACAGGGATGGGTATGATGATCTGAGGTGGCAGGGTAATCATCTTCACAGAGATATCCCGCAGGGCCCGATGCGTGGCGAAGAGCTTGGCAGAGGCATCTGCTCCATCGAGGTCGAAAGTTGGCGCGTAGAAAATAATGAAACTTTCGGTCTCCTGGCCGGGAGCGCGGTAGGGAACAGCACCGAGGAATGAGTGTGTGACCCCGTCAACGGTTTGCAGGTAGGTTTCAAGCTCAGGGATACCATATGAGACACCATGGACGATGAGGGTATCCTTGATACGACCGCTCAGGCGCATGACACCATTCTCGATGATGCCAACGTCGCCGGTGCGGTACCAGCCGCCTTCAACAAAGCTGGAGGACGTGGCCTCGATGTTGTTGTAGTAGCGTACAAAGACCATTGGTCCGCGAACCTGCAGTTCGCCATTCTCCCCGTCAGGGCGCAGGGTGACGCCATCTGCGGGGTTAACGATGCGCATCTCGCAACCATTAATGGGACGTCCGAGATCAACGAACTCGTGAGCAGGCTCGGTTGCGAGGACATCCACAGGGTTGTAAATGCATCCGGCGCTAAAAAAAAACCCCATCAGATATCTGTACCCATGTGGCACAATCAGCCTTACCAAGTTTCGGACATTCCAAACCCAGGGGATATCGCAAAGGACACGGAGTTTTTGCTAAACTTTTTCATCATGGCAGCGAACGCTTTCGCGGTCTTGGAAACAAGAGCTTCACCTCCGCTGTTGATCCGCTTGATTGAGGATAGGTCGAAACATCCAAAGAGGTCGGTGCGCTTCTCCAGATCACGAGTTAGCTTGGAGAGCAGGAAGTTCGGGGCGAATGCCAATTCGATGGACTAAAATAGAATATTGATAGTAAGAGACAAATTAAGCTATAGTTGGGTTTTGACATGCCTTCTCATCGATCAGACGGAGCAGCCGAAGTGGATCAGCAAGAATAGCAGATGCGTGCACGTGGAGTTGCGAAGCACCATATAACAAAGGTGTGATGTGCATTTCCAACGATCCCGCGACGTGATCAAATCCGACCCCTGAATGTCATGATCGTCAATTAAAGACTAAAAGTTTAAACCACATGCGTCTTACAGTTCAAGACTCGAGATTCGGAAGTCAGGCCGTAGCTTTGGCCCTTGGCACGACATGCAGCAAGGATCGTACGGTGCGTGTGCACGACCGCCTTCGAGAATCCAGTTGACCCTGAGGTCAGGAACAGGATTGCCTCGTCGTCTGGCTTAGCCTCGTACCCAACCCAGTCAGCTGAGACGGTAAATTTCTCCGCCGATGATTTTAATTCCGAGAGCAGGTGAACCTCCAGACCAGAGATGGTGCTGATCTGCTCAGCCTCAATCTCGTTGGTCAGCCAAATAGCAGACCCAAATAAGTTCTTGATGTGGGCAACATGGCCTTCCTTGTGCGCCTGTTGTGCGCTAAGTGCAGGCTGCAAGCAGGGCACATAGCCAGCCAATAGACACGCCCATACTGCAGCCATATTGTCTTCGTGTTCCGTCAGGTACACGACGACGACTGAGCCTGTGGGTCTGCCCCACTGTAGCATGGCACGCGCAAGGTTGCGAACATATTGGTTGAACGTGCTGAAGGTCTTTGTCTGAATGGAGGAGTCGTGTGCCGAGGAGGTTATAAAACCAAGCTCGTGCAACGGATAGTGGTCGGCAGCTTGAGCGATAACATCATGAAGAGTATCGGGTTCAAGTGGAGAGACAACGGATGCCTTGAGATTTTTAACGAATTCAGTGTTTGTGGTGGGGGCGACTGCGATGGGTGCCATTGTGCGAAATGTCTAGGACTCTAGACTTTAAAACGAAATGAGGGTAGGACTCGAAGATACTAAGTGCAAATCTACTCGGAGGCCCGAGCTTATATACTGTAAAGTTAGGACTCACGATCGTGGAGTAGCACCGCAGAATAATGCACTAGTAGCAAAATGGCTAAGTCACGCCGAGAGCTGCACCACTCAAATCACTGGGGGCTCCTGTAGAGCTACGATCATTCATAGCCGGAAACTAACTATCATGAGATGACTATTTGATTACCATTGGGTGGAATCCGTTCAAGTTTTCCCCGTGAATGCTGTAAGCATTCCGATACGGTTATTTCTTTTGGATTCTGTTGCTTCAAGCTCTACGCCCACTAGATGATTAGGACTTCAAGTTGTCCCTCCGATCAGTCTTTGGTTATGTCCGGTAAACCATTGTCCAATAAAGGAAACTCTGCAGCATGTGCTTCACCGCAGCCGGTGACTGCCAGGGCCTAGCATTATATTTGTGATCTCGGAGAATTTTGCATATACCTGTCAGTTATGCGTGACAACGCAGTATGCGCTGATGTGAATCTAAAAATATCAGAAGACATTTCACCAGGGACGTGGGTGTTGCTCGAGTACTTACCTTTTTCTCTTTCATCTCCAACATCCACTGGCACGTTGAGTTAATCTACGGCGCCGTTCACTTGGTTCCCGTCTACGTCACATTTCACCGCAAACCTATATGACTACATTAACAAATATGCCGACCATCACGCCTCAAATTGAAATCGCACGACCTAAATTCTCGATTGTATTTAGTATTTACATCGTAGTATTTTACCTCATTTGGCATTTTAATCTTGTTCGCCTTCAACAATAATGAAATTCGTCATTTTTTTTTCATGCACGTCCGAATTTGGAAAACCGCCTATTTCAGATGTATCTAGTCTCCCTATCGCAAAACTACCATCATCTAGATATCTTATGCACGAGGCATGTCGCAAACACCTTCCGAAGATAGTATTGTCATGCTGGAGTCCGAGGATGAACACGATCAGCTCCTCTCCGATAGTCTGCAAACTGCTTCGGAACCTTGTGAGTGTCTGCTACGTTGGTGCTATGAGTTGACATAGTACTTATCCAAGATATGAGCTGCCATGAATTTTACATTTATCAACGAGTTTGCACCCAATGACTCGGAGGAGCTTGTAGTCGACAATCCACGGCCGACGAAGGCTGCCAACAGGCCCCAGATAGGTCGTAAGCGAAAGGCCGATGTTCCTTCAACAGGTGAAGACGAAGGTGACCAGGTACAAGCTCCAAACAGCAAATCCAAGGGTGCGAAGGCAAAAAAAGCTAAGACAGGCCGGATTTCCCAGCCTGTGTTCCAGAGGTATAGCGCACATTCTTTGAGATCAGCACTGGTTTTACGATTGACCATGGCTAGAATATGTTGTTATCACGATAAACGACAAGAATAAGACATATTGCCTAATCCGTTTTGGAATTCCGTGCCTCCAAAAAAAATAATGAATCTCATTATTCTTGGTAACAGCTGTAATTTGCCTTCAGGGAGTAAAGCACCAAAAGCAAGAAATAAGCTGGTCTAGACTTGTCGCGACGAAATCTGAAGGCACAGGGCTGGAAAAGGAATCGGTGATTTTACTGATGCGGCACTCTGGGATTCCGGACCGTTCATATTGGAACGGTTGTCTTCCTTCTATACGGTCTGACTAGGGGGAGACTAACTTATTGAGAGAGGTTTGAAATTTGAACCACGGCAGCGACTACCACGGGTCATGCTTAAGCTCCAAAGTCCCCTATTAAGAGTACTGCATAGTCTGCGATCATCCCGGATCTTCAGATTTATTGACAGTGGCTCTTTATCGACGCCATCCTCGAGCGCGATCGATCAAGAACTACTCAATGATGGAAATTCATTGTGTTCATTTTACACAGGTATTTCTGTCTGGTATCACGGGATCACTGTATCTGTCGTTCAACAGTTCTGTATGGAGGTCTTTTGGCAGTATCTGCTCATAGTAGTTTAGCACATACCATTGATCATGAGAATTTTCTGTCTTTACCCGCAAGCACTATGCTTAAATTGCCCGTGCATATTCAATTCGCGTTATCCCAGTCGATTGAAAAGGTTAGCATCCGGGATTCGTTACCCGTGCATTACTGTACTGACGACCATGCGCGCCTGATGCTATCGTGTATAAGCGTTTGCGTGATTTCCCTAGAAACGAAAGAAAAAGTGTCCTCACACAATCCGCAGCACGGTCAACAACGAAATTCTCTTGTGGGGACCAACTCAGGCGTTGAGCTACATAACATGCCAGGATATGCCGTTTGGTGCTTCGGAAGACACGAACGTGCAGATGGGCCGGCGATTTCAAATATCAGCGTTAGTGATGTGGCGAAATTAGGCGTGCAACGGGTCTAGCAAGTGCACGTCAAAGAAGATAGGTCCACTCGGGACACAGCGGAAATCAAACTGGAAAAGAGGGTCCTGGAGTCAGCGGATAGCTGGCGTTAGTGGCCCAAACAGATACAAAGTGTCAATTCTGACCGTTAAGGTAGATTTAGATTTCATAAGAGGAATTACTCTATTTCCTTAACTGGTCTTTTTTGTTATTTGAGGCTATGGATAGTCATCCTGCAGCATGATGTGGCGATTTAAGTCACCTCGGAAATATTTGTGCAGTCTCCATTCCAGTCTTACAATTTTGAAATCCTTCCAGAAGGGTATTAGTAGGAAAATGCTGCGCCACTGGAGTGATGAGCGCCCTGTAATTTACCAAGCTTTTCTGAAGTACTTCGGCCCCAAAGCTCCCAGCGAGCACAGGGATACCTACTGACGTGCAGCGTCATGTAAGAACGTACGTAATGACAAGACCTTCGGAAACCTCGTCACCCTCGAGCTCCAAATTTATCTGTCTCACTCAAGTAATACAAACAGCAGTGGCGCAACTTTCTGGCGCTCGCCAACGCCAACGTGAACAGCAACGACGAGGCGTTACCTGGACCTACAACTCGGATTGTTCATTACCCATCACTTTACTTGTCCAGGATACCCATCCTCAAGTCAAGTTTTAATGCCCTCCATCGCACTAATTCCACTCGTCTGTCACTTTTGCTGCCCTCGTATGTCTCCAGTCGTTGAAGGCGCGCTTTTAGCGCCCGTACCCCTGTACGGCCACCACTGTCCTTCTCCGCCAAAGCCCACCTTCCCTCCGCCCAACTTATCCTATAAATATTATGCCGGCGGGATTGGTTCCGCGGGATCAAACGTGTTGTCCTTACATTGTGTATGCCGCTGACAACGCCATCACAGAGTTATTCAGCATCAATTTTTCCGGCTTCAACCGCATCTCCGAAGCCTGCAGGTATAGGGGGCTGTACTGCTTGTATCTTATCGGCATTATCACCGCCAGGTATTCCAAATCACGAGCGCTGGTACTACCGCCATCCTGTGCCACACACGCGAGCATCGCTTTCCAGATAAAAAAAGAGTCCATTGCAAATATTACAGGACAACAGTCCAACAAAATTCAAATGGCAACTCGAACGGCAATGATAACTGCGGCGTGTTGTCTGTTTCAAGATCTTTTGTCGAAGTTGCACCAGCTTAGAACATAAATACATGTTTGGAAATAAAATTTATTGCGTCTCCATAATTTTGTGGTTGTTGTGATCAGATTTTTCTTAAATCACCTTCCATCTTATGCGTCTTACTCAGTAGAATAAGCACTCCGACATTTTCCTGGTGACTGGGCGAAAGCAGTCGAGCGGTGTATCCGCGACTGTGTGCTTGCATGTCGCGAGCAAAGCAAGAAGTGGTGAAGAGCACTACGCTACGACGAAGCTTGAAGGACACTGAATGGCTCGCTAAACTGCGGTGCTACTCGGCTCCTACTCGGCTCCTACCCCGGGGTCCCCTACTCCAGCAGGAACTGGTGGAGGATCTCTACTCTGGCATGGGGGGCCGGTGAGGTTTCAAGGCGTAGAAGCGACGCCAGGTTTCGTGCGGTTGCGGTTAGGCCTGACACGTGCCGCGGGAGGGCGCAGGTTGGAAATTAGGTGTGGTAAGCGGAGGGAGACTGAAGGTTGGGCGTAGTGGGCGTCATCAACCACGCGATGGCAAAGCGCTTAACCTTACATACGAGTAGAAAATTCCCTACCGGGCGGTGCTGGAGGTCTTGACCCCTGTTGTAAGTGAGGTAATGCACTTACCTTGTTTTCGGGAGCGGAGGGTAACAGGGAGCCTATGACTCGGAATGCTGCGCCGCTGCTGTATTACCAAAATCATTGTATAAGTAAATACAAATTGCCTGTCCAAACACGACGAACGAAGATGACGCAGAAGTGTAACACAGCTCGCCGCAAAATCAGACAGAAAAGCCACCTACGAAAACTCAACCAGACAGAAAGGCAACACACGAAAGTTTCATGCAGGTCCCAGGACATCAAAACTTGCTGGCTCACGTGGAGCTAGCGAAGCACATGAGAATGACTGATGTGGGTCAGATTAGAGGGCTACGTCCGGTTGAAAGATCATGCTATGATCTGGTTCATGGTTCGGGATAGTATGGTTTGATTTTTGGTTCAGAATATGTTCTAGTTCATGGATCGCTATGAGGGCTGGGTCACCAAGGAAATCTTAAATATAGACGACGCACTAACGGAAGACAGAGGGCAATGTACGTCTGACAAAGGGGAGACAATATGCAAATTAGGTGCAGCACCCAACCCGGAGCTAGAAGTACGACAGAAGGGAACTGACAGATTATGGAAGGGTATACTTCTTCGGGACAAAGTTTGCAGGAAGTTGGTGAACTGCCTCTATGATGACAGGTGCGGGCAATTCAGAAAGGAAAAGAAAAACTACACAGGATCATCACTGACCACGGTGACACATAGAGCGCCAAGTTCGGCCATTAAACGATATGCGGTCCGCAGAACAGCGAAGGAATACGCACTTTTCAAAAGACAGGATGGGAAGGAAACACGGGGACTTGGTCAGGCATCAAATACATGCACACACGTGAAAGACCTGGTAGGTGAAGGCGTTGGACCGGTGTGGGACATCAAGCTCAACACACAAGATGCTACAAGACGGTTACAGTATCATAGTATGTGGTACAAGCCCTGCATGAATGGCAAGGAGTAAAATTTGGATGGGGAATGATTAAGGTAATCAGATCAAGTCTTGCAGATAAAAGTAGAGAGTCGACAAAACTAGCGTGGGAACGGGGATCCGTAGTCAGAAGAACTTCCGGCAGGCGGCACGACCGCTCCGTACGAGCCGCGACTCGACGACCTTTTCAAATCTGACAAATATTGGCTCTTCAATAGAACCATGTGAACACCTCTGACAGTCACAAATAAGTAGTTATCTCATCTTGAACATGAATGTTAGTTTCCATTAAGCATTCCCTCGTCTCACCATGACTGCAGCCATCAACAAAGCTTTATACGACGAACAAGGGTACATCATCGTCCCAAATCTCATTCCTCCAGAGATGTTCGAGGCCCTCAAAGAGGCCTGCGAGCATGCTATAGCTAAGACCAGAACCGGATCATGGCCCCACCGGCGCACCGTCGGAAGACAGTTCCCTCCTTTCGACGATAGCAATCCAGATTCATGGGGCGTTCAACACCTCATGCATCCTGACCTTGAGGAGCCCGCATTTGCAGAGTGGTACACCTCGGATGCGCTTATTAATGTTGCGAAGGAGTTGTTGCAATGCAATCAAGATGAACTGCAGATGGGTATGTGTGTTGCTTGCCTGATAATTTGTTTGGCGTTGATGTGTTTCGCAGAGCTTTTTAACCTGCTAATCAACCCATTAGAACACGATTTTGCGCTTCGATGGCATCGTGATGATGTACGAGAAAACGCGACCGCTGAGGAAGAGGTTATTGCTCTTGGACTCTGGACGCATGGAGTGAGTGCTCGCGGTTGATGATCCGTTCGCTCTAAATGACTTCTAGGTCCAATGGAATACGCGAGTACTCTCCAACGTCGACTCGTCGATGATTTATCTGAATCGTGAACAGCGCTTTGTACGAGGACTCGTGTCTCTACCTCGTCCCGAAGACCCATAAACTGCCGAGAACGGAGCTTCAGAGAGCTCAGTCAATGACACAAGCACCACCTGCGAACCCTTTAGACATGCCGGGAGCGATTCAAGCCACCTTGCAACGTCAGTTCACGAAAGTTTATTTCCTCGCTAAGTGTGTCTCACCAAGCTTAAATATCAAGCTGGCGAGTCGGTGTTCTATAATAACAATATATTACACTGCGGAGCATACAACTCGAAACAGCGCCGCGCGACGCTTCATGGATGCATGGGCGACACACGTGGTGGATCGACAAGAGCGAAAAATGTCCTCCAGCATGGACTGTTGTGGATGACGGAGGACCGCTTCCGTGATCGGTTGAATGACAGAGGGAAGAAGATGCTTCAGGCTCTTGTTGATATGAAGGAAGGTGTTAAAGGCGATCTTGGATATTCTCAAGTGAATTAGATGTATGCAAGATGTTTTATGAATTGAAGTTAAACTTACAATGTATCTGAGCTGTTGATCGGTCTCGAGGATGTTGACGTTGTTGGTACTCGCTTGCGGGTATATTTGTGATGTACCCGTTCCTTTGACACTTGCAGTTAGAAGGAGAGTCGCACTTTCTACTGAAGCTAGGTCTACAAGGTAAGCTTGCAGTGCTTATCGAGGCCGGCGCTCAGTTCTATTCATCGCTGGCAGAACCTCATAACACCTCGTTGTAGGCAGTTTTTAAGACAATGTTATAAGAATCGCATATCACATTGTAGTTAAGATCACCTACAACGAGGATGGCGTAATACGGGGGAGTCGAAGTTTTATCGGGACCCTTGCTCCTTGAATACATTCAGAAAGTGCCCTGATTGAAAGTTTCTTCAGCAGTTAAACAATCAAACTTGGAATCCAACGAGTTAGCCTACGAATCACACAAGTACTAGTGTGAGTACTAATGGATTCAACGTCACGGCGCAATTTCATTACAGTTTATCGCTGTTTGAGGTGCATGTGAGAAATTGAACCGGTGAAGTCCAATCGTTGTCGTATATATGGAATGCAACCTTTTGATGATTGCGTGTGAGGTAGATGTGAGGGGAAAAAGGTTTGAAACATAGAATCGCTTGCAAGTACTAGTGGGAGAGAAAAAAGAGACGCCTGGAGACTCGCGTGGGATGCCTGTGTCCATGTGAGTGTGGTCCGTCTCCTTACATCATCGTCTCATGGGCGCAAGTGATATCATACCGTTCAGCCCCAAATATTTCGCACGTTTATGTAAAGCCCAATCAAGCACTTTGCCTCGAACAAGGGCTTCTGATCACGACGCTGCCTCCCTGTTCTAACTGTTTCGTCGACAATAGTTGCTACGATCAATTAAGATTCTCACTCAAGGAACCGATATCCAGACTCGGACTGTCCGCTATAAAAGCGCTGGATGGTGCTATGTCTGCACAAACTCCATACGCCCCATCATGACCATAGTCACAGATGGTCCCGCTTTCTTACCGTTTGTCGGTAATGCTAGTCTTGTTAGCTATTTTGCAGGTCAGTAGAGAGCAAATGGGATGAAGAATCACTGACTGGTTTTGCAGTTGTATCTTCTGCCGTGATGGTATACGATTGGGGTGAGCGAAATAATACTTTCCGATGGTATCATTAATATTTATACGATATTCAAGCATTAACGTTCGGACAAGAGGTAAGCCGATGTCATCGGCGCAGCCGTCTCACTAAGAATATTTTAACAGTTCGAACTGATCTGGGTAGGCAAGGTTCTACATCAGAAGCAAATTGGATAGCAATGCAGTTGACTTGGGGCAGATGCAACACTGGTCCTTCATGACCATTCTCTATGTTTGTGTATGTTATGTTATTAACGCAGTTGACATGTTGTACTGAGTCAACTCCAACATATGCCAGGTGCGCTACATTGGAATATTCTATTCTGTGTAAGTTTTCGGGGCTAACAAGGTGTCATTGGACTGTACTAATAAGTCATATCTCACAATTAGGATCATCATACTATGCATGTATCCCCAAATACACTGCTTGTTTATTCTGACTGACGGCATGTAGGGTATCTTCCAGTCTCGATAACAGACGTAGTGCGTATTCCGTACCGACGCTGCCATTCCCATTCATCTATTAACTGCACTTCCACACAGGAGTGAGTGATATTTTCAGCCGCCTTATTATGTTGATTCTTGAACATAACGACTGCAACAGCGGTAAGTTCATTTAAAGCAACAATGCACATCAGTAAATTCGGGTTTCAGGCCTTATCTTTTACTTCATATGGACATGGACGCCTGTCGTCGTCAATGCTATGCTGGGCGGTGAGCTCACCTGCGGTACCTTACTGATACTGACTTGACTGAAATATCAAAGTCATCATGACGATTCGGATACGTGCCATGTATCAACAATCAAAAAAGATGCTTGTCTTTCTTGTTGTAACCTTGCTGGCTTCCACGGTCGCTTCCGGCGTTATGACGGTAATGGTAAACATCGGTATTTTAGCGGGTAAGTTGTAATCATCGATGAAACCCTCAAGCACACAAGACTCATGAACAAATACCAGAGGAATTCATCATTTCTGGCTACCACGTGTGTCTTATCAACAATAACACAGACCAGATGGATCTGGGCTTGGAGCGTTTCATATCCACCGCTATATGGGAGATCGTCGCCTTCGTTCTTGCAGTCTGGGTTGTCATTAAACATTTGCGTGAGCTCCGACAATCTTCGACGGGACCGACCGTTAGGGACTGTTTTATGGTGTTAACTAAAAGTCACGCATTTTACTTCGTAGCGTGAGTTTGATGGTTTGGATGCTATTATCTTGTTTCGCTGAAGTTCCGCATGTATTAGCTTAGCTGCTGTAGCTTGCTTGAGCCTAGGCACACTGTCTTCAAATATCATGGTGCGCCAACCTGCGACTGAGCATCTGTGTCTATCCGCTTATCATCATTTCTGCAGTACTCATTGTCTGTGGGAAATGCCCTTTATAGCGCTGTCCTCCAAATCGCCCAGGTCTTGCAGATGTTTATACTAGGGCCGCGTCTGATCCTCAGCATTCGTGAATATCATGCTAACCTCTTGGTCATGTCCGACGAGGGAACAGTCATGACGTCCATTCATTTCCAGGCTGGTGGCGATGCGTTGAATGGCAGAGATGTGTTGACGGGTGGATGTCTAACACAGGAAACTATATGATCAACCACAGTACTGTACAGGGAGCATGTATATTTTATTAGTTTTGTTGTGGTATTTATTAGCGTTCCGGAGTGATTTGGAGAATAGATTTAGGTTTTCTGGGAAAACCACTCATGCTTTATTACGCCACCTGTGACAAGAAATCTCACCTACCAGCTGATACACGGAGGAGGTTGACGTGACAGGTAGGACTGGTCCGCTGGGCTGTACAAGTTCAGCTTTCAAATCTGTGATTCTGAAACTCAATCCTCAAAAATTTCTCAGTGATTTACGATAATATATCACATCGCCATATAGTAAAATACAGGGATATGAAGGTACTACGTAGAATGTATCACCATGGTTTATGTATACATTCAATTCAGCTCGATGGATCAGCACGCAGATATGAACTGACATCTCTAAAAATAAACAAACTGAGACTTACTTTTCCGTTCTTTTTCAGCCTGGGAGGGATGTAGGACACAGTTTTATGTGGTGTACATATCGAAGGTTAGGTTCGAAAGACAAAAAACTCCCAAGCGTAGGCTCGGAAGTTTGAAGTTTGCGAGGCCAAGTAGCGGAAAACGAAGGAGAAACGATGTCCAATGTCGTCGTGTCTTAAAGATCGAGACCAGAATATGAAGATCGAGACCAGTGACTCGTAGTGATGGTTGGATCCTTGAATGATCAGATGGAATGTACACCAAGCTTACCTTTTTGTGCGGTTGCGTTGGCCCGTCACGGTGTGGACACGTCTGATTTGCCGGTCTTGAGGAAAGCGCTACAAGTCGTAATATCCAGCCTGTAAAGAAGTGAATCGAATCACAAAGATGTGCGTTGTGAATAAATGACTCGACAGTTGCCAGAACGAGCGTCTTTAAGGCATCGATGATATCAGCGTCCTGGATGGCCAAGAAGTGCATCCTATTCTGATTCGTGAGCTCACCACAAAGTTTGTGTTCTCCGCTTGCTTGAAGTGAGAAAGAGTGCTTTCATTGGGAGTGACCCTGATATCTTCCTGTTCTTCTTCGTCAAGCATCGTAGGGAGTGGGGCAGCTTGCACACTGTCGAAACACGGCGCCACCAGGCGAGATCCTGTGAAATACTTGGAGAAGATAAGTCCATCGCGCAGGTTTTCGAATAAGTTGCATGGAGCTGGCTCGACGCCGAGTGAGTGAGCCATAGAGTTTCTGTGCAAGTCTTCTACAGTGCCAAAATCCTTGGCTTCTTATTCGCTGAGATTTTCTTGGAGAGGCTTGCAAGGAAGGCGAGGAAAGAAGGTGGACAGCCATCGGCGTATGTTCTTGTCTGCGGGTTGGCCGAAGTCTTTGGTTTAGAGGGGGGCCGAGGGAGTGTTGAGCTGGTCAGCGGCCAGCCACTGTGCTGCATAAAATTTGAAATGATTTTGTTCCCACGGAATTCAGTCAACGCGCTCGTCGCTGGAGTGAACAGACAAGTCGTTTTCACCCTCGGACACACTCCGTATACACAAATTCACCCTGAAAATCTCGATTTACATCCTTCACATACTTTCTACCCTCAAGTTTCATGCAAGTCCCTCCATTCCTCTCCATTCCCCTAGCAACAACTAGCCATACCCATCCTCTGACGATAGAGGGAGGTTTTTATCTATTTTTAATATCAAGGAATCATCCATTCACTGACGGTAGGGTCTGGGTATCAACTGAATATGACCGTTCGGCAGTCACAAGTTGCTAATTGGGTAAACATGAGGAACCAAGATATAGGCCGCGGTATGGTCACATTGTTGGTGTCGCACACAGTATCTGCTTTGCTGAATTTGCTGTGTAGGGCGGAGGACCTTCCAGACGATTTAACACCCTTTATCACTTGAACAACTCTGGATCACGTCCACGGAAGTGCATTTGGCAATGTCTGGAAATGCAAGTACAATGTGGATGGTATTTCTGAATCGACCATCGTCAGTCTATGTGTTAGACTCGTTGACCATGCGCTGGCTTACTCCGATCAATTGATCAACGCATAAGGTTGCGATCAAATATCTAGAGCAATATTATGATTCAGACAGAATAAACAGGGTGAGTTATACGCGCAACGTCCACACATATGTCAGCACATATGTGCTACTTATGCCATTTGGATCATCCAGAAAATCAACCCAGAAATTGGAATTTTGAAGATTCTACGCTACAACAACATCGTGCCGTTGTTGGGTACAGCGACAGATTTGGACGGTTTATTTAGCCTTACATCAATCAATTCTCGTCTCTCTCTATCCAGTGTATTTCCTCCGACGCCGACAAATCTGACATTGTGTTCCACTACCTTCCAGCATTGCAGGAGCTGACCATATGCGCGTACAATCACCCTAAAATGCTGTGAATTGCACAATCTATTCCGAAACTGTCGTCTACTATGTGCAGTCTGAGGTGGACATTTCTAGTGCTCACCCTCTAAGACAGCACCACACTTACTTCGTCTCAACTGCTCCTCGTTAACGATTCGTGCAGGCGTCACCCTGTATATGCAAGTAATCGAATCATTCATGCACATCAAACTTCGATCCTTACGCGTTGCTGGGAACCTAACACATTTACCTATGCCGTTCTCTGCTCTGGCATTCTCCAATATACGCGTGGCTTATGACCCTGGGAACATGAGACAAATGTCTAGTTTATTCAATGCTCTATCACTCCCCAATTTACGCGTGCTGGAGTGGCACTGGGCCGAAGCTCGCTATGTAGGGTCGAACATGCGCACCGCGTTCGATGCTCTCCCATCCCTCGATTTACATCAACTTCAAGCTTGCTATGTACCATTTTGGCTTCACGCGCAGCTGAAGGCATTGCTGCCACGGTCAAAATGTCCCCTGGATGCCTGGTTCTCGGACCTGGTGTGATGACAGCAGATGAGCAGTGGGCGGAATATTTTGCCCTTGTCCTTTCTCTTGAAGTAGTAGTATCCGCATCAAGATGACTTCGCCTAAGGAAAGACCTTCTGGTACGTCACTGCGTTATCATCGGATGGCGCAAGGTTTTTGACTAAAAAATCAACACCATGCAATAATTGACGGGTAGGCAGCTCACTGTCTTGTGTCAAGTTCCAGATGTGGGTGACTACCGGAGATATCCTTGTTAGTATTAATAGGCTGGGCGTTGATGATTGAGCACACTGCCTGTTCTTATCTCTGCTCTTGAGACGCCGGTGTAGTTCATTTCCGTCTCCTTACATCATTGTCTCATGGGCTCAAGTAATATATTTGAACAGTACAACACATAACACTATTCAGGCAAGTAATTTTTTCTTGATCATCAGAGCATGAAGAAAGAGCTCATGCCGTAGGCCTGCATCCCATTAACAGCAGTGTGGCTGTATGATGAAGCTCCGCATGATCCGCACATCAGGCCAGTCGAGAGCTAGCAGTTGGAACACCTTTGACGAATTCCACCAAGGAGTTGTAGGTATTGTTAGCGTCCAGTTGGTAGACGCCCACTGTACATTGGGTGTGCACGTCTACTGTGTATAACCTTACTTTCGAAGGTGCTTTTTTGATCCAATCTTGATGAATTTCCCCCTAAGCATAGTCTTGCGAAAATTAAACTATGGTACGTTGCTACGTTATGATTGGATAATGCAACAGAATAATGATCAATATACAGCGCGTCGAAGATGCCATCGACTCAGCTGTTCCTAGCTGTCTGAATCTAAATACCTTTTGATGTTGCCGGTCAGTCTGCTCTCTAATGAGGCTCTGGCAGCAGTTTGTCTACGTTACGTTAATGATTAGATTACCACCGATGAAACTGATACAGAACTGCCGAACAGCATTGGATTTGGAACATCACTTGCTGTACCAACTAATTTCAGCGCCTTCAAATATTTCGCACGTTTCATTTAAATCCAAAATCCCTCAATCAAGCACTAAGCACTCTGCTTCGATCGAGGGCTTCTGATCATGGAACTGCTTCCCTGTTCAAATTATTTCATTGACAATAGTTGCTGTGATCAATCAAGATTCTCACTCAAGGAAACCGATATGCAGACGCTATAAAAGCGCTGGATGGTGGTATGTCTGCACAAACTCCATACGCCCCATCCAGATATGACCATAGTCTCGAATGATCCCGCTATGTTACCGTTTATCAGTGCTACTCGTTTTAGAAGCTATTTTACAGGTTCGTAGAGAGCAATTGGGATGAAATTGGTGACGTCTCATTATCACTGACTTGTTTTGCAGTTGTATGTTCTGCCGCGGTGGTATACGATTGGGGTGAGCGAAATAATACTTTCCGAGGGAATCATTAATATATGTATGGTATTCAAGCATTAACATTCGGACAAGAGGTAAGTTGATTTCATCGGCGTAGCCATCTCACTGAGAATGTTATAACAGTTCGAACTGGTCTGGGTAAGCGAGGCCCTATATCAGAAGCAAACTGGATAATACGGTTGACTCGGAATAGATGCAATGCTGGTCCTTCATGACTGTTATTTATATCTGTGTACGTTATGTTATGGATGCAGTTGACATGTCGTACTAAGTCGATTTCAACCTATGCTAGGTGCGCTACATTGGAATACTATATTCTGTGTAAGTTTGCAAGGCTAACAACTTGTCGACACTGCACTGTACTGATAAGGCATATCTTACAATTAGGATCGACATGCTAGGTATGTATCCCTCCATGATATACACTGTTAATTTCTTCTAACCAGTGGTATGTAGCAAGTCTCCCAGTCTCGATGACAGACGTAGTGGGTGTTCTGCACCGATGGTTGCCATTCCTATTCGATCACTAACTGTACTCCTACACAGGAGTGAGTGATATTTTCAGCCGCCTTGTTACGTTGAACATAACGACTGCAACAGCTGTAAGTTCATTCGAAGCATCAAGTGCATCAATGTACATCCGTAACCTGGGTTTTCAGGCCTTAACACTTACTTCATATGGACATAGACGCATGTTGTCGTCAATGCTATGCTGGGTGGTGAGCTCACCTGTGGTACCTTACTACTGACTTGATTGAAATATCATGCAAGTTATCATGATGATTCGGATATATGCCATGTATCAACGATCCAAAAAGATGCTCGTTTTTCTCGTTGTAGTCTTGCTGGCTTCCACGATCGCCTCCGGCGTTATCACAGTGATGGCAAACACTGGTGTTTCAGTGGGTAAGCTTTAATCATTTATGAAACCTTCCAGCACATAAGACTCATGGACAAATAACAGATGAATACATCCTTTTGGGCTACCATGTGTGTGCTTTCGAAAATTACATATACCAAATAGATCTGGGTTTCGAGAATATGATATCCACCTTTATATGGGAGATCCTCGCCTTCATTCTTGCAGTCTGGATCGTCATAAAACACTACCGTGAGCTGCGACAATATCCGACAGGGTCGACCATTAGGAACTATTTTACGGTGTTAACCAAAAGTCACACATTTTACTTCGTAGCGTGAGTTTGGTGGTTTGGATGTTATTATCTTGTTTGCTGAAGTTCCGCATGTGTTAGCTTTGCTATTGGAGCCTGCTTCACCCTAGGCTCAATGTCTACAAATGTCACAGTGCGCCAACCTGTAACTGAGCCTATCTGTGTCTGTCCGCTCATCATTTCTACAGTCATCATCTGTGGGAAGTATCCTTTATTCCGCTATTCTCCAAATTGCCCAGGTATTACAGATGTTTGTGCTGGGACCCGCGTCTGGTCCTCAGCATTCGCGAATATCACGCTAAGCTTGTGGCCAGGTCCGACGAGGGAACAGCCATGACATCTATTTATTTCCAGGCTGGTGGCAATGCGTTGACTGGTGGAGATGTGTTGACTGGCGGAGGGTGTTTAGCACAGGAAACCATCCAAATGATCAACCACGGTACTGTCACTTACAGGAGCATATAGATTTTATTAGTTTCGTCGTGGTATTTCTTTGGAGTTTCGTTGTGATATTTATTCAGTGTTCCGGAGTGATTTGGAGGATAGAATTAGGTCTAGGAAAACTACTGTATTACCGCTACCTGTGACAATAAACCTCCCGGTCAACAGTAACAGTTGCAAGCTGCAATTCAGAGTCTAGAAACGGTTAAGCACTTACATAAAATTTGAAATCGTTTATAGTCAGTGAGTCGTTTAGCCAAGTTATTTAATGCCGCTCCTTTCTTAGTAAGCCGGCCGTGCGCGTTAGCGGCTGACCTGTCGAACCTATTAAAGTTTTTACCTTTCAATAATTTGCTACCGGTACCTCCAAGCCAGGGCTCAGCGCTCAGGCCCGTGGCTTGGGCCTAGTCAAATAGCAGGCCAGCCTGAGGCCCTGGGCATTCGAAGGTTCGGCCCTGCACGTCACTAGCCGAAGAGTACCGTACTGCGGGCTGCCATCATGTTTTACAACTTTCCTCACCATCGATCCTACGTACAAGTTTCTGGCCGTACTAAGTACCAGCGCCCTCTTCAATATACACTACCCTTGCGTCTTCCATCTTCGCCTTCATCGTCTTGGTCTCTATACCCCCCTCTTCTAGTAATGTGAGTGATGTCCCGGTGTTCGTGGTACAGGGCATCTGTACTACAATGACACTCGTGAAGACCCCACATGACTGGTCGAGGATCAAATGTTTCCTTCCAGAATACGTGATATATAGCGGTAGCGATAACCAGGAGGTCGCAGATGACGAGACTGAGTGCGGTCTGATTCCATCAGATATTGCAGGGCGATACGAGCACGGAAGCCTGCTTAGCACTTACCTTGACGTGTGTGACGATGATCATAATCGCATTTATTTTGTGGGCCTTAAGGACGATTATAGAGTGGGGGATCGTGGTGGCTGTGTTTAGAAAGTGATGCGCTGAAAGCGGATAGAACCAGTATCTTGTGCTCCGCGAAAGCCCTACATTTCTCCAGAGATATAGTGGTGCAGCGACAAGAGAAATATCTGCGATGACATCTGCTGCAAAACCCAAATGTTATTTGAGGTCCATATCATGCATACGTTAACAGCGCAAGAAAGCACAAAGTATAGAAGTACTGACTGATAAGAAGCGAGAGCGCCACCGACTTGCCCACGAGGCAGGAGTAGAATGCACACAAGGTGATCCTATGAGCGAGGAGCGCGACCCACATGCACGCGAAGGAAACTGCAATAAAATAGGTGATCTGTCTGTGTATCTTGAAGTTTGAGTGGTTGGTGATGCGGATGATGGAGAAAATAACGCTCATGCGTGCAGCCCTATACCAGTGAGTCGTAAATCTAAATGTTACTGTGCGAATCGTGATGCGCACCATTGGACAGAGGTGAAAGCCACCATGAGGATCCAGACTTGAATTGATATGAACATGCAATCAGTATTAGAGTGCAAAGTCGGGTACTCACAAGTTATGCTTGGGCTGTCGAGCCAGATACATGCCAGGCAAACAGCTAAGTAGGGGGATGCGGTCAGCTTGCTGATCAAGGCAATGTAGAAGGAAAAAATTACCGTCTCCGATTAGTGCAAATGCCGCCCATGCATCCTCCCACCACGAGTGATGCATCCAGCCTCTGTAAGCGAGCCTGAAGATGGTACAGAGGATGGCAACACTATGAAATACCAGCGCCACGACTATCCAGCGATGATAAACATAAGATTACAAAATACTGACAATTCTCAACTCACCACTCATTCGAGACGCGTAGAATAATGCTACCATCAGATAAAATAGCTTAGATGCAAATCATGAAGCTTGAAGACTGACTATCATATATACTTAAGTATGTGACATAGGAGGGCCCTCTGTAACTTACGTGTTTCCTTGACTTATCTGCTACAACGGCAACCTCAGGGCCGCCTGCGCAGACAGACCTGACTGGCAAAGATTCACAGAATATATGTTATCGGATCGGTCATGGAGGACAGTGACGGCGTTATTCCTCTCACGCACATCGACTGCGGCAGAAAAAACTACTTATAAACGGGCCTTGAAGCTTGATCAGACGGTCCACATACACAGAAAGCCTAGGTACCTTATGAAAAATGGTCAAAAGGATAACATGATGTCTTGGAATGAATTCGTCGGCCCATCAGCAAAAACCCGAAATCGTGGGAGCTATAGTGACGGGCACCCGCTACATAGCCGTTATATGTAGTGATATCGGCGGTGTAGGCACAAAATGTCCCAAGGCCAATACTTTATGTAAAGGTATTCAAATAGTCACCAGTAGGGTTATAGTTGAAAATTTGAAAGCTTGAGCTTCCTTTTTTAAATAAATAAATACAATCTATGGTCCTTTGGGGTCGTAGACCCTAGCTCTAAACTTATCAGCTTGGACTACATACACTAGCTAATCAAGCTCAATACGATAAAAAAAAGTTCATTGATACCCGTAATCAGTGACGTAAGTCCTCTAAAGATGCACTTAGACTGGTCATACTCAGAGCTCAAGGAACCACACAACTAGTGCGCATGTAGCATAATCGAATGGATCCAGGATCCAGCGCCATAGGTGCACTTTGGGCACAATGTCACTAGCGACAGATCGTGTGACGGGCCCAGATCATCATTATCACATTCGTTATCATCCAGTGAGCTGACCGGCGGTAGTAGTATCACTCGCTAGATGATAATGAAATCTAATACTAAAAATGTGATGGAGGTACTTCAAGTTAGGGGAGGACGCACCAGCACCTAATAATAATAATCGATGCAGCAGTCAGAGTTGAGTTCATCACCGCGAACCTACCAGTCTCTGCTACAGTAGGTCGAAGAAAACCAGTGATTCGTCACTTCTTCGTATGCGTGAAACTTCAGCAGTAATTGTAATAAACAGGTGAGTACGTACTAGCAACAACTCAAACGCCACGAACGGAATTCACCGACCCCAACGTAAAACAACAACTTGAAGGAGAAATGGTGAGGCAACATAACGCATCAATTTCTGTCGACCCGAAAGCTCGTCATTCCTGGGAAGTGTTCAAGTTCTTGATTATACAACACAAATCGACATCCAAGCCCTGCAGGGCTGATAGTGGAGCATCAATTTCAGCCTGAGTAACTCCACCGGTAGTCACGAGGTGTGCTTGTTTCCACTACAAGATTTCAATTTCCAAAACCTCATGAAGATGTATAGCAGAATCTCCTGACTGGGTGCTCGAAACACCGTTATCTGAGACTGAGCCTGGCAAATTCGCCCTCGTCGCTGTCACCAGGACTGGAAGGGCTTCGATGCGGTCACCGACCAGTACGAAGTGACGTGCACACTACCTTTCCTGAAGAATGACCCCGCCTCTCCTGGGTAGAATTGAAGGGAAGAACCTTGTCCAAGGGACCAGTATACGCGAATATCCCAGCGAGGTAACATCCAAGATCCCAGTGTACAAGCCCCAAAGGCACCACTTGAGATAGCCATACTACTCAGATGTTTATAACACTCACCGTTCATTTCCAGGGTAAAGATGAGCCAGGCGCAGCAGTAGTCCTGAATGTAGGAGAAAGAGGCGCCGGGACGAGGATTACCGTGAACTGTTGGGTGTTATATAATACACTCAACGCAGTCTAGCTTGCCACTCACTCGCTTGTTGGGAGGTCAATCCGACAGGTGCAGGACAGGACGTGTTTTGCATGTTGTTTTGGCTGTCATACTTGTTAGATGTATGCATCGTTCGATAAAGAATCTTGTGCAGATTGATTGGCATTGCCGAGTGCCCACCACCGCAAAATTGATAATTTGAGCCGAGTCCAAGTGTGACATGTGACTGCGTGATAATCCGGTATTTATCCCAAAGTTCAAACCTTGAACGTTCTGAACCTCCAGCAGAACCCAATTGCAGGCTTGCACGTCTTCAAGTCGCCCTTGCTTCATGCCTCCAATAGCAGATATGGGACTGGTCCAAGAAATTCATCACGTTGAAAGACCGTGTGATCAGTGCACGCCGGCGAGCCGCACGTCACGGCAAATACTATACCACACCTACATGCGTCTTCTCATCACAATGCTAAACAGGTTTCATGCTGATTTGGATTCTCAATCCAGTGCTAATAATTGGCATAAAATATAAATATCTGTGCTAGCCGTGTACATCCTTCCGTTCCCGTTATCTGCACCGTCAAGTACTTGCTGCGCGCGACAGTTGAGATGCGTCTCGATGCAGCCTTCGGACCGTTCACAGATCTACGTCTTTGCCTTGTCGGCGGCTTCTGGCCCACGATTCTCGCAATCTGGCATGTTCCCATGCTACTCTTCCGACCACTTGAAATCTCCCGCATTTTCATGTCCCGTGTATGGGACCTCTATGGTAATGGCGTTGACCAAGCCGGAAAGGGCGTCAAAAAAGGCCTCGTCACTCCGCACGCCTATGGTGTTGTGCTAGACCTCGGTGCAGGTGTGTCTCCCCCTCCACCGAAATGATGATCTGTTCATGCGAAAGACAGGACACGGCCATACTGTCAACTACCTGGACCATTCGCGTGTTACGAAATACGTAGCTGTGGAGCCTAACGTGCATATGCATGCAGAGCTGCGCCGTACTGCCTCTGCTGCTGGGTACAGTGAAGATGCTGGAACGCTCCTCATTCTCCCCTGCGGTGCTGAAAACATCTCTACCATCCTTTCCTATCTTCCTGCGCCACACCCGCCTGTAGATACGCTCATATCTGTCCTCACTATCTGCTCCATCCCCTCGCCGCAATCCACCATCTCTGGATTGGTCACGGAGGTGCTGAAACCTGGGGGGCAGATGTTGTTTTATGAACATGTGCTTAGCGAGAGGAAGGATGTTATGTGGTGGCAGCGTTTGTGGACGCCGTTGTGGAGTATCATTTTTGACGGATGTCGCCTGGATCGCCCGTCTCATCGGTGGATTGAGGATGTGGGGGGATGGGTGCAAGGAGAAGGAGGTATTTGGGGGAAGGAAGGGGAAACTGAAGAACATCTGTTTTGGCACCGAGTTGGGAGATTCGTTAAGGCGTGAGTAGATACATGTCACTCCTCCATAGGGTTTATCTTATCACGTACGCGTTCGATCGATATTCAATGCTGCCGTTCAATACGCGTTGCGGTATGTTTTATTCACTGACTTCACATCTCTTGATACCGTTTGGTCCCAGTCAACCATAACGGCAATGAATACATCCACAATAATCTAATCTGCAGTGCATCAATCATCAATGTTTTTCCGAGGGCCGTCAAAGATTGAAGTACTGTTTGAGAGGACGCAGAGCCACTTTGCTGAGTAGATTATCTGCAGTATATATTAACCGCTGTATAGATACGTCTACTACCAATGCAGTCCAAAACCTAGGCAAAATAGGACAGGTCAGTCAAAGAGTTGCCGTTCAACAGAGAGAGACCGATAGCCGACACCCTGGAAGCATGTAAATAACGGCTTGACGAAAGTAATTTGGTTCCTGGCAACCGCAGTCACCTGCTCATCTAGTTTTGCTCGGAATTCTTATCAAGGTCTCTCGAGACTTCGTACTCGATGAGCTGCATCAAGATCCTTGTTCACCAATCTAAGTGCTAGTACGGAGATACGATCTTTGAGGACAGTATAAGTATTCATTGATCATCCTTGATTTGACCCTCAAATGAAAGAAGATACAGATTCCAGCGTCAAATCAAGGTCGAACTACATTTTCCCCTGGTATTGTTATCTTGCTTGACCAGCATGTACGCCAATCAAGCTAGATCGCACGAAGATTCTAAAACTCAAAAGATTAAGATTTCAGCAGAACGCTAATGTAGAAAGTGTTTGTGGACTGACGCGAAAAAGAAGGCCATCACTTGCTTGCGCATCGGCCCACCACTGCTTCGCTTCTTTGTCCAATCTCTGACGTTACTGGAGATTGAAAAAGAGGTGAAGTAGTACGTGCTCAATACAAGAAGAGGCCGCCCTTGAAATGTTGACACAATGGTAGGTATGATACTAGAAACATTGATAAAGCGTTGATGGGCACGAAGGCACCTGCAGCGCACCTATAGAGGTATGTCAAAAAGAGTAGTGACTTCAATGACGAATCGACGTTAACGTTCAAGTCAAACGTTGATCAGCATGGCCACGGCGAGTCCGTTCCTTCGACTGTTCTGTCGGAGCGTCAAAATAAAGTCGTACTCACCGCCACTCTGACCCCCATTCATCGTGCACAGATAGAATCCGGAGGAATAGTGGCTTCATGGCGGAATTTAATCCGGTTAAGTCCTGCCGTCAAGGTGTCTCCGGTGTTGTTAACTGTATCGACGATTCCCTCGCTGAATAAAATTCGCGCATTGTGAACAATGAACTGCAGTAGTTTCAGCCCTCCAATGCCTGTATTGCATGACTACATAGTATCGCACTCACAGATTCTATACCATTTCGAACCTCACCTCTTCTCTGCAGATCGCTCCACTCAGCATCTGCATATCATTCACGAGCCTAGTTGGTAGATAGGTAACATCGTCGGTTCATAATTATCGAATGTCTGCACACTTGGGCCGTACAAACATTGGCCATCCTATACATTGCGCCCGAGATCTGCATTTCAAGAATTCTTGGTGCTATCGTATTAGACCCTTGATCTCCGAGGCGCAACCTTGACTCACCGAGGCTTGAGGAGCGTAGAATGAGCGATTCTACCTGATTCTACTCCTTGGGGAGATACCAGGAAGCAGCCGGGGTCCTTCTCTACGACTTCCATTCCAGAGAAAGATCGTAGAGCCCGATTGTTCGGAGGTAGACAGACGTCTGAGAGGACTATCAGAATCAGATTCCTTGACTACTCGCGTGTTAAGTGACTCGTTGTCCAAAAGGTTGGCGATATGGAAGTTGAAAATTTGTAAATCAAAATGGGGGTGAAGGGCCGCCGCAAGTTGAAACGTTGATAGCTGGGCTATCGGTCTATCTATTGGCGCCCACACGCCACTCATTTGCGGACTTAGATCAGTGGAATACACATGTGCGCAACTTTCGTCCTTGTACGACGTGTGGAACATCAATAAAAAGGCCTATTGCAAAGGAAATCGCACCTGATTAGTATGCCAAAGGCAACAGCAACGGTCCATAATTTGAGAATGAGTGGTTTTGAGGCTTCCTGGGACCTCCTCAACCACAGAGAAAGATCGCAGCGGCTCCGGTTGTTCGGGGACGTGTGATAGCACCATCGGAATCAGATTCCCTGATTATTCGCGTGGTTAGGGGATGACTATAAGTGACTCGTCCTCCAAAAGGTTGGTGAAATGGAAGTTTGGAATATGTAAATCAAAACCGGAGCGGAAGGCGGCCGCGAAGCTGACAGCTGAGTGCTGGGCCATCAGCTGCAGGCGGCCTATTAAGTTCTTCAACGCCCACAAGCCACTCCTTTGCGGATTCTACTAATTTCTGATCAGTAGAAAAGTTCTTCTGCGAAGGCTTCTTGTGCGAAGTACGGACTCCTGCGGAGCGTCAAAAAAACCCTTAGAAAATGTTCATTGAGAAAGAGATCGTACCCAATAGATGGGCCAAAGGTAAAACAGCGATACATCAGATTTTCTGCCGTATTGACAGAGAAGATGTATACAATTGCTGCCAGACTAAGCATTCAAGACTGATGATCACATGATGCTGGCGCGTGTTGATGGTGATTCTGTTGTCACTGCGCCACAAAATCAACCGATAATTTGGCTCAGCTGCATCAACTTCTTTGAATTCAACTATCAGTACTTGTGGACCTTGACTCGAAATGTCCCACAACAGTGCTGCGCTAGCTTAAAAAGCGAGTTCAGATCTCGTCACCTTGTTCCTAAAGTTCACCTTTCTTTTCTATCTTCCTAGGAAGGCCTCATCATGGCCGATAATGCTGGCGCCACTGCATCAGTGACAAACACGCCTCCCCGCAACTCTGGCTTGCCCGCCGACCTCAAGTCCACCCCACACGCAGTTGGATCCGCTGTTGTCAGCGAATATATCGATACTCTGGGCGTTAAGTGCGTCAGATCTTCCGTTCCCGCCACTATTATACATACTGAACTACATTATTCACGCAGTGTCAGTGATGTCCGTCCATGGATCGGGCGCGATGTCAAGAACTACCAGCAATCTGGGGCAGACGAAATGCTGCAGCAGCTCCTTGAAATGTGTACAGATCCTTCCCAATCCCTTCCTTCCAGTCAGAAGTCGACCCTATTCGATACTTCTCTGGAGGCTGTCCTACACCTCTGCAATGGGCCAGGCGTAGCGCAGAATATCAAGCAACACTTGACTAAATTGTAAGCTAGTGCTTCAAAGAGTGTGAAATAAGACTAACGCCATTATCAAGCTGTATCATCGAGAGCGAAACTCCCTCTTACACTGATTTCGTCCAAGCTGCCAACTATGCACTTCGTGGACTGAGGAAGGTGAATGTGCCTGGAATACCAGCTTTCCAAGACGACGACGAAACAAATGTCCTCTTTCATGTGAATGATCCATCGTTCATACACCAAGAACATCAGGGTAAGAAGTCCAGCCGCAAGCCTGATGTCGTTGTCGTTTCTTACAAGAGTGCTGCGGATATCATGCCGGAGGGAAAATCCACAAACGTTTACCAGTCTGCGTGCAAGAAGCCCACCAAAGACCATGAGAACTTCCAATGGATACAAGTTCGAACGACATTTGAGTTCAAACGCCCGAAGAAGCGTCTGTCTCATCCACCGTCCACTTACAATAAGGACTACGTGGTTCCTGCTGTCCTGTATATGGATTATATGAAGGAGACGAGCGCGTCTGCTCACCCAACAGACTCAACACCTGCCACTGGTCCTGCTGAGACCTCCTACAAGAAGTCGAACGAGCGTAAGCTGCCCACCATGTATCTCCGTTACTTCCTTTGACACTTGCGACGCAGTACAAAATATATCCGAGCGACTCAGAAGCAGCAAACGCGGCTCTGATCATTTAGGCTCCAATGAGCTGCCCAACATCAAACGATCCAAGCAGGACGAAGAGGGGCAACCCAGGCAGGAGCAGGATGATGATGAGGAGGACGATGACGAGGACGAGAAGAAGAAGGAGGAGCCGAGGAAACATCATCCTGTCGTCCAGAATGGTTTATATGTTGCGGGAGATGTTCGCGGCTCATACTGCGCGCCAGCATGTCATTTCCTTTATCGTTAACAGTAAGTGGGTGCAACGTTGTTGTCCTATCATCAAACTGATCGCTCATTCCAGACGACATCATTTACCTCTGGTGGTTCGATCGTCACCACACGATTCAATGCGCTGGCATCAACTTCGTTCAGGACCTTCCACGCTTTGTTGTCTTGCTCTTCATCATGCAGCGCATGGGATACAAGCAATGGGGCCTTCATCCGTTATTTGAACCTGAACCTGGATATGAGGGCGAAATTATCGTCGAGTGTGAGGACAAGGACAAGGGCAACCGAGATAAAGAAGGTCAGGATAAGAAGAAGCGCGTCGACCTTATATTGGATTTGAAGTCTAAGAAGCGCATGACTCATTTCGGTCTACGCGGACGTGCAACCACTGTTTTTCCAGTGAAGAGCAAAGTGCTATCGGCTCTGCCGCGGCGGTCCCATTTTCTTAACGAATCCACCGAATTGGTTGCCAAGCTCTTTGGCCAGAAGAGGCACGCCAGAGCGAGCCCGAGATCCTTGAAGAGGTCTATAAGATTGCGCAGGAAGATCCGGATGTGTTGGGTCACGTTCCAGAGATGGTCTGGTTCCACAAGTTCGAAGGAACATCCACGGCAATAATCCGAAAGGCACTAGGAATCGACGACACAGGGAGCCGCGCCTTATACATCATCGTGTTCAGAAAGCTTGACCCGATCACGACGCTGAGCGGTGACGAGCTCCTCCTCGCATGGTGGGAAGTCGTGAAGTGTAAGTCTCCTGTCCTTTTCTTGTTGTTTATCACACACTCACTACTCCAACAGGCCATCGCGCCCTCTGGAAGAGGGGCGTGCATCACCCGCGATGTTAGCCCCAGCAATCTCATGGGATATCGCTTAGGTGGTCGATTCATCAGCGTCCTCAACGACTTCGACTTGTCGTCGATCAAACGATTTTTGTCCTCTATTAAAGACGCTCCCAAAGGCTTCGAGCGCACAGGAACAGTACCCTTCATGTCATTGCACCTTCTTGTGCCAGAAGCCATTGCAGGCCAAGTCGAGCACGTGTACTATCATGATGCTGAATCGTTCATCTGGGTCCTCACCTGGATCTGTCTTCGGTATGAAAATGGCAAGCTTCTCAGGAAGAACAGACCACTCGATGAATGGCTAACAGTGGGTGCCATGGGATGTTATGAGAAAAAAATGGGCTTTTTGGGAAGGCTACGTAGCATGCATCCAACGTCATCGCACCAAAGAACTTCGACGTTGCAATGCAGTGCTTGGCGGTGATTCACGGATATACAGGCCCATTCGCGTCTGTTCCAGCGGACGATGACGTAGTATTTAACACATGGCTCCAGAACCATGTGCCCAAGAATGTGCTTCAAGGCAATATCTCGTAGGGTAGGTATACTACTTGGGCAGCGTGCCTCCAAATGTAATCTAAGTTACGTATCCACAAGTGTTCCGTTCACCTTCGGACGTTTTCCACCCTAAAAGATGTCTGTATATTACGTTTTACCATTGTCTTTCTCTTGCAAGTAGCGCTCGAATGTCCCGTCGACTTCAGCTGGCGTCAAAGTTTACGCATCGCAAAATGGCATCATTGCTTTTTAGGTATATGCTGTGAAAGCTTCGGGTACAAGCGCAAGAAGCCGGAGTCTTGGAAGGTGTAAGGATGGTGTCTCGTCGTAGAAAAGTACCGTTCGCTAGTCCTAGTCATGAGGTCAGTGACCGTCGTTCGATAAAGAACCTTGTGCAGATTGATTGGCAGGGAGGCTAAACTTTAAAGATGTGACTGTGACATTCACATCATCCGAGTGGCCATCGGAATCCTTCGTCTCAAACCTTGAATCTCGAACATACTAACCCAATATTAATTGCAGGCTTGCACGTCTTCAAGTCGCCCTTGTTTCATGCCTCCAATGGAAGATATGCAACTGGTCCAAGAGACGAAGTACCGCGTGATCAGTGCGCGCAGGCGAGCCCCACGTCACGGCAAACACTATACCACGCCCACCAATCTAGCACTAATAATTGGCATAAAATATAAATATCCGTGCTAGCCATGCACATCCTTCCGTTCCCGTTAACTGCACCATCAAGTACTTTACTGCTCGCGACAGTTGAGATGCGTCTCGATGCAGCCTTCGGACCGTTCACAGATCTACGTCTTTGCCTTGTCGGCTGCTTCAGGCCCACGATTCTCGCAATCTGGCATGTTCCCTCCCTACTCTTCCAACCACTTGAAATCTCCCGCATTTTCATGTCCTGTGTATGGGACCTCTATGGTAATAGCGTCGACGAAGCCGGAAAGGGCGTCAAAAAAGGGCTCATCACTCCGCATGCCTATGGTGTTGTGCTGGACCTTGGTGCAGGTGTGTCCCTTCCTCCACCGAAATAACAATCTGTTCATGCGAAAGACAGGACACGGCCACACCGTCAACTACCTGGACCATTCGCGTGTTACGAAATACGTAGCTGTGGAGCCTAACGTGCATATGCATGCAGAGCTGCGCCGTACTGCCTCTGCTGCTGGGTACAGTGAAGATGCTGGAACGCTCCTCATCCTCCCCTGCGGCGCTGAAAACATCTCTACCATCCTTTCCTATCTTCCTGCGCACACCCGCCTGTAGATACGCTCATATCTGTCCTCACTATCTGCTCCATCCCCTCGCCGCAATCCACCATCTCTGGATTGGTCACGGAGGTGCTGAAACCTGGGGGGCAGATGTTGTTCTATGAACACGTGCTTAGCGAGAGGAAAGATGTTGTGTGGTGGCAGCGTTTTTGGACGCCGTTGTGGAGTTTTTTTTTTGATGGATGTTGTCTGGATCGCCCGTCTCATCGGTGGATTGAGGGTGTGGGGGGATGGGTGCAAGGAGAAGGAGGTATTTGGGGGAAGGAAGGGGAAACTGAAGAACATCTGTCTTGGCACCGAGCGGGGAGATTGGTCAAGGCCTGAGTAGATGCATGTCACACCTTCTCCGTCAGGCTTGGTCCTTCACAATCAGTGTGTAGAGTTTAAAATTAGGGTTTATTCACTTGCTACGCGGATCAATTTGATGAATTAAACAACTGACTACCACGTATTAGAACTCGTTCAACTATCAATCCTTGTGGACCTGGACTCAAAATGTCCGACAACAGTGCTACGCTAGCTTAAAAAGCGAGTTCAGATCTCATCTACTTGTTCCCAAAGTTCACCTTTCTTTTCTATCTTCCTAGGAAGGCCTCATCATGGCCAAGACTAATGCTGACGCAACTACACCAGCGACAATCACACCTCCCCGCAACTCTGGCTTGCCCGCTGACCTCAAGTCCACCTCACATGCAGTTGGCTCCGCTGTAGAAGAGGCACCCCAGAGCAAACCTGAGATCCTCGAAGAGGTCTATAAGATTGCGCAAGAAGATCCGGATGTGTTGGGTCACGTTCCAGAGATAGTCTGGTTCCACAAGTTTGAAGGAATATCCACGGCAATAATCAGAAAGGCACTAGGAATCGGTGACATGGGGAGCCGCACCCTATACATCATCGTGTTCAGAAAGCTTGACCCGGTCACGACGCTGAGCGGTGACGAGCTCCTCTTCGCATGGTGGGAAGTTGTCAAATGTAAGTATCCTGTCCTTTTCTTGTTGTTTATCACGCACTCACTACTCCAACAGGCCATCGCGCCCTCTGGAAGAGGGGCATGCATCACCGCAATGTTAGCCCCAGCAATCTCATGGGATACCGCTTAGGTGGTCGATTCATCAGCGTCCTCAACGACTTCGACTTGTCGTCGATCAAACGATTTTTGTCCTCTATTAAAGATGCTCCCAAAGGCTTCGAGCGCGCAGGAACGGTACCCTTTGTGTCGTTACACCTTCTCGTGCCAGAATCCATTGCAGGCCAAGTCGAGCACGTGTACTATCATGATGCTGAATCGTTCATCTGGGTCCTCACCTGGGTCTGTCTTCGGTATGAAAATGGCAAGCTTCTCAGGAAGAACAGACCACTCGATGAATGGCTGACAGTGGATGCCATGGGATGCTATAAAGAAAAAATGGGCTTTTTGGGAAGGCTGCGTAGCATGCATCCAACGTCATCGCACCAAAAGAACTTCGACGTTGCAATGCAGTGCTTGGCGGTGATTCACAGGTATACAGGCCCATTCGCGTCTGTTCCAGCGGATGATGAAGTAGTATTCAACACATGGCTCCAGAACCATGTGCCCAAGAATGTGCTTCAAGGCAATATCTTGTAGGGTGGGTATACTTGGGCAGCGTGCCTCCAAATGTGATCTTACATATCAACAAGACTTTGTTCCGTTCACCTTCGGACGTTTTCTACCATGAATTATAATTGGTAAGAGATGTCTGTATGTCACGTTTACTGTCGTCTTTTCCTCTTCTTCTAGCGCTCGAATGTCTCGCCAACATCATACTCTTGAAAGTGCGGTATAGAGTTGTTTGTGAGCGAAGATCAGTGCGGCGAGTCTTGAACGGCTTTTGTACGTCCCTTCAACGGTCCAGAGACGGAGATAGGAGCAAGCCTGACACGGAAGCGCGCAGTGAGTTACATATCCTGGAGGGAATTTCAATACCGATGCTTAACTTTTCCTTAATCTGTATGACATTATTCCCGCTACCGTAACATTGCGTTCGGCACGTGTTAAGTGCAGCTGTACAAAGGTCATTGAAATGAAGGAACAGAAAATGATACGGAGTGTCAAAGCTTAAGTGCACGAGGAGGAGATGTATCTGCGTATTTTTTTCCGCATCGATGAGACACGTAACGCCTTCGATCGGAAGTATCAGTTCGGCGCGTAGATTATTCATGACTCGGACATTCTTACATCTGGTATCATGGTTCGGTCACTTTGGGAGGTGGTGGTTATAGATACACGAGACTTACTGAACTGCCGGTTATACAAAAATTCTATTCGAGAAGGGAAACATGGCAAGAACGTCAACTTGGAAAGAGAATGATTCTCTTAGAGGAATGAAATCATGTTATGTTGACGCTAAGAAAACTTAGGATTGCGCGGATCACTACGCACACAGACCAGTGATTATTCCAACCCTTTGCGTCAAGATAAAATCATTCAGTTCGTCAAGAACGTATACATGTCACGTCGTCATACTAATAATTACCACGTCGTCGGACTGTAACTCGCCCGTAAGACCATCGCTGAAAGATACAAAGAACATAGCAACTCACCCGAAAGTAGAACCTTCTGGCAACGTCAAGAGCGGCAAAGACTTTCCATCAGCCGTGTTCGAATAAACAGTATTGCCCCACCACGACTGGACAGTGTTCAGTCCAATTGTGCCGTTTTGGGGATATTGGAGGCAGAAGAAGATCAAGATGATGGATATGCCCACACCAGAGTCCATGGCAGCCGAAAGGACATCTGGTAAATGGTCTGTTTCGGCGAAAAGTAACACGAGACCAGGGGGACCTCTTACAATTGTACTTCGTCCACCAAGAGAAATATCTACGCCGGATAACATATTGGAAAATGAATCCAACAATTGCCCATGGGACGTAGTTCAGCGGAGTGGCTGGGGGAATGCCCCCTATACCGGTGAAGATAACGGGAAAGCTGCACTCGTATGTCCTCGTGAGAAGTGTTCCTTGGCGGATAAGAGAAGACACACTTGACATAGCGAATGAAGCTATTTGGCCACTTTAACGAAATCAACCATGCGATGACCGGGCAGATCGCGCCGATGAGGAAGAAATATATAAGCGCTTCATGCAGAATCCTTAGGTCCATATAAACTTAACGTGCTCAAGAAGCGCGCACCGTGATAGACCTGGCCTGACGAGAGCTGTCTCTGTGGACCAATTACACCCCAGATAAAGCTAGCGGTTCCGAAGACTTCTGTGCTGGGGCAGATGAATCCGTCTTTCTGATGGGCACTGCACATGTCTGGAATATTGGAAAACATCCATGCTTGCACACCGAGCTGTACAGTTCCTGCGATGGCAGCAGCTACGACTTGACCTGTACGACATTCAGTGAGGTGTGCGATGATATGAAGATGGAAACTATTAACCCCAGAACATGGACCGTGGAGGAATCTTCATGTAGTGACCAAGCTTGAAGTCGGAAGTAAAGGTGAGAGCTGCAGACCTTCCAGTTAGAGACGTGGGTGAATTGACGAAGTGGGAAGGCTAACCTTGGGTCATGGTGATGTATCCCCATGTCTTGAACTGAGCAGATAGTGTTTTACTTTTCTTCACGATGTCGTAAATATAACATTCTTACCATCATCATTGCAATGGGTCTGATGCGATTTATTAGCTGGGTTGTCAAAGGCACGGCGACCCCGCGACTCACCTGCCAGGAAGGGCATATCCAACGACTAGTTCAGTAATAACGCTATTGTTGTTAGCTTCGTCAGAAGAGCGTATTTACCATCATTGACCTTCACGCACTTCAGTCCAACTTGTTGGTTGGTGATGGCCTGGATCATCCCGATGGGGATGACGTAAAAGAATGCTGTGGAAGCCGATCAGTCATTCAATCATCATAATATTTGACACAAGTGAATCACCGATAGCCAAGGAGAGGACGAAAGCCCAAACTGGGAACTCAGTGTGCCACAGCTCAATGGAAATTACACCAATTACGAACATGGTCACTGCATACTGATCAGTGGGGTGATCGGAAACTTTCGAAGGTATGACACACGAAAAACCATCATGTACCACCATTCTGGCACTTGTTTGTACTTGGACATGAGCCTGGCGTGGATGTCAGGCTGCTCGTGCATTGAGCGTCTGCTCTGAATCCATATTTGTTTCCGGAAGAACAGGAATGCATGCGTGAGCGATGCTGTGATAGAGGCGAATGACAGGCCGTAGGACAAAGCGAAAGTCGTCCTGGATCAGGATACATAAGGTGCAATACAAGAAATAGATGGCGAAAATAGCGCACGAGAGGAACAGAGGGCTATATTCCTCATATGCTGTCAAGTTAAGAGAGGCATCCGAATTGATGATACGGGTAATATCGTATGAGGCGCCAGTGTGGTCGTACGATGTCCTCGAGGAAACTCTAATAGCGGTAGACGATGTTATCAAGGTGCGCTGGGGACACAATAAAATGACTCATACGGCATGTATTTGCTGTCCCAGGTGTTGGTGTAGTACAGTGCAGGGACAACGAGCCCTAGATACCTTTTAGCAAAGAAAATGACACTGCGGAGAAAGAATGCCTACAGAAAAAGAATATGAAGCCCACTGCAATATTTGCCTCGGCCCACCCTATGCAAAGAAATAATCAGGTCCGAACTGATGGGAAGTCCTTTCGGCGTACATGGTGTGGCTTTGTAGAAAGTAGTGGATCATAACTTGAGTCTCTCCTCGACAAAGAATGTCTGATGACTTACCAAGCGGACTACCTGGGTTAATAGTTAAAACACAATTCATGACGACATGCTAAAAACCTACCAATGTAAGTAATCTGAGACCAGTCGAACGTGACCATGCTCATTCCCAATCCACTCACATATCCAAACATCTGATTGACCACGATGTTGTCTGGTACAATCCAGCATACCCATGAGAAGTAAGACAGGCCCTGGAAGAGGTACCCAGGTATAAAGTACCATAGGACACCACATATCCATGCATAATAGAAGAAGCGTTCACGTGAAATTCCTCCGCGGGTACCTATACCTGCATATGTCTGCGAATGGAGGGTGTTGAAGAGAGCACACGTCACGAGGTTGGAGGGCCATACTGTGCCGAGGTGTGAGTTACGGATTGAAGGTGGGGAGGAAACTAAATTCGTACTCATTGAGGGAGGTTGCACGAGAAATCGCCGCAAGATACCACCAATTGAAAAACCAATGAGCTGAGTGGACATAACCACCATCCATTGGTCTACCCACGCAAGCATGTTGATCGAAAAGGGATCATGGGTGACAGATACCCCATTCGTGATGATGCATGTGAGAACGATCAGCAACAAAGTCAGAAAACCAAGCAGATCGTCAAGACAGAAGGGGATGTGATATTTTGTGAGGGTGCCAAGAAAACGAAACCACAATGAATAGGGGAAATCGCACATTCCGTGAGTGAGATTCACAATACATGTTCAGGGACTCACAAACAAAACTGTATATTTGTCCATAATAGACTCGTTGGACCGCAATGATATCAGTCTAGAGGCGACATCATGTAAGTACTTCCTGGCAAGTTCACAGCTGAGAGACGTACAGCATAGGCAGCTGGACACTCTTATTTAATCGTAAAGCGGAAATAACATGATCGAAGCACGCACAAGTTCCACCCACGGTGGCCATGATAGTAATCAAGACATGTTCTTTAATTGAAAATGGTCCAGGATTCAACTTAACACCGAAGACACGGACATTCGGCATGACCTATTCAGTCCGAATGCGGTTCGTTGTGAATGATTGCAAAAAAAAAATCAAAAAAAAATCAAAAACATCTCGGACTCAACTGGCAGTTACCGACTTACCTTTGCCGAGGCGCGACCCACAGGAAAAGCAAGCAATTGTGCTGCGATATTCGAGATAGACACAGATGGGTAACGAAAGAAAAAGAACTGATTCAGGCCCGCGATCAAGATGGCCCATGAGAGGCCTGCCGGTCATGCTCATCAGCATCGAACATTTCTTTCAACGGAAAAAATCAACATACCTATGACCCAAGCGCGGGACGAGTTGCAAGGGATAGACGGGTCATCCGTGTTGGCTACCGCACTTCGGACCTCTGGATATGCCGAATCATCCTCTACAGAAATCATGAGATTGTGCACTATGACTAAGATTTACAACTGAAGTTCACCAAGGGCTCCGACGATAGCACCGTCACGATCTATGTTCGGATCGTCAAAGTCAGCGATGTTCTTGAGGACCTCTGTTATAAACTAAGATAAGCATTGGAAGGAGAGGTGCTGTATCAACTTACCTTGAACCTTGATATCACTCTTCTCGAGATCGGTTGAGCTGTACCGCTCATCTTGAAAGTCGACCATGACCACCGCTGGTATCAAAACAGCAACAATGTCCAACATAGGGTCTACGACCCCACTCTGAAGCAAAAAAAAAACAACAGCAACAGATGTCAGGAATGAAACTTCAAATCCTTAAGACTCAAGCTTGTATCCCTCTTAAAGTGCTTCGGGAGCAGATTCGCATGGGTCTTGAATGATAAGGGAAAATATCTCTTGTGCTCGGGGGATTCTGAGCAAATATTTCCAATCCCAAGCCGACCTGCCAGCTGTGTAGGAAGAGCTCGAGCACCATCTGCACAGGGACTTGTGCTGTTTGCTTGGCCAGGTATTCAACCCGATTCAGCAGGCGTATCTCTTATCGCAGTCAAACTAAAGAGAAGAGACACGCCGAGGAGAAGATGCGTAGATAGCACGCCGGTCAAATGACCAGTAAATCCATTGTAGGATCAAGAGTTGAGAGTTTACGGTGAGGAAAATCAAATTCCGAGCCTACGATAGTGGAATTTTAGCACGCAGAGAAGGACGTACCATGCGGCTGGTCAAAGAACGGATGAGAACCCTGGTATTTGCATGTTCTTTGCAAGCATCAAAGGGCTTGAATCCCCGGCCGTTCAGCCAGTCAGACGGTCTCACGGAAGGACATCTATAAAGTGGACCGATCTTCTCTGTTTTGTACCGAAAGAAGAAGCGGAAGCGCGGCACGAAGAGATCTTGGTGACTTTGGGAGAAGCCCAAGGTGCTTAATAGCCATCTGGATCCACAAGGACATCCTTTGCATATACGTGCGAGAACTGCAATACAGATCCAGGCTGACTGGTGACCGGTGAGCGATATCCAGGCTGCCAGCACGACCTAAAGGCTAAGACGCACCACGCGGCGTCCGCCAAGCACGAAAACGAATCACCTGTCATCATTAACATTTATGAACAATATCATATATCCTAGCGCTCCAAAGCTTCAAGCTTCATTAGGGATGGCGTAGATTGTGTTGCCATGTCGTGTGCTGGCTGAGTTGGATCTTGCTTAGCTCCAAGAGCGGAACTTTCCGAAGTATCTGTAAGGGAGTGGGTTAAGTATTGCGCAAGATCGCTGCGCGAGGACAGACCTGTAGTGAGTCCATCATCAATATTTATTGTATCGATATATTAATTGCCAAGTATCTACTTTCACGCGGAGTTTGAAATGATAAGCGCAATAGATGATCGATGATCGCCGGTCCAAACCCGTCCTCAAACGCCTAATCTGATCGTAGCGGTGCGTGCGCACCCAGTCTCCGACTCCACGATTATGATCATTTCATGCTCGTTCTCCTTCCCAGCGTTCATTCGAATTCTTTCTGTTGGAATCAATCGTTCGCTTCTTCGAATATATTCTCTTTCTTAACTCAACCAATCAGTTTGAGGTGCTCCTCGTGTCTGAAGATCTGACACTTCAAAGCTTCAAGCTTCACCTCGATCATGTCATCAGCCACCATCCGTGCATTTCGTCTTGTGACATCAAACAGGAGCTCTTTACCCCAAGCATCACCAACCTCCTAGTCGATGCCTTCCAGCTTTGGCACTCTCCTCGCAATCCACCCACCCAACTGTCGCAAAGCCTTGTAGTCTGCGTCTTGCTGACCGCCGCCGAGGAAGAAAGAATTGGATGGAGGACTAAGGGCTTCGAAGTTGCCGATACGTATGCATGTTTCTGCAACGTGTAATTGTCCCACAAGCAGTTGGTTCCGTTGTTAGCGAATATATTAGCACTCGGTGCTTGCGTAACAGCACGGAGGTGGAAGGCCACTCCACCTGGATCCACGAGTTCGAAGGAACATCTATGACGAAAATCAAAAAGGCACTAGGACTTGGAGAAGCTGCACGGCGCAGTTGTGTCCTGCTAAACATCATCGTTTAGAAAGCTTCTCTCGATCACGACGCTGATCGGGGACGAATTCCTTGCCGCATGGTGGCAAATTGTGATGTGTGAGTGTTATTGCTTTCTCGTGCTTTTTATCATCCGTCCACTACTCCTACAGGCCATCGTGCCCTCTGGAAGAGGGGCGTACGACCAGCCCCAGCAATCTCATGGGATATCGCTTAGGTGATTTATTTATCAGCGTCCTCGATGACTTTGACTTATCATCCACTAAACGAGATGGTCCCAGAGGCTTCGAGCGCACAGGAACGATACCCTTCATGTCGTTACACATTCTCGTGCTAAAAGCGATCGCAGGCAAGGTCGAGCAAATGTACTATCATGATGCTGAATCCTTCATCTGGGTCCTCACTTGAATCTGTCTTCGATGTGAACTCCTCAGAAGGAACAGACCACTGGATGAATGTTTGACAGGTGATGTCATGGGAAAAAACCAACTATCTGGCGACGGTGATGAAATATGTCCAACGCCATCTCACGAAGGAAACTTCAAAATTGCCATGTATTGCTTAGAGGTGATTCACAAATATACAGGCCCATTCGCGTTCGTTCCAGCGGACGATGAGGAGGTATTCTTGATATGGCTCCATCACCATGTCCCGGTGCTTGTGCGTGAAGGCAATCTCCTTTCTGTCCAGTAGGATAGGTATACTTGCAGTTGAGGCAGTGTGCTTCCGAAATGTGATGTTACATACCATCGTATAGATTCAGTGTAGAACGAATATCATGCTCGGTCACTCGGTGCCATCCTTGCTTCTATATTTGCGTGTTTTCTTTTCAAACCTCGTGGAGTAATCGGTGCCGGGCTGGACGTGAGCATACCTTGGCTCAAGTGGAGCACAAACAAACATTGGTACCGCCGAAGAGGAAAACTTTTTTGACCCTAGAACGAGCATCGGCTTGTGTCAGGACTCGTCAATTGCGGGCGGTTGCAATCAGCAACAAATCAGCAATTGTTACGCCTGAAGGCTGTTCGTGCTCCATGGCCATAGTACTGTTGGAAAGCGACCTGATAACATGTAGTCAGCACTGCATCGGTATTGGAAGTCGACGCCAATTCCGAGTCAGGGAACTGGGAGAGAAAGAATTTATATATTTATATACAGGAAACTTTTAAAAGTGGGCTGTGTTGGTGTGACAGGTATCCGTATCGCGGCACTGGGGAATCCCCGACTCCCACGTTAGTGGAGGAGGGCTTTGTCGAACGCAAAAAAGTTCTCATCACTAACGTCGTCGTCGAGATGCGCGAGAATGTGCTTCCTATGGCCTATGTGGGAACCTAACTTGCCGACAGACGCATTTGTTCTGAGTAGTACAACTCGTATAGTGAACTTATATATGTGGCCTTCATCCATATCTTTCATCATGCCTGCGCACTCGATATCAATTGAACTAGATCCAACTTATTCCCTCCAGACAGTTACTAATCAGTAACTAAGTGAATGCGACTACAGAATGTATCTCTTAAGATCCCCGCCATGCCGCACTGCAGCATGCTGATGGACATCATGGAGGGGTTCATGGCATGCACATGACTGGAAGCTGAATGACATGCCCAACCCCCGTGGGCATTGAACGTTATATTGAATATTGAACCATCCCCTTGCTTGCGTATGAAAGTTACATAAGTACAGCACCAAATAAAGAAATAATGGAGGATATCGGCTATTTTACTTCCAACTCATCGGAGAAAACCGGTTTGGTTTAGTAATACCTCTTTAGTGCAGCAGACTTGTGCCCCTCCCCTGCTGGTGGCATGAATGCGACCACCCGAGCTGCAGTACGCTATTGTGTCCGCGGTCTACTTGATACAACATCCACGAACTTTCCTGGCTCGGTGTCGATGCACGGACCTCCCGTGGCGGTTCTGAGCTCGGCACAAACCGTACCCTCCCAGACATTGACCTTGGCGCAGTAGCTGCATGTTGCCAAGAGCACAAATCGTACCCTCCCAGACGTTGACCTCGACACAGTAGCTGCACGTTTCCAAGAGCACTCAAACTGTACCCTCCCAGATATTGATCTCGGCGCAGTAGGTGCACGTTTCCAAGAGCGTAACTTCCACGCACTTCTGATGATCGGCGGCTTGGAGGCATTCAACGCGCTGCTGATCCTTGAGGCTAAATACTACCCTGCATTCCACATCCCAATGGCTCGTCTCCCAGTTCCGATATCTAATAACGGTGCCAATGACAGAGTTCAGCTTGAGTAGCGACACAAGTTTGAACGCGGTGTGTATTTACTTGCGCCTCTTGCATATTTTGTACGCGTCTTTCGCGTCTCGTATGCGACGTATCACATTTGATTTGTACTGAATAATGATACATTGTGAAGATTAGAAATTAGACGAAGACTCCTGCCTCCATCTCTCGACCATCCACGGTTTCTCTGCAGTATCGACTTCTTTTCCCTTCTCGCTCGTGACGGGAAGATCTACTCGTGCTTTCTTCGTCGAAGGACCTGCAGAAGGGGATCTCGTCTCAAAAATAGCAGACGAAGTCGGTGGTCCTTCTCGAGCAGTCTTCTGTTTGTAAACATTCTCTTCAAGTGGCTTACCAGGTTGAGGATATTGATTTGCTGGATGTCGCCTTGGTAAGAGTCGAAGGTACGTTGCAGATAATAATGTTTGATCGTGAAGTGAACTTCAACTACCGCTCCATCCATCGCGTTGGCATCTGTTGGTTCGATAAACTGATCATTGCGATAGAGACGAAGAGGAAGTCTTTGATGCTTATATTCACTTCATTTCATCGGCGAACCGATTAGCATCGGCCATGATGCTGTATCCTCGTCCATGACTGGAAAATCCAATAAAATTCTGGACATTGGTCGGGATGACTTAGAGATTGTAACCCTACTGATCAAAAATGCCACACGGAAAAAGCGATCCCTTCCTGAGAATGTAACTACTATAGTCTGTACTTGTAATATGCAACGATTTGCAATCTATCAAGCAAGGTGCCTGGCGGGCCTGCCCGGCCCTAGTTTCAATAGAGTCTCCCCGCGTTACGAACAAACCCAGCTGGCACATGATGATCGCATCACTCGATCACTTTCAGAGACCTCAGTGCCACGTCTGTGCAGTGTTCGGAATTTCCAATCCTCGTGAAATATGATCCGTCCCCTAAGCAATTTTTGGCAAGCCATCCGGTGGCTGTACAGGACGCGTTGTGGTGTAAGAGGTTAATTGTATCACATGCCTTGTCTGAAACACATTTGATCGAGTAAAACCTGTTCATGCGACAGAAGGGTCAGTTCGGCCACATCATCAGTGTCGACTGAGGTTCAAGAGTCGACTCCATATTTGCACCCTATTCCGAATTGGAGGCAAGGACACCCGTATCCTTCTGACGTTCATCAGACGGCGCACAGTCTAAAGACCGAAATATCGCTCACAAAACAAAAGAACGGACATACACATATATTATTGTATCATGACAAGATCACTGCTTTGAATGATCTCTCCGTATCCATCGCCTCGGATATGTCATGCGGAGGGGTACGCAGCATTTCAAGATCAATCCTCTAGCCCCGTATGCAGCTCGGCAGTTGAATGGTGCGTCTATCGGTATTACTGTTTTGATAGGAATGCCGTGCAAGGTAACCTGTCGTAGCCCATCCTACGTAAATGTAGGGATGCGTCGTTGTCTGAGGCATGCTGGGGGCTGCAGTATAAAAGCGAGAGGAATGTGTTATATTTCCACCAACTCAACAGAAGATAAATCATTATCAAGCCTTAGCACTCTCCTCACTACAAACATGAAATTCATCTCACTCACTTCTATGATTGTGTCTGTTGCGGTAATGGCTGGCGTAGCCACCGCGTACAACCCCATCGGCCAGTCTTGTGACACCCCAGGTGAGTACTCTTGCCATATAACCATGTGTTTCGGATGTGCGGATATTTAATGGCGTACTTACGATTACTTGCAGGTGGTTATGGGTGCTCACAGGACGCGAGTGTTAACAGCGGGAACGCGTTCATCTATGAATGTGCATCGACAGACGAGTTCGTATATGTTGCAGGCTGCAGTTGTTCCACTTGCTGCGAAGCGACGACCAGCGGTGCGTTCTGCACGTAAAAGTAAGAGGTGAGCATGGTTTTCCTCGGTGCCTCTTGAATATGAGTGCTGAAGTTGCTTTCGCAACAGGGGTTGTGCGTACAATAGATACGTGAGAGAGATAGTGAAGGGGTGCTATAGTCTGGTCAATAAATACATCGTGTCTGACACCAAGTGCTGTGTGATGTCGTGATTTAAGGCGTGATTTCCAATGGAATTGTCGCATCACAATTCGTTATTCCTAAATGGGCGATCAAGGACACTCACTGGAGTGGATGGGAACTTGCAATTAGGTGGTTGATAGGACTCGCTCGACCTGCCGTAACGGTGTTCAGCACGGATGCTCAAGAATAAACAAGCCCTTTCCGTCGTACATTGGTGGATAGGAGAAAGAAAGAGATGATATGATAGAACATACAATGTGATGCATATCCCGCTGAGCCCGCGGTCTAAGCTATAGACAGACGCATGCCACTACGGCTTCGTCGCTATCGAACATCAATCAGGCCCAGGGGCGCCATGAGCTTACGAGAAGGACAACTAGGATGGCACGCGATAACAAGAAGGCTAGCTGCTCTCGTCCAGAAGCACGGGTGGCTATACAATTGAGCACTGTGGAGCATGATGAGCGATAGACGCGTGGGTTGGGTGTGGGAATAAGATAGTTTCCTAGGCAGAGACTCGGAGACTCGGAATGATAAGCCTAAGCTGTTTGTGTCATAGAAAAACGACGGGATTGGAGGCCCCAGGTGTGAATTCGCACGCCGGATCTCATTAATGCACAAGAGGAGGACCAACTTGATCGAGCATGCTGGCTTGGTATGATTCAAGCCTTGCCAGCCCAACAACCCCATTTCCGTCTCCTCGAGGCGACTTATCTTGACTCGCCATAATTGGAAGATTACATGTACAGCCGCCGCAACCGGGATTCACCGCGCTTACGTAGACCAAGTTGATATAAACCCGATGGTGAAACGGAATGGAAAGTGAAACCAAGTCAGCTTTGCCATGCGCGGACTGACAACAGTAACCTTTGCCCTCCTCGGCCTCGCTGCTGCAATTCCAGAACCGCAGCGTCGCAAGTCTCTTTCATTTGGCCCTGTTCTTCCTCATGCCCGCTTCGATAGTAGTGCTCACCAGCCTGTGCCCGCTGCACTATTCTCTACTCAAGACAGAGTGCGGGTAGATCCTTACGAGGTAGCCAAGACATTCCTTGACTCTATCGTAGACCACGACGACGGTGTGAGGTACATCATCCGCAGTGATAGTTACACAGATCGTACTACCGGAGTCACCCACATTTATGCACGCCAGGTCATTCAAGGTGTCCAGGTGGCCGACGGAAATGTGAATTTGAACATCAAAGACGGCGTTGTCTTGAGTTACGGCAACTCGGTGCGTATACGTATTAAAGTTGGTGACGCGTCAAGCGCTAACACTCACCGTGTAGTTTTACCCCGGCCCGACTCCGGCATCACACACCCGTGGCGCACACCCCCACGCAGAATACTGTGCACAGCTCGACTCCGCTCGTTCCCCCCGGTCAGGCCAGATACACCTTGACGGTACACACCAAGAGCTAGAGCACATCCACTCTTCCAACTGCGCTGCCCTCCCTAATATCCACTCCATCCCAACCCCCTCCATTGATGACCATGTCCCAAGTCCACAAGATGCACCTCGTGCACTTCTTACTTTCCTTCTTGCAGCCGCCCCATCCCCCGCTCTCACAGAGGACATCCATGCCCGTTTCGATGACTATTTGGCGAGCATGACTATGGCTCACATGTCGGGCTTCCTCCCTAACGAGGGTGAGCAACTCACCATCACCGGTGCACCCGGAGCCATTGGCGAGGTCAAGACCTCCGTCGTCTGGGTCCAGGTACCCTCTGAAGACGGCACCGTGCATCTCGAGCTCGTACATCGCGTTAGTACTCATTCTCCAGCCTTCTCACCCAATATTGACCATCACACAGTTCGAAGTCGAGATGGAGAACAACTGGTATGAGGCCACAGTCTCTGCATCTCTTCCCCACCGTATTGTGTCCGTCGTGGACTGGGCCAGTGACAGTCCCATGCCTCTTTACTCCGAGGATGCTCAGCTCCCTCCCCTTGCCTCATTCGTCCCTGCAGATTCCAGCGCTCCCTCTTGCTCCACCAAGAAGGTTGGTGGCCGCTTCAGGAAGGGCAAGGCTGTGGCAGATCTTCGCAAGAGCAAGGCCACCAAGTGGTCTAGCGGCCCTGCCATTCCTGCCTTCCCTATAGCATATTACAACGTCTTCCCGTGGGGTACCAACGACCCTGTTGAGGCTGTGGAAAGGAAGGCGATGAGGGAGGCAGATGGTAAGTTTTGCTGCGTCCCCATCGCGATCCAAACCCGAACTCACGCCTCCTAGCACCTGCAGATTTCCTCCCCCTCTCTTACGGTCGTGTCCTCTCCTCTGAGCTGGGTGACAAGTTCGCAAGTCCGGCAGGGTGGCACGCCCTGCCGTGGGGTGTAGACCCTAGCGTTGGTGAAGATGAGAAGGCTGTACTTCGTGCGCAAGGTTAGTCATACTTTAGTTGACCTTTTCGTGTAGACCTTATGCGGAACGGCAGGCGAGTTCTGGCGCACGACAAACACCACGTGGGGAAACAACGTCTTTGCACATGAGAACTGGGACGGGCGGAACTCATGGATATCTAACCGCCGCCCAGAGGGAACGTCCGTGGGTGGTGAGTGCTTGCGCAGCTTGTTCTAGTTTTCGTTTTTGTGATGCCTGTCTGTTAGGTGACGCGAACCAGCTCCCAGCTGTCCACTACGACTACACCTACTCCCCGAGCCCGAAGGACAACACAGAGGAGAACATGGCTGATGCACGTGCCCACATCGATGCAACGGTGACGCAACTCTTCTACACGAGCAACTTGTTCCACGACTTGACCTACCGGTGCGTTTTACTCGCGTTTATGTCTTATTTTCCCATGTGACGGACTGTGACAGGTACGGCTTCACCGAAGAGGCTGGGAACTTCCAGCAGTACAACTTTGGGCGCGGCGGTGAGGAATCGGACGCTGTGATTACGAATGCACAGGACGGCAGTGGGTTCAACAATGCCAATTTCATGACGCCTCCCGATGGCCAGAATGGGTGGGTTGTTATTTTCCTGCCTTGGTCTGATCAATATTTATGCTTCGTGAACCAGCCGATGCCGAATGTACCTTTGGAACACTGCTAACCCCTACCGCGATGGTGACATGGAAGCTGGTATCGTTATCCATGAGCTTTCCCATGGTCTCAGTACGCGCTTGACGGGTGGCCCCAAGAACAGTGGATGTCTTGGCTGGGGTGAGGCTGGTGGTATGGGAGAGGGCTGGGGTGGTAAGTCTTCAATGTCAATTGGACGCCTAACAACTAAACAAACTCACCGCTTACAGACTTCCTCGCCACGACCATTCGCAGTACTGCCACTTACCAGGACTACCCCATGGGCGCATGGGCTGCCAATCGCGCAGGTGGTATTCGGAACTTCCCGTACAGTCTTGACAAATCGGTGAACCCAAGCACGTACAAGACCCTCGACAAGCCCGGGTACTGGGGCGTGCACGCAATCGGAGAGGTCTGGGCGCAGATCCTATGGGTCGTCGAGCAAAGGCTGATCGCCAAGCACGGGTTCACGGATAACTTGTTCCCTCCCCCACATGACGCTAACTTCGCCGACTACGCTGCTTTCTACCGTACCGACAAGCCTTTCGTCCCGAAGCACGGTAACTCGCTATTGGTACAGCTCGTGTTGAACGGAATGAAGCTGCAGCCATGTAGCCCATCGTTCTTTGATGCTCGTGATGCGATCGTGCAGGCTGATCAGGTACTTACGGGTGGAGAGAACTTCTGTGATATCTGGATAGGCTTTTCCGAGCGCGGGTTGGGTATGGACGCCAATGTTAAGGGGCGTACGCCATGGGGTGGAGGTGTTAGGGAGGATGTAAGTTCCTTTCGCTGAGTTGCCATTATCTGTGCTGACGTACAATTATTTCGTAGGGTTACAAAGTCCCAGTTGCATGCCAAAGCGAGGACCAACCATCACCCTCACCTGAGCCAATCCCTGACGACCCAGAGGATGACTGCGGTGTATTTGGATGCTGGTGGAAGCTGTGAGCGTGAGTGGGGACATCTTAATATTCCGAATATCGTAATATCCATATACACGATTGGATACGCACGGCTAGATGGTGGTGATATCCAGACTCTGGATAGAATATATCCGTATCCTGCTCGAGATGCCAGGTAATCATGCGCTAGTTTTATTTTGGTTTGGAATATTTTGGTTGCGGTCGCGCATAGTTTTTGTATGATAGTGATAATTGCCTATAGTTGATATCATGGATTGCAATGTGATGGGTAATCAGCGTGGATATGCCGACGCGCTTGATGTTGAGTATGATTGGTTCAGTGACTTAGGCTGTCCTACGTGAGAGGAGGCTGCAGGGAGGTAGAGAACTGAGGAAAGATGCGGTAGGGGGGTAATAATATACCCATACTCGAGGGCGCAAGCAGATATCCGACCACCAGGCAATTGGGCGGGGACCGGGGACCTTTCACTGCAATTATTTACATAACATTCAAACTTGGCAAGTCCAATACAATTCGTAATACCCAACACCAGCTGGCCAGCTGATGCATATGGGCCAGAGTCTTAAATGTATAATTGAATTCTGCCTGTTCTCGCTGCTGTAAAACTAGTACTATGCGATAACGTGACTCTTTGATTTCTGAGGCCAAAAAAACCCTACTAGAATTACTCTACCTGCCTCGATATTCCTCGAATGTTATCGAGGCATATATACAGAAAGTGTGTCATCCAACAAGGTCTGATCGCACCTTGACATCCCTCGATCTGCCTCGTGTAGGTTTTCACTGGGTCTCAGAGCGCGCAAACTGCAAACTGCAATGTATATAAATAGATAATATTCTCTCCTTCTTTCACCCGCTTCTCGTTATGATTAAGTAATCCCAATTGCAGCGTGAGTATCTTGATGCAACACATCAACTAGTAATGAAAATGGATAGAGCGCGACCCCTCGGGCACGGAACATAGTCAAATTCCAATTGCACTTATCATGACCACTTGCCCGGGGTAAAAAATAACCCACTATCTTCAGTCTGTGGAGAGCTACACACCACGAGCACTGCGGAGGTCGTTCTATTCCGCAGTTTCTTCTCTCCAGAAATTCGGCTTCGGAATATTCATCCGACTCTAGAAGGAACGAGCCGCAGCACGAATGACGAGAGAGTCCGATGGAGCTGGGAGTTGTGGTGTGAGGCTCGACCGAATTGGAATGTCTTACGTGTGGTATCGTGGTGTCTGACTGGAAGAGGGTTTTATTAAAGATGATTTGACTGGCAGGTGATGCCACTGGGGCCTGGGCGCTAGATGTGATGTGATGTGAAAGTTAACTTGAAACTTTACTTGAAGCACGGCGTTCATTGTTGAACGTTCTGGCAGGTGTTCTGGGCAGGGTCGCTGATTCGGCCAGGCGAACCTGGGCCACCTCACCTCACAAGGTTATGTCACATCAGCTAACAAGAGGTTCAAACATATCACGATGGTAGTCATCGAGTGTGGATACACCATCGAAAATGATCTGAACAACTGCATCAAACAAATATGATGCATTGATGCCGCATCGAAAAAAGATAAGGCTCAGTACAACAGTACCATTTAGAGGGCAGAGCGTTATACATAGAAACTTACGATCATCGGATAACGGCATACCTTCAGATAACTGCCAGTACTCGGGTGCGCCTACATCGTAGTGGACAACCTTGGGCAAGATGATTTTTTTCGGGTGAAACCGAGGCCAAAATGCCCACTCCAATACTTTTCCCACGATATATTGGGTTGAAAACTTTGCGCAATTCGAGTGATGTTGTGTACTACTTTGCGAGGTCCAAGAATAGTTCCCCGAGATTTGTGAGCAAAAGAAGTTCTATCTTTGGCAGTGACCACATTTGTCGAGTATGCTTTTGTTCCGCAACCATTTCAAGACCTTGTTCAATTCGGTACGTACGTGGGACTAGTGCCGATGTAGATTATTTCGGTTTACTGGGCACATTCCTGTGTACACGGGGAAACGAATACCAAGCTCACATGGGAGATATAAAATGGAACCACGCACGCAGTTCTTTTTCATTCAGACCAAACTCTGTCCCCTCTCTATCATAATGCGAAACCTGCCCATCGAAATCATCAACGCTATCGTTGAGAATGTCTCCTCCTTGACCGATCTTCTCCAATTACGCTGCTTAAGCCAGGCGTATCGAGATCTCGTCACCCCCATCGCATTCAGCAAACTTCACGTCAAAAATAGCATCCAGAGCGCACAAAACTTCCAGCAGATCATCGCTGCTCCCAACCTTGCTCCCTATGTTCGGGAGGTCGTCTATGATTCTCGTGATGATGAGTGTTTCCAATTCCCTCCGGAAACCATTGGCGAGTTCCATTTTCCCTTGTCTACGCATAGGAGCTAATTTTTGCACGTTCTTACAGAAGTCGAGGATATGCTTGAAGTCGATGAGCTTGAAGAAACCTTGACTGAGGCTTTCTGCTCAATCGATACACTTCCCAGACTTGAATGCGTCACTGCAAGTTTTTGGCCATCATTTATCTCCCACTCTGGGAAGGAAATCCGCGAGAGCGCTTTTTGGTTCACGAATCGGCAGCTCACGGTTACACATGCTATATACCACGCCATGAAGAAATCTCGCATGTCATCCCTTTCTCTCAACAATGTGGTCATGATGCCTCCCTCACGTTATGACTTCGTCTCTGCCCTTACGAACTCACCCCTGTCCCATCTTTCATTATCTGTCGTGCCGAACGCCGATATCAGTGCCTGGTCGGGTTCAAAGGACGTCAATGGATCACTTGGCGCACTGCTGCCCCTTTCTAACGCCACGCTCAAATCACTTGAGCTGCGCAGCCCTCAGGGTCCATACCACAGCCTAGCAACACAGCTCTCTTCGTTCCATTATCCATCACTCGAATCGCTCGTGCTCGAAAATATTGTGTTTGATCAGACGCCCTCTCCTGAAGGTGTCGAAGAGTTTGTTCTCCGCCAAAAAAGTGGCTTGCGTCACCTGGAATTGCGATCATGCGCAAGCTATGTAGCAAGCCCATCATTCGATGCCAGGCTATGGTCAAGCATCTGGCAACGATGGGCGACTGAGCTCACCAATTTGCGAGAGCTTGTGGTGGATGGCGACAGTGGATATGTCGTACTCGATGCGGACTGGGGCTATGTGACTTACAAGCCTATCAGCACCATAGCAGCTGAGAGCGACTCATCGAGCTTGAAGATGTTACGGGATGCAATAGCATCCGCTTGTAAGGTTGTGGCATGAACATGTGGCAGCATCATTGTACATTTTACTTGTTTGGGCGGTTTGTGACTTGTATACCATTTGCATATAAAGACAATCATGTCTATCTACAATGTACTGTAAACACGAAGTGTTTGATACCGCGGAAGTAATTCGCGTCGATACCATCATGATTGGGTACTCGACTTGAGCCCGTAAGATAAGCAGGAATGGAATGAACGTTTCAAATTTGTTGTTTGGAGTCTGATTGTAAGGCCACGAGTCTATCCCCGACTCCCACACTATGTATAACCTTAAGAATGGAAGGTCTTGCATATTTTTGTTCATCAAACAACGTTGCAGTTGGCACATCTCAGTTACATCCTGTTACATCTTTGTTTTCTGACACGAGCACCCGTGCCTTGGGCACAACGAGGCCACGAGAGTGCCACGCGAGGTTGAGGCTGTGCTACTATCACCGACTCTGATCAAAAGACTTGATTGAATATTGAAAGTCAATATTTATAATATGAGCGCCGTGCAGCGTGGCAGATCGAAGCCCCTTTATAATAAGGTCTGTTTCATTCTAATAATATAATATTCCATTCCCCATCCTGACGCGGACGTGTCATATAGAGCCAAGTTATCCCCACAGATAGTAGTTCGAGACTTGCTGATAAGGGGTCATTATCATTCTGTAAGCACGATACTCGATCGTAATGGATAGATCATCTTGAGATTAATCATTCTAATCTGTTGGACGAGAAAGATTTAGTGACGGAAACCTGCCTACTAAGATTTTTCTGTTGTACATTCACTTGCCTTGGAGGTCCGTCTTATCCAAGCGAAGCTAGCGCAACAGATTCAAAATCTGTTCGTCTTCTGGATAGTGCAGGTTCGAAACTTGCCTCGAACAAGTTTTTCCAACAGGAAGACAGTCATGGATCCTTCTCCATGACCACACTGGATAATTCCATCAAAGGTATCCACTCGGGGCCGCTTCATAGCCAAGCAATAACATATTAATTTGTTCTCGACCGAGAGCTTTTATATTTATTTATAGTACTCACCGACTGCGGGGATTGGTGCTGCGCACCGCCGCGATATATATGCCAGTGAGATTCCCTAGCCCTCCATTCTTTTACATTCAAGATGCTTTTCGTGCCTAGGCTATATGAGAGCTGTCAACAGTAACACATTAACTTGTTCTCGACCGAGAGCCTGTGTTTATAGTAGTCACCGACTGCGGGGATTGGTGCTGCGCACCGCCGTGATACGAGACTCCATTCTCTTACATTCGAGATGCTTTTCGTGCGTGTAGTAATTTCCTAGGCTATATGATAGTTATCGCCGCGGCTGCGACGTCACGGCCCTACACGCGCTAATCCGGAGGATTCAGCTTGCCCCGGACTACCTTTGGAAGCCTATACAAAGAGCGGGGAGGCAAAGTTGTTAGTCAGATCGATCATCGTGATCCCGATCAACACGCCACGTGCACGTTTCAGTCAAGAAGATCGTTGACCATCTCCGAAGCTCGCACTTAATCAACAACTGCACGCAAAATAGGTTGTCATACTATTTGTGTAGATAGATAGTGTTTAAGTATACGCAGTACGTGTAGGAGAAATGGACAAATATCAAGATCCAAGAGATGCCAGCCTGCATAATAGTACACAATCCCGGCTTTTAGAGAACATATGAAAACTGCTATCATATGAAACTATGAATATGAAACTATGAGGTGGGGGACACAGGAAATAAACCAAAGAAGCAGGGAGAAAGTAGCATGTCGTGCCAGACGCGCCAGACGCAAAGGAAAGCAAAATAAACGATTCTTAGAAACAATAGCCGTCGACTGGGATATGGTATAAGTCGGTAAAAGGAGAAACACATAGAAGGGAAATAAGTAGACTGAAGAACACCAAAGACGGAATATAAACAATAGTCGACCAATACGTATAATTTTTACTTTTGCGCCATGGATCGAGATAGTGAAGGAGACGGAGGTCGCCAGAAAGTGAGGAGGGGTATCCGACAGCCAGTAGATAGTCTATAAATCACATGCAATCTATGTTCGAATAAGCTTCATCCTTTCGGATGTTGTACTTTGAACGAGGGTATATCTTCATTGTTGCGCAACCATGATAGGGACGGCTTCACCCGAGACAGCAGGATAGCTGATCTGCATCTGTGCTTGTAGAGCCTGCTGCTGGCGCAAGTACTGCTGCTGTGCGGACGAGTAAAACATCTGTTGCTGATATTGCTGGGCATACGTCGATGTCATGTGTCCGCTTACTGGCGTCGAGGTTCCGCTAGTCGCCGGTGTTGAATGCCGTGAGCTTGCATTGCTACTCCGTCCATGGGCATGTTGTAGACATTCGTGCTGTCCACTGGCAAGGAGAGCCAAGCCAATTGCACCATGGTCACCCGAATGCTGGTAGTGATACCGCAAACCGTTCATGTTCTTGTATCGGCGTTGGCAATCACTGACACCACAAGCAAAGGGCCGGAGTCTGCGCTCTGCCTCACGTTCGACTTCGCGCATGTCACCCTCTGTAATCCCCTGATCGTCTCCAGCAGCCTCGCGGGCAGACCGCTTACTAGCCAATAGTGCTTGTACTTGCTCGAGGTCTTTGGGTGGCGCAAAGTTGCAGCTGCCATGAGTCATATGATATTTGAGCCCATTAGCTTGCTTGTAGCTCTTATTGCAATTTGGCTTCGGGCAGCGGAAGGGTTTCGATAATAGTAATGATGACGCAGGGCGGGAGAGTGTAGTACTGGCACGCTGATTGGCTTGCTGTGACGTAAAACCTTTGGCAGAAGCGGGGGAATCCGAGGACGCCGAGGAATGAGACGCCGCGGAGGGCGCCGGGTGGCACGAGGCACTTGCTGGAGATGGCATGCGAGAGGCTGTAGGAGTGGTGACAGGGGTATTACACGTGGAGAATACCACAGCTGGAGGAAGACAGCCGTAGGGACTGCCCGGCTCACTGACAGGTGTGACAGGTGCGTGAACATCGTCGCTGCCGTTTGGGGAAGGAACAGTGCCAGGCATTGAGGATGAGTAGTCAGAGTAGCCCGCGTAAGCATTAAATGCATCTGGGGCATTTGCCGCATTTGGAAGACCGTTTCGAGGCGGTGGGAATGCTGAGCCGTGAACGGAGCGGGAAGGCAGCACAGTTGTCGTATCGAATGCGGACACGGGAAGATGCGGGGAGGCAGGTTTCGAATGTCCAAAGTGGTTAAACGAATGAGTAGGGTATGACGACAGCGGTGTGCTGAGGGGAGTATCAGGGGGCGTTGGCGCGTTTGGACTGCCATGATCAACATCGAGTTCCATATCATCAGGGTCGAAACCACCTTGGTTGTAAGATTGAGAGTGCTGTTGAAAGTCTGAAATGTAAGACGCAGTCGCGTTGCGATCAGACTGGGGTAGAGAAGGGACGACTGGGAATTGAGGGTGACCAAACGGGTCAAGCACGACAACGTGGATCTCCTCGAAATGCTGTAGCAGAGCATGTAGATCATCTAACTGTAGACCACAGCATGTGTAGTTGCGACACTAAGAGGGTGGTGCAACCATGAGACTGGCACAAACTACTTCGGAACGACACGACTTACTAATTCGTCTTCCTTGTCGAGGGCGCCGAGAGCGTTCAGAATTGAACCACGGTCGCTGTCGATAGAAGACGACAACTTGGCACACTTGAATTCGTTAGGACTACATAAACGAAGTCAGCACCTTTACACGGTAAGTGAAGTATGAACTGACTCCAATGGACCGAGAAGTTGACCAGGGGAACAACCAGGGTAGAAACGGCTTCCAAATGAGCCAGCACGCCAGGATATTGGTGAGCCAATAAAATAAGACCTGGCACTGTTGTTACCAGTGAATGAACCAGATGCCATGTTGAAATCAGGATGATTAGGAGACTGGAAAGCGATAGGTTGGGATGTAGTGGCCATGGCTACGAAGAGTAAGGTAGAAGTTGGAATTTGTTTGAACTACAGATGGGGGTGGCCTACAACTGAAAGAGATAGATATTATGGATGGTGAAGTAGTGATGTGGTGTAAGTCGTGCGATGTGGAGGAAGAGAGGGTACTATCGGGTGACTATCGGGTAAGTCTGACGCCTATTTAGCTTGAATCCCATTGATGTCAAATGCGGATCATCCATTTTACACGATTATATAACGAATTTCCTTTTTAGTTCGATCAATCAGAATCTCGGCATGTCGGCCACCACCACCCGGGTTACCGGGCGCTGACTCTGCCGCAGCCCTGCCAAGTCGGTCATGTCCACCCGGTCCTCCTTGAGCTCAAGTTCGTTTACCCCTTCACCTACTTCAACACCGCAGTCACTTCAAACCACGATTATATCGTTTGATCACTACACAGAATTTAGTGCAAATTACCATCAAGGAACATGCCTTTCGACTATGTGCCACGATAATATTTCGATCATGACAATCATTGGCGACTCCCATCAAGACGTCCATGGCTACATTTTCGCACTCTTATTACCACTACAAACCGCGTTGGCGGTTGAGTGAACCCTTATTACTACCTGTTACTACTGACTACACGAGGCCTCCATGACCGTCATCCCGATTAAGTATCTAGTTTTTCACTTGCTCGTTTCGTTCGTTTTCCGTCCGGTTCTCCACTTTCATCCTCAAGACTCGACTCCGCCGTTCGTCTGCACTACTTCGTGCCTCTGAACTCAGATCCTGAGAATCCTTCTTCGAACCGGGGCCGAATGGTGACAGAACGGCACATTCATATTATGCATCTCTGCATCTCCCACTAATCTGTTTTCTGCACATCCAAAAATTCTTAGTGTGTGTGGAGCGCACCCGTCCAATGACCGTGACAGTACTACAATTACTTTCATCCTAACCCCACGTCCCAGAGCGCTATAGAACCACCAATGAAGAAGTTCCGCAGCTTTTCATACGGCGATCTGTATGTTCGAAGCTTCAACCGTCCCTTGCTATGCATTACCAGTATGCCTCTGCTCGGATCCAGTTCTGGACATTTCGGTGAGCTACCCCATTATACAGGGCACAGCGTCCCATGACCTTAATTTAGACCCAGAACCTTCGAGTCTCTTCGTAGACAAAAGTTACGGGGATAGATACATCGTAACATACTGAAGGGTGTTTTCATCTCACCAAGATTTCCAAATACGACTCAGTGAGCCATGATCCAAACTGTCACATTTTACTTGTAAACACACCTATGTAAGGAACATGGACACGATTTATATCTACTGACCATCTTGGTCTTTACCTCGCTTTACTAACCAAATTGCGTGCTCCGTCGCATAAAAGGTCTAGCGACGTAACATTATGTCGTTATGCACAAGGCTCCTCTCGTAAGTACTCCTTCCATCCCATCTATCTAAGCTACGTCCATTATGCGCTGGTCCTTCAAGTGTTATCCATGCAATCCAGCGGATCATCCACAGATCTCCTCGTGATCGACTCTACCTCATTTGCGGAACCGAAGTCTCGAAGGTCTTGAACGCACTGGTATAGTGTGGAATTCATGTCCGAATGTCCATGTGCTCCACGGAGCCTTGATTATTGTAAGTTTACCATCCGCCAAATCTCCATGAACTTTCCCCTTGTCCCCATTTCCATCAAAGCAATTTCAGAACTGCATCCGGGTTCGAAGTGCCGCGCTCTAACTGAGCAGAGACCCATAAGCCTGGTCCGTTCACTTTCGATTGTTCCCGCTGTCTGACACGTATCTATTTTCGTGTGCAGCCACTCTGAGACTGCGGGGCATATCTACCGTCCTCGTGAATAATTGCTGTGTCGTCATCGCCACGAACCTTGTACTTCGAGATTTGGAACATCACTGCTCTCGGAAGCATGTATTACCTGTGATAGAATAGCCGAGGAGTCGTTGAGCAGGCGATGGAGATGTCTTGCAGCTTGGGAAGGTCTTAATAGGTGGAGCCTAAGTGACAAGCAAGACAAGGCCCCAATGGGCACGTGGAAACCTCGTGATTCATGATTTCTCATTGTCGCCGTACCCAGCCAGTCGACTAGTATTCATGCTTGGCATCAAGGCCAAGCTGCAGGAATGACTTGAAGATGCGGTGAATCTGATATGCGCGTACCACATACCACTAGTATAGTGGGTGATATAACCCTGTGTGGAATGTACTTCAAAAATGGGGGACGCGATCACCCCAAACACGTTCCAATCTGATAACACTAGTTCGCCTGCCAGGGTCCTTGTCGCCTCTACAAAATACGGCACGATATGAGTATTACAGTAGCAACATCGCGGCAGTAATGCCCAAATAGTGTGTACACTGTGATGAGAATCATGAGATCGAACATGTTCTTACGTCGCCTCAATAAACGTACGACTAGAATCTGACTCAATAAAAGGTTACTTTGGCTGGATGAACCCGCGATTGAAGAAGGTGTCTTCATTTGTGCGTAAGTTTAGATAAACGGGACCAAGATACGCAAGCCTCGGACTCCAAGAACCCCGCCTCTGAGGACAGGTGTCGGATTTATGCATCACTCCGACCTTCGAAGTGTCGAGTTCTTCCATTCGGGCATGCTCAGCCTCCGAGTCAGTCTCCGATGACCTTCCTGCACCGCAGTTCTACTCCTGCACTGCGCAGCGGTGTAGATGGCCCTCCGCAGTCCTGATGAAATATCTCCGAAGCGCTCCGTTGAGATAAGCTTTGAGGATTGATAAGGAATTGGCCCGAAACAGACAAGTCGGGGAAGTGAGTCGTGAAGGTGGCCCAACTGGGCGGCTCCAGCGTTAGCGTAGGTCACATGAGCGGTTTTATGTGGTGGCCGGTGTCGGAGTTGGATGCATAATCAAACTAATCTGCTTGAATCAGTTTTGCGCTAAGGTCTCGCGGTATTTAGGCAAGCGGAATCGTCACTTGGTTGACATTTCAATTAGAGTCCACGTGCACTCCCTATTGGTAGCACGAACTTGAAATTCCATTAGTTCAGCTTTCTCATTTCCAGTTTGCTAGGGTGAAACGTGTCCAGCCTCGTCAATGCCTTAGCGTTGATCTGTCACTAGCGTGGATGGCCAGATATAAATATTCACATTCCACGAACTATAATATCTTTACTCTCGGTCCTGTCCTCGTCGTTGGGATCCTTACTATGGACATAATCTCCAAGTTTGTAGAAACTGGTGTTGCGGCCATCAACTTCAAAAGTGCGTCTTCCACCTCTTATATCATAGCTTCCTTCACAGCCGACTTGCTTTTCAGCTACAGCAGCGTTCGTACCTATTCTAGATGAAAGAAAGGCGGAGATAGAGAAGATAGAACGCAAGACTTTTGTATACGATGACAAGCGCCACACCAGAAATGAGGTTTGTGACGAATCGAACCTCATGACGTGCTCGTAACCTCCTATACATCACCCGCAGCTTGACGTCTATTACCCGCTAAACTCGACTCTTACCAAGAGTGGGAAGACACCAATCCTATTCTTCGTCTATGGAGGTGGATACAACACTGGATCCAAAGAATTTCCCGAACCATATTCTATGGGATATCGCGCGCTTGGATCTTTCTTTGCGCAGCATGGCTTCATCACCGTCATTCCGGACTACAGACTTGTCCCGGAGGTCAAGTTCCCGGCTTCATCCGAAGACACTCGTGATGCAGTCAATTGGGTTTGCGCCAATGTCGACGTCATTGGCGTACCCTCGATACCCGCGCCAGACGTAGATGCTATATTTATCATGGGCCACTCAGCGGGTGACGTGCACACGAAAGTGTTGAGCCTTTATCCACCGGTGTCGAGTACCGTAAATCCTCGGTTTAAAGGCGTCATCTGGTCTGCTGGCAGTTGGTTCATCGTTGACGAGAAGAAGAGATTTAGACCCGAAGTCCCCGCAACACAATACTTCGGTTCTCAGGAGCAACAGAGGGAGAGGGAGCCGAGGGCTCTATGGAATGCTCTATCCGATGAACAGATTAAGGACCACCCTGATATTCTCCTTGTCAGGGCAGAGCGAGAGCCTGACTGGCTGATGCTATCGTGGGAGGAGATAATACCAGATATCGAGAAGCGGCGTGGAGAGGCTCCCCAGATGATCATTAGCAAAGGCCACAATCATATCAGCCCTAACTGGGCTTTATGTTCCGGTCAAGGAGAAGAATGGGGGGAAGAGGTTGTGAACTGGATGAAAGTTAGAATTAACTAGCCTCTACTTCCAATTCCGAGCCAGAGGTTTTGAAGATTCCTGCATCAAGCTTGTATAATCGTACAGTTAGCAATTGTTGGATGTTGATAAATACTTTGTCTTTTCCCTAGATCCTAGTTATTGCAGTCTCATATATATGTCATCTCTTTATCCTTCAAAGTCAATTTCACGTGACTGGCAAGACGCGTTAATTTTTAGTACCAGCTTTGGCATTCTGTATTCACCACTTCGAGTTTCAACGTTGATGTCGCACCCATGGTCGAAGCGCCATGCCTCCCGCTCTCCTGCTCCTGCTCCAAACCTTACCCCAACTTCCCCTGCGCATCGCTTTCTTCCTCCGTCGCACTATGCAGCTGCAGCGGGCGTGCCTTACAATGCAAACCGAAGCCGTGCTCACGAATCGCGTCCTCCTCAACCATATACCTCAAGCACTCCGCCGCTACCCTCGCAGTCCTCTCTTGCTTCCGCTTCCGATTCGCACTCTCTCCATGTCGATTACTCTACCAATTTCAGGTCTAAACGTAGAAGTCAAGTAGGAGATCTGGGGCTTATGGAGGCGCACCTGCTACCTTCTCTAAAGGACACGATCGATCGCATGACAAGGCCGTCGTCACAACTGGGAATTCCGTCTTCATCGCCCAATGAGAATCCGCAATTGGATCACCGATCTAACACTGGTCAGTATTATGCAAACCCCCCGCCCAAGCTCGCAAGGACACCTCAACTTCCCTCTACTTCGAGTCCTTCATCATATTCGAGAGATGCAAGTCACCAACTCCCAGTTGCTCAGTCAGAAGGTCCTCCACGGCCCTCACGCAGTGCTTTGAGACAGAAGCCGAAGCCCATTTTAAAAGCTCAACCCCACACTCCTATAATGATTCCATCTGATGGACCTTCCGGCGATCGACCTTTTGAGGCACATCGACCCGCCAACTTGGTGCGCAGCGGAAAACAGGACCGGCTTTCTCCTATGGAGGGCTTCTCGCCAAGGCCGCCTCTCCCCCATAAACAGAAAAATCAACCACCTCGTCAACCTTCCATCACGACCAACATCGGCCCTGGCAGAAGAACGGAAAGAGCTCGCGCTCGCACAGACCCTGGTGCACCGCACAACTCGGCACCGTCAACCAGCTCATTGGCAACTCCCCAACCAAAAAAATATCGATCAAATATTCCTCGACGTGTGGCGCCACCACTGCTACGACACACTCCACGAGAGAGTTCCAAAGACAGCCTGACTGACGTGGAACCACGAACCAGCTCAAGTCTCCGAGGACCGAAACTGGCTGCTGACTATAATTTTGTCTTCCCATCTTCCAGTTCAGAGAGCGACGATACCCCTGTCATGTTCCCAAAGCAGCTTTCGTTCGCGCAGGGGCGCCTCTCGACTTCTAGTAAGGCACCCGAGAAGAAAAGAGAGCGATTTGGCCTCGGGTTTGGATTCGCGGACTATGGAGCAAAACTTCGAGGCATGTTTGCTGACAACTCGGCTCAGTCGATACATTCAACCACCAGTGAAGGCGGGAGCGCTAGCAATAACGATGGCAGCATCCAGGACGACGTGAGTCTCTTCTCTGACCGTGCGGATCAAGGCGGGGAACGAGGCGACTCCACAATTTCGGATCGATATTCCCTGAGCAGTGCCGGATCAAGTTATCCAGCTTCGGAAACGATGGCCGATGGTGACGAATCTTGTGACCGACGAAAAAGAGAACTCCTTGGGCTAGTCGATGGACTGAATCCTGTTTCTCAAGATCAGCCAACTCGAAGCGAAGAGAGCGAGTACTTTGGCGAGGAAGGGCTCGCTATTGGTGGTTCTAGCGATTCCATCCATATCCAGAACTCATCTTCCTGGGATGAATCGAGCAAAAACGAGAGTGATTCTGGCTCAGAGTATTCTTTTGACGACGAAAATGATGAAGGCCTCCGACCGTCTACCCCTAGGGATGGACATTCTCATTCTCACCCCAAGGCAGACAGGGCCTCCAAAGACAACCAAGCAAGTAACCGATGGCGTTTTGATGAGCGAAATGGTAGGTGATTTTACATAGCAATGAGCTTTGAGGCTAACAAAAGTGACTGTACCAGCGAGGAACTCGGGGTTATCAGTTGAAAGGCCGTCTTCAGGGCATCCCCTGCTCTCTCCACATCGTTCTGTTCAGTCCACCTACTTAAACTCACGGACATCGCATCCATCACCGGAGAATACGCCTAACATTGACATTGGTGGTCAACGATACTCGTCAGAGCTCACGCGCATGATGGTCACTTCAGACGAGGCTGCAGTGCGTGAACGTCAGGCGTTTGGACTTCCAACGTCATTTTCTGGCTCCGCCTCTGATGAACCCTGCCTCACGCATGCCGACAGCGACATGTCATCCATCGCCGGAAATACATGGCAATTCGAGTATGAAGATGATGGCGTACATACTGATTCGCTCCTCAATAGACTGGCAACGCAGGAGTTCGAACGCTCCATGAACGCTCAGCCCATACAAAGTGACTTGTCCTATGCATCATCTGAATCATCTGTCTCTGCTGCATCGATGTCATCAGTCGCCCACGAATTCTTGCATTTGGATCGGACAAACGCACGTCGGGATCATCGATGTTCTTCTGCGGATATCCACGTGTCTTGGGAAGACTTTCGTCGGCATATTTTGGAACAATTCGGTGAGGTAGAGGTACGACGACAAGAGATTATTTGGAAACTAGCGGACTCGGAGGCAACTTTCGTAATAAACCTGCAGAACATGGTACAGCTTTTCATCCTTCCTCTACGTGTACGAAGTACGAAGGTCTGGGTTTCTGGCGTTCCAGAAGACGTCTCGAGGCTGTTTGACTGGTTAGAAGACATCGTACACCTCCACACAAAATTATCCGCCAGTCTCACCGCTCTTCGGGATGTGCACAACTCCGACCTGCAATGCGTCGGGGAAGTTCTTCGACCTTTCATGGCAAAGCTTGAAATATATCAGCCTTACCTGGTCAAGCTAGAGTTTGTCGCAACCAGGATCGAACATCTTGTCACCCAAGAGAAAAGTGACATCGGAGATTTTATCAAGCTACAAGAGCGCTCCTCCGCCTGCCAGGGATGGTCATTGGAGAAATATTTGGTCGAACCCGTTCAGAGGCTCTCCCAATATCCTGACTTTTTTCAGGTGAGTTGGTGTATCTGTCGACTTCTCATGACTAAAATCAGATCTTCTAGCGGCTCTGTCACGCAACCCCAAAGTCGCATCCCGACTATCTATCAACACTGTCTGTTCTTCAGTCTGCTAAACTCACGATCCGTGTTCTCAGCGAGGTCAAAGATCGGGAGGACGAGTACGAGTTTGTGAAAGATATGTTCTCACGTATAGCAGATGTTCCCTCCCAACTTCCTTGCCGTGACAGGCGTCTGCTGATGCACGGTCCTGTTGCATGTGCAAGAGTGGAGAATGACGATGATTTACCAGTTACACGCCCTTCCACCAACGTCCACGGTTTTTCAGAACCACTGAGAAGCCCATCTCCTGATTCGCGTCCGCGACACAACGAAAGACTCTCAAATGCGCTGAAAGGTTGGCGTGGGCGCAATGGGTCAGTACAGTCTACGGCCTCGACGGCAGCGTCGCTACAATCCTTTCGTACTGCTCCATCATCATTCGACTTCCGATCTGAGGCACAAGCGGGGCCCAGAAATAGCCCTTTGCTTCGCGTCGAGTCTCCGGCCGTTGACGTTCAGTTATTCGTTTTCACAGACTTGATCATGATGACCTCCGCCACTAATCATCGCGATGATTCCCAGCGCACTTCTGCAAATTTGCGCATACTTGACGACTTTGGTCTCTCCAGAATCCTTTCTGTGACGGACGAGACAGGTAAGAACTTCGAAAGACAGACATTCGCAGAGCTAGCACTTATGTGATCTCATCAGATAGAAGATCATCCATTTCACTAGATTTAGTTTCACTAACTGCCGAGGAGCTCGAGAGAGGACATGCGAATTCAAAAGGACAGGTCTTGACCGTGTCGTTGTCGCGCGGCACTTCTCGATCTTCTGTATCGGAGGCGTCTATGCAGTGCGCCATTCTGAAGGAATGGTTGGTACCACTGAGACAATGTTGTCAGCACACCCTGAAGTCGTTATCTTCGCCATCCGCGAAGAGCCACCTGGCTCACGCGTCGAAAGAATCCGAGATCAGTCAATCAGTCTTATCCATCCTCGCATCAGGCTTGCCATTTCCTAAAAGTCCTTCCATGCAGTTACATGGTGTCGAACTAGGGCAAGCAGGGGATGCGGAGCAGCAGGAAAGGGAAGAACGCGGGTGGTGGTCGCTGCGGTTCCACGAAGTCCTGAGAGAAATACAAGGACGAGAAGTGGCGCTTCTTCGATAAGTATACATATTTGTATTCATGTATTTGCTTTACATATCTGTGGGCTGTGAGACATGTTTTATACGTTTTACATCCGGTTTATATATCCCAATCTTTATCTTGTTGCCAAGGCAGCAAGAAGAATGTCGGTATCGACTTTTGCAGCTGAAATAAGCAGGGTAAGCTTATACTATGAATGAGGATTTACGCTGCCACTTACCTTTGAGTACAAGTTGCACGAAAATCTGTGCAAGATGAGGATGTTCTGCCTCCAATCGACGCATATTTTCCAGAGAGAGCTTCCACAATACCGCCTGCTGCTCTACAACCACTCGTGCATTCCGCGGCATGCCCGACAAAGCAGAAAGCTCGCCTGCAAGAGTGCCCGAGACCATTGACTCCTCGATGATGGGGCTGTGCTCTGCAAACTTGTATGATGCCCGCAAGATACCTGACTCGATGATATACAGGCCATCGGGGGTATCATTATTCTCCCATAGGACAAAACCGTCCGGGAATGTGAATCGCTCAAAATACGGGGCGATCTGTTTGAACGTGTTCTGGTCTACGTCGCGATATGACGAAAACGCATTGAGCAGAGTATTGTATGGCTCAGACGAATTCTCTGAATCCTTGTCGAGAAATTCTGCTGGACGATGAGATTGGTTCTGTTAGGTAAGACGGTAAACTGACCACCAGCGATCGTGCGCTCTCCAACATCACGAAGTTGCATTTGCCTCGGAGATCCCGTCAAAGCGTCATCAAAGGAAAGGCTGGTATCTCGGCGGCCAGGAAGCGTTATTGGAGTTGTCCATGACTTCTGAGATCTAAACCACGCTCGCAGATACGCATTTTCGGTCCCTGCAAACAACATTGACAATCAATTTACAACATAAAGAGATAAAAACTCACATTCCATCGCATCATTCAACGTTTCAAAGACCTCTACGGATGGCTCTTGGAGGATTCCCACGCTGCTCAGCGCTTTGCCGCAGAGGCTGTCGGCAGTAACACCGCAAAACACCAACACCACGCCTTTTGCATCAAGCAAGCGCTGCACACGCACGAAGGCTTCTGCAGCAGACATGTCCACCCCTACCACAAGGGACAAGTCGACGACGACGAAGCGGACCGGATTCCGTTGCCAGGTAGCGTCTTCAACGATGTTTCTCAAAGTCTCTTCAACATGTGCGATGGTGCCAAAGAAGAGGAATCCTAGATGCAACAATTAAATAATGCTACAGCGCGAGAGAAATTTCACTTGCCCTGAAGACGAAGCACCCTCGTTTGCTTCGACACTTCTCGAATGTACGCCCTGTGAGCAACAGGCCGCCTGACCGTGGAAATTGCCGACTCTCCAGTATAGCATGCGCGTATGCTTCTTCTCTGCGAATTCTGTACCACAAAGAAGAAACCTATCCAAAACCATGAACACAGTCTACTCTGAAAATGCGACAGACTCACAGCTGACGACAATGCCAAATAAAACACCAATGACAAAGTCCCAGGCCGTCATCGTAACCATAATGCTGACTATTGTGATATACTCCATCCTAAAACGTGTTTGTGAGCTGCTGCATACCACATCAATGTGTAAAAGCTGACCTGCTAACCCGGTGTCGTGTATCCCACAACGCCTCCTTGACGAGATCAATGCCGAGCACGAGGATTAGGGCGCTGACGACCATGACGGCTATTCAAATTGTCAGAAAAGTGAGGCTATGGAAATTATGCCACATACGAATGTACGCTATGGGTCCCGTCCCTATCACTAGCAGGATAAACGTAGCGACTGCAAGCAAGAGGCTGGCAATACGCGTCCCGCCGCCCACGCGGTAAAACCTGATGAATCAGCAAGTGAGCTATCTTATACCACGGCGAAGGGGAGTTTGCCTCACAGTAAGGTATTCACGTATACAAGATAGTTTGGTCTGCAATGTGTGAGCAATTGCTAGCGAGCGTTGGAGAAAAATATGCTTACACCGTGCCTAGAAACCCAGCAAGTAAATTGGAGTACCCATGTCCCAAAAGCTCCTTGTTAGTATCAATGTCTACATCAAGAGACACCGCTGCAAATATGTTGACTCTCTGTTCATCAGGCATCCAGATTAAGACGGGACGTACATAACGCAGGAACGTTTAAAGGTGGGTGCAAGATATTGAAAAACAACCTAAGACGAACCATTAGCGAGGCCAACAGCATGAATGATGGAACACGTGCAGCGCAAATTGTATCGGCAGTGTCGTCCATAAGGGCGTAAACCGAATCAATCCAAGATCTGCTCGCGTTAATATGGAATGAGCCCTTGAACCGATGGAAACTTCCTCACCGAGATAGGAATAAAATCCATACCACTTGTCCTCCCCGCCACCAGTTCCCTCAGCCATATCAAAAAGCCAACCGTCCCTCCTCAATGCACCAAGATCAAGCCGTGCAGCTGCAACAACCACATAAAATACAACCGGCACAATCATGAAATCTGAGACGTTTGTGCATGAAGTGAGCAAACAAATGCTAAGGTCAGTAATCTTTGGACGTACAGACAGGGAACACAAGCTGATGTTTCCATCGCATTGTGATGAACCTCAGAAACACCGCCAGGACAAGGGGAGGGATCCATTGCGCAAGGGCGTGTGAATTGAAGATGAAGTACCGGAGGGTCTCCAGCGTCGGCGGATCGAGTGCATCGGACGGGAGACGTGTGCTTACTGTGAGGCTGTTCACGTTGAAAGTTGTTTGATATGGTTCATCACGATGACTGACTTAGAACATACCCTGTAAGAATCAGGAAGACGCCAACCCCTCCAATACATCTGTGCGGGACGTCAGTGCCAAGTTCTGCCAAGTCAGCAAACGGCTTACCCAACAAGAATATGCCGCGGGAAGAACCCAATGAGCACGCCCAAACGTAGATAGCCAAGGAGAAAAAAGGACAGCCCTACGCAAATCACATGGGACTGAACGCCTGACAACTAAACCTAGATTGCGACTTACCAGTGAGCACAGACGAAAGCGCAAACGCCGCAATCGTCGTGGCAATGATCTCTTTCGGATACGAGTCTCCGATATCACGTGCTATAGTGGACGCGAGGATGTGAAAGAAGGGCTACCATCGAAAAGGAAACTATCAGAGAAAGTTCGAGGGTGTGCAAATCCGGGGTAGCGGAAGCGATCAAAGAAGTAAACCATAATAGTGATAGGTAACAAGCAGGCACAAGCAAGGTCGAAACGTGCGAATGCAAGGGAAATAGATGGAAACCAATTCAAATGTAAATGAAACGCACGTACCACAACTTCGATCATCATACTGCCATTAGCACCCATAAAGCTGCTCCCTCCAAGGCAATACACAAGTTGCGCCACCACTGTGCTGTTTGCCGACCAATGCCGAATATAGGAAATTTTGATCAGAAGCAATGGTTGTTTCAATAATAGACGACGTACGAGACAAAAAACATCGACACCCCCATACCACCTAATCCAGCAAAGACACCAGATGCAGGGAAAATAATCATTCCATCTGCAACGACATAGTTAGCAGCTGATCCACGGTAATCGGAGATGAACGGGAACAGGAAAATGTCAGACAACACAAATATAGTTCATATTATGTATTAGGAGGTCAGGCAATAGCCGCCAAGGCCATCAGATCGCAAGAAATGAAGCAACAAAGGCAATATTCATCAGAACGACTTACATGAAACTCCATCCAGAATATTGAGCAACGTGCCCAAGAGCACAGCAGGCAAGCATCTCAACACGGTACACGCGAGTTCTTTGGGGTCAATATTATGTGTTTCGCCTATAATTCCATGCATGAGGCTTGACAAACGTGTCGAGGACATTGATCGTTTCGAAGGTGCTGAGGCATGACCATTAATGGCAGACACAGAACCATTTGGAGGAGGAAGCAAGGGGCTAGTTTCTGTGGCCGGAGAAGAAATAAAACGTAAAACGTGTGGGCGCACGTTGCTAGTTGCCAGAAGGGTGCGATCCGCAGAATCATGGTTAATCGTGGAAATAGCCTGCTCTGGGTCTGCTAATGAATTGAAGCGCTGCGGCCTGTCAATTTTTTGCGTTGGTGTTGAAATTGGCGAGCGTGAGAGCGCTCCGTCTGCATGTCTGGAGAGCAAAACCGAGAGTGCTGAAGGTACAACAGTAGAATAAGACATGTCTCTCCCGCGAGGAGTTACCATGCCAGACGACAGATGGTGGACAGTTTTGGAGTCGTCTAGAGTGGAAGTCGAGGCTGAGAGATCAGAGCTCTTGGCTGAGAAGTGTGAGCTCCCTTTTGTATATTGTGAGGAGGGCGCGAAAGATGTGGATAACGGAATATTTGGGAGTGACCCTGGTCCAACGTGCGTGACTAGATTATAACCAGATGGAAATATGAATGAATCGCGTGAAGGGATGTTCTCTCCCGTAAGCTCAGATGAGGAAGGTAGCCGTTGTGCTTGGGCTTGATTTCGACCGTGGGTCAAGGGAAAAGACGAACGTGTAACGTGTCCTGCCGCGGCCAGGGGCACGTTCTGCATCACGGGGGAGGGTGAGCCCCTGGAAGCAGAGAAGACCATATTGGAGAGCCTGACGGTGCTTGCGCGGATGTCGTCTTGAGAGTGGGGCGTGACTGACATAAATGAAACATAGCTCCTGGGTTGAAGTAGTCTGCAATTGAATTTGAAAAGTTAGGAGATTGAATGCACATAGAAGCACGATGGGCAGGTGACCGTTTTTCGACCACATTATAACGTATTATGTTGTTATTGAAACTTACCCAGCTCTGTGCAAAGGGGAATCATCTTGCGGTGGTGAAATCATGGGTAGAATTTCGTGCTTTGTTGCGTCATTCGCATGCTCTTCGGAGTCAGGTCCTAAGTCATCCGAGTCTCGAAGGCTTCGCGAAGAAGTTGATCTGTCGTTACCAATATCATTAATCATAAGGGGCATGAGCGTACGGACTGCGAAAGATATCGATGAGCTCGAGCTCTGTCGTCGTGAGTCACGGTTGTATCGTTCAGGATGAAGCGACTTCGACTTGTGTAAAATTTGTGAATATTTTATTATTTCAATACGTATAATGGAGCAGTCTAAGTCGAGACTGAATGACGGCATGACTGGCAGTCCCCGCCTCAGTTTCCATAATGAGACTCTAGACATTTCCGGAATGTTCCGTTATCACCGACTCCTTGGCGCCGGTTCCTAGGGGTACCTACGCCTACCTAGGCTGGTAACTAACTAACTAGTAAGTAATCAGGGTGTGGTGACCAGCAGCACCTGACTCAGAAATAATTGAACATTATGTACAAAGCAGAGCACCTGACAGATCGGTTGTACGTCCCATCACCAGGAGCTTGACTGCTACGGTAGTGCATGCACTCACTACCATACACAGATGACCTTTAAGGTTGCAGGACGGGCACGTTCCCTCCTAGGAAACTGAATAGAAGGAAGCGAACCGAGTTGTATCTTCTATTACATGTGATCCCAGTCAGATGGCACGCCACTGATCATCATCAATCATTCCTCTTTCAATGGGGAGACTATTGTGAGCCCAAGCACAGAGACGTGGTACAGACACATGTTCTGGGGCGGTAGAAGCCGAAGTTCGATGCATGACAGCAAGCCGAGGCCCAAGAAGGCGTTCCAGCAAGCTACAGTGTACGCACCTAAAGGGACAACCCGAGTCATTATTGCGGGGAATTGAATCATGTGTTCAACCTGATCCCCGATCGGAGTTGTCGATTATGGATGAATGCATCAGAATGATGAAGCTTTTGGAGAAAGGTCATCTCCATTCTATGATACCTTCGAACTCTCACCGTACTACATGCAGGTCAGGTGGCAAAAGTTGATGACAGTCATCACGAAAGAGTAACAACATCCGACAATGTCTAGACACTATATCCGTTTGGTTTACAATGAGTGATCAGTTGTTTCAATAGGAACGAGCGGCACATGCAGTAATGAAAAGAATGGGGTTTGGAGGCAAGATCCGAGTTTGAATCAAACGAAGCTCGAACTGACCGTGACAGGCTGCGCCGTGAATGTCACGAGGTCACACACGAAGTTCTTTCAAATCCAACGAGGTCATCCAGAGATCATCGATATCGATCGTGAGTCCATACAATGAAAAGTTGTTGCGTAGTTCATGTTTAGCTAATCAACCAACACCATGCTCCAGACTAGTCCAGACTCCAGAGTCAAGTGCATTCCTTGGAAACTTGAAGTACAACAAATAATGTTTGCTACGCCCATCGGACACGGGGCCGCTGCACCGGCCAACAATGTTGCCGAGAACGCGGAGTCTGATGTCCAGAATGAAATCGATGAAATTTCATGCAACGAGATTGATCAGGTTAGCTGTCGACTGAAATCACGGGCATTTCGTTCAAGGTCCTGCCTTTTGGTTTTTTTAGGACGGAGCTCCTACCGAGGCAGACATAATGACTGTCACGGCGGAGCTCGTCTTTAACGAGATGCCAAGTCATCTGATATACATTTCTGACGACTATGAAACCATGACCCTTATTGATCGCGAGACTCTGGTGGATCTGTTCCGTCCGGAATTGATCAGGGCCTGCAAGGACCTTGTTTCCAAAGACAAACTTCCTGACGTGGTCAGGCAGAATCTGAGATATGCAGCCCTTTCTCATAGATGGCTCAGCGTTGGGGAACCAACATTCCAGGAGATGTCCGTGGAAAGGAACCATCAATCTACAAGGCCTGGGTTTATCAAACTCCGTAAATTTTGCCAGAAAGCAAGGGAGTACGGCTGTCGCCTCGCTTGGTCAGACACTTGCTGTATCGACAAAAGAAGTAGTGCGGAGCTCGATGAGGCCATCAGGGCCATGTTCAAGTGGTACCGCAACGCAGAGATATGTATAGTTTTTCTTGCAGACTCTTCATCCATCTCGGACTTTCCGGAGGAAGTATGGTTCCAACGCGGTTGGACACTTCAGGAGCTTCTTGCCCCTCCACGGATCAAGTTCTACGGCAGCAGTTGGGAGGAACTCGGCCGTTCGCGCAATGACAAGGAAGACCATTCCATGTTACAGGCTCTTTCTCAGGTGACGGGAATATCCCGCCAGAATTTACTGTATTTCAGTCCGGGGTTAGTCGATGTTCGCGAGAAGATGATCTGGGCATCCAAGAGGAGAACAACAAGGATAGAAGACGTCGCTTATTCCTTGATTGGAATTCTTAACATCAGCCTTAGTGTGGCCTATGGAGAAGGAGATCGGGCGTTCCGCCGCCTGATGGAAGCCATCATGCAGGCCTGTCGTGAATGGCAGATATTGGCGTGGGCTGGTCCTCATTCCCCATTCCAAGCCAGCACCCCTCGCTCTCCTCTGGCGTACTGTGCTTTTGACGAAGCATCCGCCAACATACTTTTACCAGATCGCTATATAATGGATCGTCCCTCCAAGCTTGGTGACCCTTTTTTTACGATGACGAAGAGAGGTTTGGAGCTTGAAGTCATTCTGGTGGAAATGATGCTACAGCAACCCGCACCACGACAGCCAGGAGGAACACGGAAAAAAAACTCAAGTTATCCGCCTCATCTCCGACTCTGCGAGCTTTTATGACGTCACAGCCCGGTGTGACGTTACCTTTTTACCATTCTCGCAGTGGGCGGTCGCTATCGTGAACTACCAAGCTGATGAATCTGGAAAGCGTGGTGGTATCGGGAAACTCCAAACCCACAAGTGACTACCTTTTCTTCGTACTCGGATCTAGTATTGATAGTGCGTATGGGGGATGGCAAAAGGTTGAGACGCAAAAAATTGTGACAATTCGTACCAAGCGGGAGGTATACCGACAAGTTACGACAGTGTGGCTTTAGCCTTATATCCGCTCACTCGCATTGTAACATACATATCTCTATCCCAGGTGACATGAGTCATTAGGCTGCTCTTACATAGCTTTTCACTGCGGATGCGGCTGCCGATGGCCTCTTTTCGTACACAGCTTACACCGCATGGACTCTTTTACAACCTTTAGACCAAGTAGCATCATACCTTGTCACGCACGAACGGCGAAACGAGTTCCCAGCAGTCACATCAGTATATATATCTGATCCCTTCGTTCCTATGTGACTTCTTCCACCTGCCCACATTCATTTGAAAAGCTTGTTAAACCTGTCGACAGTTCACAATCTCGATACATCTATTCATCTTGATAAGCTACATGAATGGCTATCGAAGAGGTCTGCCGCATATTCCAAGAGCACCTGCGGGAAAGCATCCCGCATCGACTAATCGCGATATCAAAGATGGAAGTCGTAGAACAACAATGGGTGGAGGAGCTATACATGCCGTCTATCAAGGCCGTGACGGAGAGAGATATAGAGCAACACACATTCTACCCGAATCAGAGAAGGGACGAAGTGATCAGAAACATTGTGAAAGGCATAGTCAAATACGCCGTTCTGTCCCACAGATGGTGCCGAGAAGGAGAGGTGACGCTGTCAGGAGATGTCATCGGGTGGCACAAAGCTCAGGAAGCCTCTCGAGTCGTCACAAATTGGCTAACTTCTGTCAGAGGGCAGCAGAGTACGGATGTGGCTTTGCCTGGGCAGACACATGCTGTATTGATAGGTCCAATCCCCCTCCAGAAGAGCTCGATAAAGCCATACCTCGGATGTTCAGGTGGTACCGCAATGCGCATGTCTGCATTGTACACCTTGCGGAGTCGTCCACATTGGACAACTTCCTGGGCGACTCTTGGTTTTTTACAGATTTGGACTTTGCAAGAACTTCTCGCCCCAGTCAGGGTCAAATTTTATGGGCGAACGTGGAGCCCGATCCACAATATACGAGCCGACAACGATAAAGCTGACCAGAGGTTGCTGGCCGCGCTTTCCACTGGCACCGGAATTCCGGTGCAAGACATCCGATGTTACTGGGCAGGAACAGAAAGAGTGCGTGAGAAGCTCATGTGGGCATCTCGCCGGACTTCACGACAAGTAGAAGATGGCGCCTACTCACTGCTGGCACTTCTCGACGTGCATATGCACGTGGAGTATGGAATAGGAGACGAAGCATTTGGTAGATTGATGGAAGTGCTCCTGGCAAGAAGCCAGGAGTGCGACATACTTGCCTGGGCTGGCATAGCATCCACCAAATACGTGTTCTTGCCACCGTCGGCACAGGGATATAGCGCTCAATATTTGGACGAATCCTATAACCCCAGTCATGAACACTACAGATTGCGAGGAGGACCAAGACATGATCATCATTGACAGGCGGTTGAGAGTGAAGCTCCTGATGGTCGAGTTACATGGAGCAACGTTCGGGGATGAAATACCTTTCTTGCAGGATGGTTACCATGCATGTACACTCTTGCCAAAGGGACTGCCCTCCAAGGTAACAATAAATCATGTGTCCATTGTTTCCAGCAACAACACGCCTTGGCGTCCATCCAAATTGGCCCTCGGGGTTGTCGATTATGGATGGACAAGTGATGACGAGAAGGGACTCGTGGAAAAAGGCCGTACCCACTTTTGCCTCCTCTTCGGAGCGGATGATACACAGACAAGTTGGAAGAAGCTAATGACGGACAAAGTGGTCACCATAAAGACTGAAGATAGCATTAGACAACGTCTAGAAACTATATTGATTTGATTTACTTTAGCCCAATGAACCAGTGACAGGAAATCGAGCAGTATTCAAATTTAGCCAAAACTTAGTTCGAACTTAAGCTTGAAGCAAGTTGTGACTGTGACAACATAAGGGTGATTTAGTCACGCCTAGTGTACGACTGCTGGTGCTGGTAAAGCTCAAACGTTCGACAACCATGTCCAACACCATCGCCCTGCATGTGTATTTTCTCCTGCAAATTGTGGCAGTCATCTAATGAAACTTAACGCAGGTACCCGCTATCGAACTTTACCTTTAGGTGAGTTGTGGTGTTTCGCGTCGGTCAATTCTAAATTGCGAACACCAGCACAAAAGAGGCACAGCCCGAGGAGGACCCTTCCGTGTCTGCGCGCCTGCAGCGTCTCCAGAACAACTATGAGGACTTCGGTATGCGCCGCACTGTCGAAGGAATTCTTGTTGTGCATGACCATGGACATCCGCATATCCTAATGCTCCAAATTGCAAACGCGTTCTTCAAGCTGTGCGTTTCCATATTTGATGGCGCTTTCGTTATAGTCGGTTAATCATGTGGATAGCCCGGGTGACTACCTCAAACCGGGCGAGGACGATATTGACGGACTCAAACGGCGCCTCGACGAGCGACTTGCGCCGCCAGTAGAGTCTAAGCAGTTCAACGCGTCCCATGGTGTCGACAACGAGTGGGAGATTGGCGATTGTCTTGCGCAATGGTGGCGGCCCAATTTTGAGACGTTTATGGTGCGTTTATGTTCTTTGTAGCGAATGCGATGCTGACATGCTCGTAGTACCCATTCGTGCCAGCACACATCACGAAGCCAAAGGAGTGCAAGAAACTCTACCTAGTCCAGATGCCTGAGCGGAGTACGTCAGACGTTCCTGTCATACTTTTTTATTCAACTTGTATCTTCACTAGAGGTCCTTGCTGTTCCGAAAAACATGAAACTTCTCGCCATACCCCTGTTTGAGCTGTATGATAACGCCGCACGGTTCGTCTTGATAATTTCAATAAACTTGAGGGTGCATGTTTCATATTGGTAACGTCGTATAATCCCAGATATGGTCCCCAGCTTTCTGCGATCCCGCACCTACTGTCAAGGTAACCGCCCATCCGAGCTACACTAGACGAATCCCATGCTTATGAATGTTGCCTGCAGATACAACTTCATTTACCAGTAGACTTCCAACGAAAAAATTGGTCTGGTTACTACTGCAGCACCATACATCTCGAAAGATGCATTATGTTCCTTCCGATGGAGCTGATTTTGCTGGCCACGAACTTGGCGTAGGTACATAGTTCACGAATGAATCATTTATTCCTCTATTAGTGACTGTTGTAGCTCTCGAAACTCTTGTTGCCCATGTTTTTGTAGTGTAATGTGATGAGCTGCTTTCGTAGTAGTCGACATGTTAATCATTCGATGAAACTCGAGGCGCCGAGGAGTTAGCCGAGAAGTCTTTCTTTGAGTGGACGCATGATGCAAACGAGGCTTGTTGCCCCCCAGTAGCTATCCACGCCTAATTCATCGCCGCTCGAGATACTTGTATTGTTCTGCCAACCATCTGCTGACCTGTTCTCCTCAACGACCCAATTACATACATGCCTCCAACCGACCTCATGAAGAGATCCCCTACCAGTGCTAGCACCACTAACCCACCCGTAAATGTCAAGCTTCTGCTAATCGGAAATGCCTCAGTTGGGAAAAGTAGTTTGCTCCTGCGCTTCTCGGATGAGCAATGGCTCCCCGAGGACGAAGCGAGCGCAACGATAGGCGTTGATTTCCGTGTTCGTTTGTCATTCTGTGCTTTCTCCAACTGGAGAATAAAGTCGTGTGCTAACCCTAGTTGGTATAGGTGCACAAGATGGAGCTCAACGGACGGAAGGTGAAGCTCAGTATATGGGTGCGTTTTATTTCTTTCCCCTGTATCTATGGGATGATGATGTCTGTTCTGCAGGATACAGCCGGCCAAGAACGATTCCGTACGATTACATCTTCGTACTACCGTGGTGCTCAAGGGATCATACTTGGTGCGTTTTCGCTCACTTTTACGAGATGAAGCTTCGGAGGCCTTATAATGCTGTGGTACAGTGTATGATGTAGCAAACCGCGAGACATTCGAAGCGCTTCCGAAATGGTTTTCAGAAATCGACACCTATGTCTCAATCACAGTGCCAAAGATTATTGTTGGAAATAAGGTTGATAAGGTACTTGCTGTTCCCCTCATCATCTCTTTACGTCTTGTTATTTTCTGGACCTCAGTCCTTTTCATCGACCTGTCCGCACTGCATCTGCATTACTATCACCAACATCTCGCGAACCTGTTTTTCGTCACTTACACTCTACATCTTCTTGTTTCCTATCAACTGTTAACACCATTCCAGGAAAACTCTCGACAGGTCTCCACCAACGAAGGTGCCACCTTTGCCTCTCGTCAGAATGCCCTCTTTGTCGAGGCCTCTGCAAAGACAGCCATAGGGGTACGCGAGGTATTCGAGGAGCTGGTGGCGCGGATTCTTGAGACCCCAGAACTGTGGGCACCTGTGGCACCGGAAGCTGGTCTAAGTTTTGGGAAGCGCGGTGAAGAAGATGGCATGCCAGGAACGATCGATGTGAGGCGTGACGGGGCTGCACAGGACGATGGGGTTTGCGGATGCTAGATTCCGTGCTTGAGCGGCTGTCATTGTGATACTGCTGAGCACGCGGCTGATAGAGCTCACGAGGGTCGGTGCGCCCACCAGTGATATTATCGAGTTTTGTGTACGATGCTGATTGCTGCTTGTATGGGTAGATCTGCCTCGGACACGACTGATATACCTTGTTTGTGCCTACTCACTACACTCAATCCATGTACTATAGACACGCGACATTTGGAGAAATTAATTATTACTAGGTACCATCGTGCAGAGCCAATCTGATTTCAAGAATTTGGGGTGAGGCTGCAACGCGTGTTTACCCCTGCAGTCCAAGTTGTTCTGCAACGCGGTGAGCTTGTTCGCATGTGAGTTGAAGATCTGGCTGGACAGTGTATATTGTTTTGAGAGGGCCCGACAAACAAACATTATTGTATCAACGTATCAATGTTATCAACATCATGCGAAGTCGCAAACGTAATGAGAAATCCTTCCAAAACGACTCTTCTCCGTTTCCTGATTCAAGCTCGGACCTGCTTGGTGCCATGAGGTGAGTTTCACTGCCATGAATAGCTTCTAGACTCGACCCGGAGCAGGCTGAGCAGGCTTTAAGTGGTAGCCGAAGTACGGCCCATCAGCCTCGTTGTCACCACACTGCGGCGGCGAGTGTGTACTAATTGGGCCTCCGTAACATGCTGCAATATTATAGTTTCGTCTCCAAAAGGACACCACACCGCAAGGTCCCCTCTCGTCATTGAATATACCTTCCGCTGGCAGCGAGTCGTGGACTCTTGGAGTCTACAACCTGATCGATACCTGTAAAAGTACTGCATTTCTACCTGTCATGGATATTCATGATGTTGATACATTGTCAGATTCAGATGTCGAGGAACGTGGTCATCATTGGGCATTCTGGGGTGGGGAAAAGCTCGCTCATCAACATGCTTTACCCCAAAGCCAGCGCTCTTACCTCGGACGACTTAAATGGTTGCACAACGGCAGAAGAAACGTATGGGCCCTGTGATATTGGGGAACAGCAATATTGTCAACTACACGATACAGTTGGTCTTGAAGAAGGGTTTTGGGGCTTTTTTTCGGCCCTGATAGCGAAAAGGCGGCTCAAGAAATACTTGAAGACAATAGACCCGCACCTTCTGGTATACTGTATGCCAGGAGTGAGAAGCAGCCTGAAAAAATCACACGGGCACAATTTTAACAGGTTCAAGTCGGCGGTGGGCAACAGAGTGCCGATCGTAGTGGTTGTCACCAAATTGGAAGATTCCGGAAATCCTGGGGATTGGTGGCTTGCAAACCTGGATATGCTCAGAAAGCTCAATATTCCGGAGTCTACTAAGCATGCATGCGTCACCACGCTACCTGAGGTCCATCTCCGCCCTGGTCTTGGTCTCTATCATACATCCCGTGAGGCTGTCAAAGCCCTCATCAGGAACAATCTTCGCTGACAGATTCATCACGATAGCGCACTTCATGTTTCCTCCACACATCTGTGATATGCATACACACATTTCACTCGGTACTTCAGATAGATCATGGACGCACGCTACTCCGGGAGCTCGAGTAATATTATTAGCATGTGCAGATTGCCGGATTTCCGGCCTGTTCAACAAATTAATCTTCAGGATTTTGTACCTCCTGCGTAGTGCAGTGGTATTGGGCACTAGTAGCATGGCCCGTCGACTTTCACCTCTAGCTATAGCGCTTATTTACCAGGATTCATCTCATACCTTCAATCTTTCTTCTGGGTTGGTAACCTGTGGTAATACAAACCGGCTGGAAAAGTGGTCATAGACTCCAGAGGAGCATGCGCGTTTGAGGCCGGAGAGCTCATAAAGCCCAGGTTTAACGAAGAGGACATGGTTGAAATTGGAACACTGGTCCATTTTGACAACAACTCACCAGATGCTGGCTACAGGAAGGTCCACGCATTGTGCGACGTGGTAAGATGGGCTGGTAAAATCATTATATTCAAGAGTGTGGGGGCAGGTAGCCATCACGAATATGGCGGTGAACCTCGCGGGAGAGATTAGCACTCCGAGTCCTATTGACTCCTATGATGAAGATCAGTTTTGAAACATGAAATCCTCACCAGCAAATTGCAATCTGTTGAAGATATTCGTACTTTCAAGACCCCTTCGAATTTACAATCTTTTTTCTGTCATTGTTTATTGTCCGCTGGGGCGTGCCCCTATGGTAGACAGTACGTGCTGCGTCTCGCTGTATCTATGTATGTAACTATGAGTTGTGTGAATACTATGTAATGGCGCCCACTTGGGGTGCATTAAGGCCGACATTTACAATCATGCCTTCATTGTATATGCAAGCTGGGGGCCCATCGCGAGCAAGACTAGGATATGAGAATGAATTCTGCGAACCTCTTTGCCTGCTCGGCAGCTGGAGATAGTAGTGTTTCGGTTGAACGTCACAATGGTTTGCTCAGATACAGCCGCAACAGATCGGATATCAGACTCTGGAACATGCATCGGTCTGCACCTTGGAGAGAAAATCCTAATCAACCCTAGCGCTCGAGGAAGAACGCACTCGAAAAAAAAACCTTCTGATCCAGGACCAAAAGCCAAGTAATAAATGGTTGATAAAATCTGTGATTGAACAGTAATGCAAAAGACCATCATCTATATGATTGTCGTGCAGAGTCAGGAGTAGGTAGATATCTGAGTGGGACGTTATATAAATCAAACCCCGAACCTTGACCACATGTACAAATCACAAACACCAACCCACAGCCCGCCCGATATCATTACTACTCCTGCGATCACTCAACGCCAAAGCTGTCGCTAGACTTTCCCGTTCCTTGTCCTTGCAGTGCTGTAGCCCGTATGCCTTAGTCAAGTAGTACCAGGCCTCAGGAACGTCCCAGCCAGGTCCTCGTGTGACGTGGCCGAGAATCCCGGCGACTAGATCAACCTTATCCGAGTCAATTGCGTCAGTCGAAGACTTCGTGGAAAGGTGGATGCGACACAAGTGTACAGATGCAGTGATATATGGACAGGGCTTTTGAAAGCTTCTAGGATTTCTCTATTACGATCTAGTGCCATGTAGGATAGCCCAAGCTGTGTCATGGTTAGTGGATGTGCTGGTAGAAGACATACGATACGCGCACCTGTACCCAAAAAGCAGGATTTTCAGAGTTTTTGACTTTTGCTTCTTGGATTGCGCTCATCTAGGTCTACACCCACTTCCAAAACACCAGCCGCCTTCTCCTACTCGCCGTTAGCACTAAGTAACAAACTGAGAAGATGCCAATGTCGAATCTTATCAGCATCGTCTTCAACAGCTGCGCGCGCCTCGTCCACATTTCGCGAACTTCCAGGTAAAGAAAATGCGATCGCGAGCTGATGATACGCAGAAAGTGTAGGGTAGGTCGCGACAGATTTCAAGTAGGCAGCGAGGGTGCGACCTAGACGAGCCTGTCGCGTGTAGGGGTCCTGTTCTGATATAGCATAATATTTCAGTCATCGAATATCGAAATATCAGAAGGAACACCCACCTATTATTGTCAGTGTTGTGTGATATACGCCTTCAGCCAATGGAACTTTCCTTGCCATTCTCATCCAGCCTAGTTTTCGCCTTTTCGATCATGTCCCCTGCCTCCTTGCTATCATTGATACCATCCTGGCGTGAAATGGTAAGACGACAGAGCATCCGGGCACTATCATATGATAAGCGTCTCAACCCAATGATGATCCGTGTCAAAGTCATTGCCCACACCTGCTTCTCGTACCTTTGAAACGACCTGAACGTACAACCTCGGGGTACGTTTAGCCAGCTCCGCCTCGCCGGAAATGGAAAGCAGTCGTGTATGTGTCGATAAATACGGTATGAGTTGAAGGTCAGGCGGGTAGCCCACCAGTGCATCTATATCGGGTTAGTGAATCGATTGAAATCGAAATTCCGCTCAATGTGACATCGGTAGCCCAACGGATACAGTCCGACAGGAGGTCGTGAAGCGAGTACCGAATCTTATCCACGCTGTCGATTGGCCATAGGTCACTGCGCCCACCACTCCAATGAAAACCATGCGTCTGTAGTGAGGCAATGATTCGGATGAGAGTGCATTCGATTGCAGGCACAGACTGAGGCTGTTGGTAATGAAACCTGTCCGATGTTTACAGCTGCACAGCAAAGCAGACATAGATTTAATGACGAGGGCAGAAGGTTCGGCAACAAGACCACGATCCACTATAGCCCATGTAAGTATCTGCTCCCCCCGTGATGCTCCTTCTAACGTTCCCTTTCAGAGACGGATCCTCGTCGAGCATTATATTGGCAAAACCGGGCTCAATGATGACCACCCTCCATGGCCATAAATCTGTGGTAATGGACGTAACTTTCATTCCTGTCACCCGTCTTGTCATCACTTGCTCTAAAGACAAGAGCATTCGGGTATGGGATTTGGACACGGGAAAGCAAGTGGGGGAGCCCTTGTTTGATCACGATAGCGAAGTCTGCACGGTCGCAGCGTCCCCCGATGGGCACTGGATTGTGAGTGGAGGAGAGAACGGAAGCATCCTAGTGTGGGAAGTTGCCGCAAACATCCTCAAAAGAGTGCCGGTCTCATTCGAAGGCCGTAAAAATCTGGTTTCAGATGTCGCATTTGCACCGGACAGCGAGACATTTGCAAGTGCATCAAGGGACGATACAATTTGCGTGTGGAAGAGGGAGACGGGCAAAATAATCCTCGGGCCACTCCCAGCGGGCAGTGGAGCTAACTCGGTGTTGTACTCCCCGGATGGTAGCGAATTAGTAGCAGGAACCGACCAACACATCATCGTTTGGAGCGCAGCAACGGGAGAAGAACGACTAAAAATAGAACAGCGGGCATGGCGAGTCGCATTCACTCCAGATGGTCTTCGTCTCGTCAGTGGAGATCGCAATGACATCCGAATATCAGATGCTAGCACTGGAGACATCATCAAAAAGTTTGAAGCGCACACGGAACCCTTTTACTCACTAGCCATTGCTCCCGATGGCACCACATTAGCCACCACTTCATGGGACAAGACTACGCGGTTCTTTGACCTGACCACACTCGAACCCATCGGTAAGCCACTCAAGCACCCTGATGGCGTCCGGGGTGTGGCTTTTTCCGAGGACAGCCAGCTCATCGCCACTTGCTGTAACGACAAATGCGTTCGCATATGGACAGCTTCTGAGAAGGAGCTCCAACAGGTGAGCAGATGTCGTCTTTTTTCACTATCCCTAAACATTCCTCCAGCAGGAGACAATCGCACCAGATGATGAACTTCCGCCGAGATCCTCTAACGTTTGCCACCACCTTCACAGGGTCGCGCAGTTCCTGCAGCGACACCTTCCTTTCCGTCGGTCGATACGCAGCCCAGCCCAGCCACGAGCCATCGATGTCGCAGCTGAGCGCGGTACGGAGGTAAGGTGGATCTTCTTACTGCTTCCCTTTTAGTTGATTAGCACTCTACAGGGTGCCACTGTTGCCTCCGTGCACAAGAAAGTCCGTGACACCCGACGTCCGCAAACAGCAGAGCCTGTGTCGCATGACATAGTCTCTTACACCGATTCACTCCCGGACGTGCATTGGTTCATGGCATTCCTCTGCCACCTCTCCTGCTGGTCTAATGGCAGCCTGAGGATGCCTCCGCGATGGGACTTGGAGCCCGTCCAGTCATCATACCGGGGTACTGGTGGCGATGCTCCCGTTCGCAGTTAGATCATTGTGCTAGCACTTCTATTCCCTCGATTCCCCACTATGCCCGCATTGATCTCAAACTTTTATACGTATGGACACTAAATCTGATGCTACGGTTGTGCATCGTCACTGCGTGTTTCATGACTCGTCGCGGAGATAGTTCTACACAGGCAGTTGTAGCTACCCACATCCCGTTTACAATGCTCCAGTAGTGTGTAATATAGGTGTTGATAAAATACGAGATCCAGGCAATATCCTCAATGCACATGAAAGAAATGTCAAAATAAAAATTACGTATATAAATCTGAGAAGCATGCTCCCAGCTCTCATCTCCACTGCCACTGCCGCTCCCAGGGCCCACATAACATCAGGACTCGCATCATGCTCCCCTCGGGGCTCCTCTCTGTACATGGGGGTAGGGCCGGCAGCCATTTCTGGCTAGACACGAGGTTGGACACGTCTGAGAACCGGCCGTCGTCTGGTGTGGGTGTCATCGTTGCTGTCGCAGGGACGGATGGGGGTGGAACGCAGGCTTGCTGACCTCGCCCTCGGCAGTACTATGGTCGTCTGGGAGACCAGAAGGCTTAGGGTGATATTTGCTGGATGCCGATGTAGGGATGTTATTTGCGTCGTTAGCTGTGGAAGGAAGCTGGTACTGCGAAAGCGGGAGAACGTAGGTTATTAAGACAGTGTGATCGATAGTTGAGCGCTAACGTTGAGCCCCAGAACATGAGGCCTGAGGTGCCAGATGATTGGTCAGAGACCTTGAGCGCTAGTCGCATTTTCACCCCTGCAAAAACACTTTTATGTAACACTGATCATATTGAAGGAGTCTCCAATGGAAAACATAACAATCATACGGCTTGATGGACATAAATTTCCCGGTGGACCCCAAGGCAGCAGTCCAGAGATTTAGACTCTCCATAGCTTAGTCAGACAGCCTACACACACGCACACCTCTTGTAGTAGCATAGCATCCATCCATTCACAAAGCGATCTCAGAGCAGAGCCTTGGCCCTACCTCACCGGCATGGTCGCCAAGAACGCTGCATACCCCACCAGGGCCCATGAGCTTATCCTCGCGCTTGGTGTGCGATATCGGCAAGGGTCAAATGGCTTCAAATGGTCGACCATTTTTAAAACTCCGCTTGCTCTCCATGCACGTGACGTTGTCACTCCCGAATTTGGACGACTTACTCGGTTTTTTTCATTTAAGGCACCTGTGACTCCCACATAACGACAGTAATTATAGGTGATAACACATGGGTATCGCACCTATAAAACAAGGGGGTTACAGCATTCTACGGCCTCCTTCAATATTGTTTGAATAAAGAGCGACTTTACTGTACTGCTAGTAGGTAGTATGTACTATGTAGGACACTACCGCTGGCATGTTGGCAATGCTGTGACGTGTTCTCCGCGCCAGCTATTAATAACTGAACCTTTGTGCTCACTGTGTCACACGATGAACTCGCGTATCTCATGATGGTGTGGATGGATTGACATCATGTTTCAATGATCAGCGCAAAACTAATGATTGTGATATGTAAATCAGTCATATGAACGTGTAAACTAAGCTATCTACTCCTCATAAGCCTCATGGTCAAGAAGGTCGAGTCACGAGAAATCATCGGTGACACAGAGGACTGTCTTGCAGGCTCTTTGATGCTTCCTCTTCCACCTCCTCTGCCTGCTCCTCATCATCAAGGTCCATCCGGGGTATCTGGGTCTACTGTAGATGGTCTATTAAAAGGTATGTGTTCGGCAAGCAGTCGTGATGGGACCTGCGCGTTCGGTGTGCTGCAGCTTTCCCCGGGACTTGTATTAGTACTTATACTGGGGACTATTGTCCCGCTGAAACCAGGAAGCTTTGATATCTAATGGAGCTGCCTCAGGTGGTGCGAATTGAATCATCCTCGAGCATTTTGATGTATGGCAATTTGATGGGCAATGGCTGGACTGGTGACCTTCAACTGATCCTCGTACGTCCGCAAATACTTGTCTTCATCTCGGATGTAAGTCACTAGACGCCATACCTCCACATTCAAGCGCTGAATTTCTTCCCATGCCCGACACATCTTGAAGTTCAAGGTCCATTGCACTGCGAGTAGCAGCCGATGACCAAGGCCGTTCAGAGATGTCCGCACGTGTGTCGCATAGGAGGTCAAAGTCGGCGAGAAACGCATACTCCATGACCTCTTCCCACTTCAGTGTTTGGTGGGGAGGGTGCATTGCTTCTGCAATGGTATTGTATGTGTTGAGGGCAGTTTTGATGGCAACAGAGCATGTCTGTAATGCCTTGGCGATGTGTTTACGTAGTTTGTAGCCTATGGTAACATTAGAATCAGCAGTTGCAAGCAAGACATCACCTATACAAACTCACCTGTACCTGCCCGGTTCATCTTTGATAGTTCAAATATGCGTGCTACAACCAAACTTTCGAGTCGATCCAGTGCACGCTGGTACTTCCTGTGAGCAACGAGCCTCCCTACCCTCTGCCAATCTGCATCTGCAGGAGTCCAGCACATCATGATCTTGAGTTTACACTTGAGTGCTTGAATGAGTTTCGAATTCCTCTCGTGGTCCTTGACAGCATGACACCGTGTGGTTTCGGCCTTGCGTGTATGTTGCATCTGGATGTCATACAATGTAATGTCTTCATGAGAATACACCTGGAAGGCTGCCATTGCAGCTTTGAGAGCCTCTCTGAGTGAATGAAGTGTTAGTGAACAGAATCCTGATATACCTTGGGAGCCACACTCACTCACTTGCAGTTAAATTTACCAGCCTTTGCCAGTACTCCATCTGCAGAGTTTTGTTTTCAGGCTCTCACGTTAGACCTTGAAGATAGACCTTTTCCTCTTCTATCCAACGCTCAAAAATACTCTCATCCGTGAGTCCTAGATCTTGCATGAGCCTTGGTAGAGTTGCGTTACCATCATTCAAGATGTCCAGTGCTTGTTTATAGTTCCCGTGCAAAAAATTGCTAACACCATGATTATGTCAGCTAACGTTGGATCAAGGTATTAGCTATGCTTACAAAGATGAGCATAGATCTCGAAGTCATCAGTGTGCTTGAAATAGGAGTCGATGGCTTGTTGCCAATGGAACACGCTTGCATAGCATAGTGTGGATGCCAGAGAATTTGATTTTGAGAATGTCCTTTCACATGTTTCGAGATCCTCAAGGCCTAGACCCTTGATGTACGTTGTAAGCGAAAACAACTGGCACAAGCACCTGTGGGCATGTCCATAGAAGGCACTGACCAGGCAGGTGTGTTGAAGCGAGCGTGCAAGTGGTCCAAGGGAGCTCTGGTCGAGTGTTGTTTTGAACTGACAACCAATATCATACCCACCACCCAAATTTGTCCCAAATACGTCCATCAACTTCGACACAACAGCCAACGGGTACTTTGCGCTATTTAGACCCTTGTCAGTGCAATGATCGAGAACAAGATATAGTACTTACAGCTCACCACTTTGTACCATGTCTGCAATAAGTAGAGAAAACCTGTAACGGCAGACAGCCATGAATACACCTGTTTCGTCATATATCCCCCAAGCCTTCTTCGTCTTGGTGTCATCCATGTTTTTCCACCGTCCAGCGCAAGTGTTTTCGGCGGCTGCATCCTCCTCATCACCTGCAGTAGCAGTTTGTGCCAAGTCCTGAGAATACTGATCTACAAATGCGCGAGGTAGGTAACAATCACTTGTCAATTGTTGGCCTGTAGGCACTTCAGATGAGGGAGCGACACAGTCATCAGCATCGTGACCCAGAGATCTCCGGAGGACTTGTTTTAAGGAATCGTTCCCATCCATGGCATATAGCAGCCTGAAAGTCAGTTCCTCTTCATCCTTGAGTTCATATGTACATGCAGGACATGCATGTTTAAGGCGCTGTGGTGTTCAAGCTTGGGCTAGCCTTGCAGAAGCCCTTTTTCATATAGAGGTCAAACTATGCAGGAACTACTTTCCATACATCCTTCACCACTTCTCTACCATTGCCAATTTAGGCCAAAACCTTCGGCTGAGGCATTGGTCGCATTTCCCGCACCTTCATCGGCCAACCCAACCACAGTCCGATGCATTCCTGCGCCCTGCATGCCTTTGGATGGTCAGTGATATGCAATAACACTCCCTACCACAAATCCCTTGCACCTACCTCATATCCATTCATGTCCGATGTTTTGCACAGCCGCATCGGCCGTTCCCGCATACCCGAACTTATTCCCACACATCCGGACCATTCCCGCGCATTTGGATAACCATCGGCCGAGTTCCCGTGCCTTTGGACTGCTCAGAAACCATTTTAGGAAAGCCCTGTGTCAATTCCATGTCCATCCAAACTCCACTGGTGCGTGTTTTTACTTGCCTCGTGTTGTAACAAGGGTTTCAGCCTTATTACATGTTCTTACATATTTCCACTATTCCTGTCCCTTCCGAGTCCGAGAGGATTTAGCTAGTATAAAGAACCTGTAGTGACTACTTTAACATTACTGAAACCTTATACTAGCTAAATCCTCTCAGACTCGGAAATACTAACCCTAACTAACCCTAAAGGATGTATACTAACCCTATCCTAACAGGATGTATACTAACACTAACCCTGAAACCTAGTCACTCCCTATCACTTTCCTTACTTGTCCGCTTTGCATCGGCCGAGTTCTTGTGCTATTTCCATCCGCTTCGGCCGTTCCCATGCTTCGGATACCTTCAAACCTGTTCCCGAGCGTCTGGTCTACCCCTATCTACATTCCTGCATCTTTACTTCCTATAGATTCATAGCCGTTCTCAGTAGTAGTCCCCTTTAGGGTCGAACATTCTTGCTTACAAGTGTAGCAGCTAGGCAGAGCATAGACTCACATTTATTTGGCTAGTTTCCCCGAGGCTAGCCATCTTGTGTCACCACAGCGCCAGTCGGGTGTGTTGCATTGAAGCGATTTGGCTATGAGGGCTGCAATGGAGTGTCGAATTTGAAGGAATAAGTCGAATGCAATAGAAAACTGACGGGATAGATGTCTATGAAATTCCACCTGCACATCATCAGCACAATAACTAGAGAAATTAAAACAGTTACCCCTCGCAAATTGCACACAGTTTTCACAAAGGCCTGGATGGACAAGTGAGGACTCCTGAGATGCACTACATGATATAATTCAAGTGCTTCTGTGGTTATGCCTACAGTTGGTGATATAGGCGAACAAGGCATCACACCTTGATGCACCAGTGCAGAGCTGATGGTGGCGTCTGTTGGTAAGATTTGAATAGTCACTTTCTCAGCATCTACAATGAGCATGCCATTATTGATATTAAAAGTAAGCAAATGACAACAGATCACTCACAGAACACGTCAATCATGCTGATTGACCATTCACCACAGTCCTGAGCCGAGTTCCTTTCCAGGTCTTCATTCTGCAATCTCTCAAAAAAACTCTTGAACTCCTCCTTGAATTTTGTGAGGCTCCAGGCAAGGTAGGCATCGGTCATCACAGGCATCTGCTCTGTGAATGCCTGGTTCCTGCGGAGGACACAATCGTGGCGAGTGTGGTTATCCACACATTGGACACGATTGTTACTGCTCACAAAGGTATGTCACATCAGTGGTCAACACTTACTAACACTCACATTTTCCAGAAATCCCCTAAAACCTCTCTTGCAAGGTCAGTGAACTCGCCACCAGCATGACTGGTAGCGAGCGGCTCAGTCCCATCCCAGACATCACCAAAGCTCATATCATCGCAGTTTGCCTCCCAGTCCTCAATGGTAGTATTAGTGTCCTCTTTCAGTGCTTCAAGAGCACGACACTCATCCAAACTCATAGCTTTACAAGAGGTGAGGGTTTTTTTCAAGTATTTAAATTAACATTAAATACCTTGTAGACGCGCTTGCCGTCGCTCATTGGAACTTGCCACTTGCTGAACCAACTGTGTGTGCTTGAGCACTTTAGATGCACAGTTGACTGGCAATCCATTCTTGTCCCTTGATGTCCCGATGTGCTGAATGGATCACAGAGAGAGGTTTGTGCGGACTTGCTGGTGTACTCCACCTTTCCGTGCCATTCAGACATTTGTACGGCTGTAGGGTCAAGTCTTATCTATTATCCACGTGACTCATAATCTGTAGCACCCTGACCACGTCTTTCCTGAGATCGCTCCTACCATGTCAACACCATCTAGTAGCCACCCTACCCAGGGTGACCATATCCAGGACATGCGCAATTTGCTGCAAGGGATGACACTATCAGGTGGGTGTTATACTCATTCAAAAACTAACATGTTCACGCTCAATAATAGATTCATCATTTGACACTGTCACTTAGTGTTTTAAAGTCCAGTTGCAGGACCGCAAAAATACCGGCAACCGGACTGGACCGCAACCGGTCCTAAGCAGGACCGGTTGCAGTCTTTTCCAGTTGCAAGATCAGTCCGGTCCTAGTTGCCCAAAGTTTGTAAAAAATCAAAGGACCGGTCCAGAACCGGTTAAGACCGGTCTTTTGGGAAACCGGTGAGGGCGAGGAATGATAGCTGCATGCTAGGGGGAAGAGTGGGAAGTGGGCTCTCAAGTGCTCCTCTGGATACGAGTGGAAAGTCGTCCCAAGGGGATTGCGACTGAGAAAGATTCCTCTAGTGAAAGGTGAGGGGGATCTATAATCAGCAGTTCGGTCTCCAAGCCTAGATGGGACACTAAGGCAAGTAATGTACCCAAAAGCGAAGAGCACTAGCTAAAAGCGCCTAAACGCGCTGATAAGGCGGAAAGTGCGGAAAAGCGTGCTTCAATACCAAGGCGCTCTTCATGCAATCACAGCGGAGTGCTTCGAGTAGAGGCGACAATCAAATGGGAGAATCAGGGCTTTGATAGATGTAGAAATAGACACTTAAAGGTGTCAAAGCGCCAATTAGAGGGAAACAAGTGTATTCTGCTAGAAACTTCAACTATACACTTTTTGATGGTAGTCGAGCGGGAGTGAGTCCCAGAAAAATGAACATGCTGACGTGTAAGTATGCTAAGCGAGTTCCCAGGCCTCGGAACCGAGTAGGGAGCACTAAGGTAGGTGATGAGGTAAGTCAGGGTCCATAATGTAACATAGTGATAAGTACAAGTGCCTGTGTGACGCCATATGAGTTCTAGTGAAAAGAGCACGCACCAATGGACCTTGGAGGACTAGGACAGGACATGCGGAGGACGGGCGACAGGATCCTAGGGAAGTGCGATGAAGTCTGATGTAACTGCGCTCAAACGCGCTGGTATGCGCCAAGGCGCATATGTGCGTAACCTGGGAAGGTGCGAGCAGGCAGTAGCGAGGGTTCGTCAATGCGAGGATGAGAGAAGGCGAGGCGCAACATGCGAAAAACGCGACAGCGTGAAATGCGACAAAGGCGAAACTGCGACAGAGGCGAAACGCGACAGAACACGACGAAACGCGAAACATCGACCAAGACGAAACACGACGAAACAGCGAAACGCGACAGAACATGAAACGCGACCAAGACGAAATGCGACACAGCGCGTTATTACAGATGCGCGACTGCAGGAATGTGGATACTCGATATGCGAAAGTGTGTATGGGTAGAAACGCGCTAGCGCGAAAGTGCATATGTCGCATTCGAGGCACGTTTCGGATTTAGAAGGCGCGTTGCATGGATATCGAGGGCGTCGTGAAAAAGCGTGAATTTGGCCCATATGAGCCTGGAGAAACGCGAGTCTCTACACCGGTTGCTATGTACATGTAGTACTCGTCAGCGCGATTTCAACGGTGGTCCGATCATGTAAAACGGTCAAGACCCGACAAAGTTACGAGACCCACAAGAAAAAGCTGCAAATTAATGGGATATCTTATATCTTAGCTTTTATGTAGATCAAATAATAATCAATTGACAAGGCAAGACCAGCTATATACTCGTCTATACTAGGGCTACAGTTAGCATTGAGACACCTAAGCCTTATAAGTTATAACAACTTTTTTTTTTGACATTTCATATTTGACTCACTTGTGGGGTGGAGTTTGGTAAAATGCTCATATCTCACTCAAATCTTAACCGTTTAATACAAATAAAGCACCGTTGGAATTGCAGGAGTGAGTAGTACACTGCCACCGGACCGGTCTCGGTTGTAACCGGTTTAAAACCGGTTGTAGGACCGCAAAAGACCGAAAATACCGGTCTTTATCAGTCCAGTCCGGTCTTTTGATATCGTGGGAATAAAAAGACCGGTCTGGTCCGGTTGCCTCCCAAATATGGTAAAAAGACTGGAACAGACCGGACTTTAAATCACTACTGTCACTTGGACCTGTAAGACAACCAAAGAGACAACCAAAGAGTCCATCACACTGTCCACATCAACGCCTGCCAAAAAACCAGTATCCATTCTCCCTTCGACCACCACTCGTTTGCATCGCCCGAGCTATCGACCTTCTACTGCCACACCATCCCACCCTCAGCCTCAGGCTTCGCAAACAGCCACCCAGATGCCCTGCCAAGTCACAGCAGTTCCAAAGCCTAGCGAAATCTGTCCTCCACGAGCTGGTGAGACACCTGAGGGATTCTGGGCAATAACAATTGGCCAGGAAGTTGGTGTGTTCCTATTGCTGGTAAGTGCCCAGGTACCTGTTGGCTTGTTGGCTAATTGTTGATGTTGTCGTTAGGGCCGACGTTGCTGAACGAACAAATTTTGTTAGTGGTAATGTTCAGAAACGTTACCCGTCATTTCAGCAAGCACTGACTGCATATACGGTCAAATATGACAAAGGCAGGGTTCGGGCAGTTCCACTGCCAGGTGGCCCTTTCTGGCCATCCTCCAACCATCCTTCACCTACATCATCTGTGGGCTCATTTGTGAGCTCAGACTCGTATGACCTGTGGTCGCAGGTTGAGGACTTGACAGAGACCATGAGCCAACTTTAAATAGGATTATCTAGTTTTGATTGCAAGCCGTAGCATGTAGTAGACTGAATAAATGCTTTCTACCTTACTCCTGCTGTGATAAGGTGACTGTGTTGTGTAGCACCCAGATGATCACTGTGTATTGTCTGATTGCAGTACTAGCTAGTAGTGTCAGGGTGACATCCAATTTCGTGCAGTTGAACAACCATTTGAATCACCGCCGTAGTTGTAAATGTTCTACAACACTCATAACACTTTCTTTCAGCTTCGGCTCGTGTATGTATGTCAAGTTCTTACCATTGAAGCACCCTGCTTGTTCAAAATGTCATAATAGGGCATTATTCACAATGCCAGACATCCAAAGATACATGTTCGCTATCTGTTCACTATCCGTTCACTATCCTTTCTATACATTTGCTATACGTTTGCTATACGTTCAATGTCTGTAGGCTATAGGTTCATGGCACATTTGCATTTGCTCAGGCACTCAAAGGGCTTGTACATTAATGAAAAACTAGTTACATATATCTAGTTTGACCTCGAAGAATTTTACCTCTGAAATGATGGAAACCAGTAAGTCATACAGTAAGATGCTATCATACTTAAGGCACTCCCTGCAATATGGGCAGTGTGTGTACATGATGTCCCGAATACTTTCCAGTAGAGTCCTCCCATCTGTAGCCCATTGTGCAACTTCATCAAGGAATATAGCGGTGGCCCATTCTCCCTTTGCATGTGAGCATGCAAGTTCAGTATCGAATACCTCATTCCACGTAGTATTTTCTGACCCCCAGTCCTTCTGCCATTTTCCAACAAGAATTTCGAGTGTTTGCAGTGTTGGAGTATGACCATGACAGGCACATGGCAGATCATTGTCCATGCTGAGCACACTGTCATCATGATCAAACTGACCGTAGCTGTTGTCTGATTGGGGTGATCCGATGGCAGCAACATCTTGATCAAGCGAGTTGTCCAAGTAATTGCCCTACTGATGGTGTACATTCAATGACAGTGGATGTGTGAGGTTGCTCTTCGGCAAGTTTTTTCTTCTTCCTGTAGATCCATTGAGAGAATGTCATCCATGACATAAATGAGTTCCTACCTTGCCCTATTGCTAAAAGAAATGTAAGCGCAAACAGTACAGTTGCATGGGATGGACTCACAAAGCTACTCAAGCATGAGCTTTGGCATTTTGGGCTTCTCGAACTCTGTGCGGTGTGGAAAGCAAAATTTTCAGCAAGTCAAACAGATTGACATACCCTGGCTTGGAAAGCCAATATTGTGTAGCTGTGTGCTGCCTGGATGAGCTGCACGATCTCCCCTGAATCAGATGTCCCTTTGAATACATAAATTAGATGGGAAGATTCAAATGTGAAGGATCATGCTTACCATAGTCTTTGGGGAAAGGAATGAAAGACAACCTGTCGTGAGACATCGATAGCTGGCGATGATCAAAATACATTCTAATATCATTGATATAATATGTTCTGACAGAGGTACACTTAAGCGCTTGTTGGCAGTTGCACTGGCAGTGGAAGTTTAATGATCATCATGCTTACTCATCTGAGTTGTTGGTCCAAGTTTGAGCAGCCCTAGTACCGATACAGAGTTTGAGCAGCCCCAGTACCAATACAGAAATGCAGCCATGGTGAAGAGGATACTGGCATCCAGATGTGGGTATCACAACCTGGCAGGCACATATAAGAAAAGTGCTCAGCCAGTATAAGTGAGTCTCAGCTCTGCCTAGCTGCTATACTCGCAGAATGCAAGAATGTTCGACCCCAAAGGGGAAGCAAGGAAAGCAAGGATCCATAGAATGATGCTGATCAACCCTGGTGAATGGTGGTGAAAGCGCGAGAAATGCGCTGAAGGCGCGTGTGGGAAAGCAAAGTGCGAAAGTGTGCAAAGTGCGGGAAAGTAGTGCAAGCGGTGCACAAGTGTAGAAGATGGATACTGAGACTGATAAGAGGAAAAGAACGGATCTAGACGGATATTGATAGTGCCACTAGCTATAGACTGATGCTAGGGCCTCAAGACAATGAAGGATACATGCATTGCATGGTACTAACTGCCAAGTACATGGTGGTAGAAGATACTGAGTGGTAGGAAGCTAAGCTGGAAAAGTGGGGTGTAAAATGAACATGAGAGTATGTAAGTTCTACCTAAGCGCTCTCCCAGGGCTTGGAGCCGAATAGGGAGCGCTCTAAGTATGTAAATGAGGTAAAGTGATGTAAAGTAAGGGTCCATGACGAAATAGGAAGTGTAATATGCCAAATATGGTCAGATAATGAAAGGGACATACCGAGGGACTGGTCGGACAATGGATGGATGCTCCGAGATGATGCGTGATGCAGTGCGCTTAAGTGCGAGAAAGCGCGCACGTGGGAATACTGCATGTTGTGCGAGAAAGTAGTGTGCCTATGGCGTGTTTCACAGGAAGTGGTGTGCTCCATGGTGGAAGTCATAGTGGATGATGGTGCGAGTTGTGCCATGTGTTACAGTCAAGTACGCCCCTATTCATTTTCCTTTTCTGACTTTGTATTACGTCATGATCGCTTCTCTTATCGCCAGTTGTATTACGTCATGATCGCTTCTCTTATTACCAGTTGTATTACACCACGATCGCTATCATGCCGTCGCTAGGTGATCTATTCTTGTTATCTCTGACTCACTCTTATCTCTGACTCGCTCTTATCTCTGACTCGCTCTTATCTCTGACTCGCTCTTATCTCTGACTCGCTCTTATCTCTGACTCATTCTGACTCTGTTGTACCGGCCCTAAAGCAGTTACCTTTCACTATATAAACTCGCTTTGTACTATGTAGTTCTTTACTTTAATCTTACTAGGTTTTACCTGGAACTTCCTTCACTTAAGACCTCCAATTTTAAGTCATCAGAAACTCGATTCAAGCCAAGGACACTCTCCTTGTCTTGTCTTAGTGAAACATTGAACTTCGGTATATGCCGAAGCCTTGAACCGACCTTGGCCGATTACTCTTACTGAGTAGCCATACATCAGAACCATCCTAGTTCGTAACAAAAGATTAAAGTCTTCCACGAATACATCGCCATCACGCGCTGTAGCTCAGAAAGAACAAACCCTGGTCATCACGACAGATAGAACCCCAGGTCCCTAGAAGCTGAAACAAGCTGACGTCATTAACACCAATTTTTGGCGCTTTGAACTTAGGTGCTGTACCACCCCTACCACCTTTGAACCCCCCAATGTCTTCCTCGAAACCTGTTGAAATCAAGATCGGATCTCCCCCAGTCTTTGACGGGGATAGAGATAAATCCGAAGGATTTTTGATGTTGTGCATGTCTTATCTCGACATCAATGAGAAGATCTATGTTGACGACAAACAGAAAATTATTTTTGTAACTTCCTTCATGAATGAAGGAAACACGCGCTACTGGAAGGAAGACTTCCTCAGACAAGCGCAAGATCCCAACAACAAGACTACTGTAGGCCTCATCAAAGGATACGGTACATGGGCCGAATTCCTCGCCGACTTCAAGAGCGCGTTTAAACCGCTTGATCCCTCGGGAACCGCATTAGCCAAGCTTCGCAGTCTGAAACAAGGAACCGAACTCCAAGATTATATCTTGGAATTCTTGATGCTCACACGAAGGGCAGGAATTCAAGGTGATGTTGCGAAGAAGCAATTCTTCTTAGATGGATTACATCCAGGGCTGCTCGCTTGCCTCTATGGCACGGGCGATGTCTCTGACGACTTCAAAGTCATCCTTACCACCTGCATCAATCTTGACAACTCACGCTTTCATCTGAACGCTATCAGAGCACGTCACCAACCACAGAAGAAGAAGAACTTCGAATCTAACCGATACGTACCATCTAAGGATCCCAACGCCATGGTAATTGATCGGCTTTCTGAAGAAGAACGCGCTGAGCATTTCTGGACCAGAAAATGTTTCACCTGTCACAAGACCGGACATCTTTTCAAGAACTGTCCTGAAAAGAAGAAAGGGAAAACCCCGATACGCCGCAAAGAAGTATAAAGCAGTGAAGAAGAAGAAGAAGAAGAAGAAGCGGAAGTCTGTCGTCTCAATGAGGATTTTTGATATGGGAGACTGGATCAACGTCAGTATCTCTCGATGTACCCATAAGACTTGTATGAAAAGTTGGTGAACGAAAAGAACTTCGGGTTCCCCTTTCCCTAATTTTGAAAACACGTCTGAAAACCGTTGAAACCACCGCAGTTGTCGATTCCGGAGCAGCCGGAACTTTTATCTCAGCAGACTTCATCAAGAAGCACAAGATCTGAACCCACACCCTCAGTAAACCCTTTAGGGTTACTACCGCCGATGGAAGCTACTCCAAAAGCGGAGCTATACGCTGATACTGTGTCCTTACTATCAAAATCGATGAACGAACCATGATTGGAAAGTTCAACGTGACACGCCTCAGTAGAAGGGACCAAATCCTCCTTGGAATTCCCTGGCTACGGGCTATGAACCCGGTTATTGACTGGGCAGCCGAAACCCTCGTCCTCTCTCGAACAGAGAAGAGTAATCAAGTTGAAGAAGAAGTCGACAAAGAAAGGAAGAAGAACGACCTTCCACTTCTATTTCGACAAGAACCCATCGATCGAACCTGGAAACAATCCAAACTTAGGAAAACACCAGTTATCGAAACCCCTATCGTTTATCCGAAAGCAACCATCGAAGAAGTTATCGACGAAGAAGCATCACCCGTTCTTCCCATTCCCGATCTACTCCCCATCCCTGATGACGACGATGAAACCTTTGATACTAAGGAAGATGTCTGGACACAAGAGAACTTTGCCGCACCAGTGTGAGAAGTCTCTATGTATGATCTGGATGATGACGAATTCCTAGTAGAATATTCCTCTGATGCATCTGAACTCCGGGTAATTTCGAACACTACTATGGACATACCCTTGACTTCTGATGGGACCAGCCACTCGGAACAGAAACCCACGGTTAAACCCCTGCCACGGCCCACGGAATACGCGAAAGTTAGTAACAAAGCTCAGCAGTTTGCTCTAGCTGTGGGCTTAGAACAGAAGAAGAAAACTTTCGAAGAACTTGTACCATCCTATCTACACGATTTCACCGACATCTTCACCAAAGATGGTCGTAACCAACTACCCCCTGAACGACCCAGTATTGACCACCGTATTGAAATGAAGCCCGGATTCATTCCCAATACGTCGAAAATCTATCCTCTCTCCGTCACTGAACGAACCGCTGTCAAAGCATTCATTGATGAAACGTGAAGAAAGGTTTTATTTTGGAATTTAAATCGCCACAAGCCAGCGAATTCTTCTTTGTGGGAAAGAAAAGCGGAGATCTCCGACCCTGTCAAGATTATCGGTACATCAATGATTGGATGGTCAAGAATGCTTATCCATTGCCGCTTCCCCTATCCCTCGTTGCACGGCTACACGGAGCAAAGTATTTTACCAAGATGGATGTTCGATCCGGTTATAACAACATCCGTATTCACCCTGATGACAGGTGGAAGGCCGCATTCACTACCGAATTTGGACTCTATGAGCCGAATGTCATGTTCTTTGGACTTTGCAACTCCCCAGCCACGTTCCAAGCCTACATGAACCGCACGTTCCAACAGGAGATTAATGAAGGATGGCTGGTAATCTATATGGACGATATCCTCATCTTTCAGATAACCTTGATGAACACCATGCCCATACTCGTTGCATTTTGACAAAGATTCACGAAGAACGACTCTTTTTGAAACCGGAAAAATGTACCTTTGATGCGCAGGAGGTCGAATATCTTGATATGATTATTCGCCCAGGATGTGTCGCCATGGATGCTGCCAAGACCGATGGAATTCGCGATTGGCCAACCCCATCCACTGTTGAAGAAACTAGATCGTTCCTTGGATTCTGTAACTTCTACCGAAACTTTATCCCTCATTATTCCGATATCGCACAACCCCTTATCAATCTGACAAAAAAAGACAACGTCTTCCTTTGGTCCACACCATGTCAAGAAGCATTTACAACACTCAAGGAGTGTTTCCTGAAACAACCTGTCCTCCGTAACCCTGATCCATCTCGACAATTTGCAGTAGCCACCGATGCATCCCTTGTTGCAACTGGTGCTGTCTTACTACAAACCAATGAAAACGGCGTATATCATCCATGCGGATATCTATCCCAATCTCTGAACCCGGCAGAACGTAATTATCAAATCTTCGATCGCGAACTCCTCGCCGTTATACGAGCACTCCAAGAATGGTGCCATTACCTTGAAGGAAACCCACATCCCGTCATCATATTCACCAATCATAAGAACCTCCTCTATTTCTGAACAGCACAGAAGTTGACCCGTCGTCAAGCAAGATGGCAACTTCTTCTCTCTTGTTATGATATCGAACTCCATCACGTACCAGGGACCAAACTCGCCGCACCAGATGCCTTATCTTGACGACCTGATCATGCGCCAGATACCGTCGATAATGAAGATATGACACTCCTCCTCGATTCCATGTTTATCCGCCTTCTCGATCAAGAACTCATGACCACTCTTGCAAATCCTGATCCTGATGACACCGACCCCATATTCCAGGCCGCCTCTGATGCTTTGAATGGCCTTTGTCTCCCTCCTATGAAATCGGATCTCTCTGACTGGACGATTAAGGATGACGTCTTATTCTATAAGGATCGTGCCTACGTCCGACCGGCTGGGCGCCATTCTATTTTAGAACGAACCCATGATCACGCCACAGCAGGTCATCCCGGTTGCTTTAAAACCGAAGAACTGGTTTAACGCGACTTTTGGTGGCCGTCAATGGGAACTTATATCCGAAAATACGTTGAGGGTTGCGCCCTTTGTCAGCAAATGAAATCCGATACTCATCCTACCACCCCCCCCGCTCGTCCCCATCCCCTCCTCAGTATCTACCCCTTTTGCCCAGGTATCCATCAACCTCATCACTGATTTGCCACCTTGCAATGGTTTTGATTCTATCATGGTTGTGGTAGACCATGGTCTTACGAAGGGGGTAATTCTCATTCCTTGTATGAAAACCATCACCTCAGAAGGCGTAGCAAAGAAGTCTTTCAAATACGTCTACCGCCGCTTCGGACTCCATGAGAAGGTGATCTCAGATCGAGGACCACAATTCATATCCAAATTCTCTAAAGCCCTTGCAAAGCTTTTGAAATACGACATCACCGCTTCCACTGCCTATCATCCACAAATGGACAGTCAAACCGAACGTTTGAATCAAGAACTAGAAACCTATCTCCGAATCTATTGCCGCAATAACCCAGAAGAATGGGTTGAAGACATCCCCATGTCCAAATTTGTCCATAACCACCGAAAACACGACTCTCGCAACGCATCCCCATTCTTCCTTATGATGGGATACGAGCCACGGGCTCTCCCTCATGTACTCCCAGATTCTACTGTACCAGCCGCAGAAGAACGGCTCCGCCTCCTTCAGAAGATACGCGAAGAAGCTATTTCTTGTCATAACCTGGCAATGCAACGAATGGCTGCACGATCATATGGGAAGAAATACCAACCATGGAAAGTTGGAGATAAGGTTTGGTTATCGGGGAAGAATCTTATCACGCAGTTACCATCACGAAAACTCGCCCCGAAACAATACGGACCCTTTACCGTGAAAGCCGTACTCTCCCCTATCACATTCACACTCCAACTCCCAGAACAATGGAAGGTTCACCCCACGTTCCATGCTTCCGAGCTATCATCCTATCACGAAACCAAAATCCACGGTCCTAATTTCCCTGATCCTCCACCTGATATCATCGATAACGAAGAAGAATACGAAGTCGAAGCAATCTTATCGCATAAAGGCACGGGTAAATGTAGACGCTATCTCGTATCCTGGAAAGGATACTCTTCCGCCAGTAACGAATGGATTCCCACAGAGAACCTCGGCAACGCTTCCACAATCCTCGCTGCTTATAAGAAAGCTCACCAGTTATAAGAATCTGAACAAAGAAATGTCCTTCTCAGAACTTCACACTCTTCAAATCTGCCTCCTGCAACTCCAAACTCTCGTCAAAACCCTTGATAACATGTCCGCAGGTCTCGCCACTTCCCCATCCACGACATCCGTCACGTTGACCAAAACTATTGAATCCCCAAACTATTTCACCATCCTTGACGATATCAAAACCAATACGCTATTTGAATCCGCCCTCCTTTCTGAACAATACGCTATCGATATAGACCACCTCCTTGCTGAACAAGGGGCCCTCTCTAGCACGCTCCTCATTAATATCATTCGCGCCGCCAATCTTGTCAAACGGAACGCAGGACTTATTAATGACCAACGTCTTGAAACCATTTTCCGTCATCTTCATATTCGCATTTGCAACACTGCAATACGTCTTATGCCTACCTCTACCAAAGAAGTTGTTAGAGAGGCAATCCATATCGTCACTGAATGAATTGCAACAAACCCAATCGCTAGACCACCCTCCCCACATGTCGCAATTCCCATTCCACCTCCGGTTGAGATACCAACTCCTGTTGAGCATACATCTAATATTATCACTCCTCCTACTGTACCGGACATATCGACTGATACTACGTCTGCCCCGGCGGCAACGACTCCCCGTATACGCCCTACCCGTCGACGACCCTCCAAGCGAGAGATCTCCATCTCCCCTACTTCTCGCAACCGCACTTTACGTTCCAAGACACCATCCCTGCCTCCACAATCATCCTCCGTCACCATCGTAAAGACCGAACCCCATGATAACTTTATGTGTCGCAACTGTAACCTTGTCAGTCATCGTCACAAGAACTGCCCCACATATTTCTGCCGCATATGTCGTAATCTCGCACCAGGACACCTTTCCGTCTTTTGCAAAGACCTTAAAGGAGAAAAGCCTATTCCGCTAGTATGGACGGACGAAGGCTTCTATGAGGCCCTCTCTAGATGGGAGGCTGATAAAGACGCTGCTATGGAACAAATCTCGATCGAAGAAGACGAGAGACTGTTCGTTCAATGTGCTGGAGATCATGACAACGATGACGCTTACGATAATTTTGATTGTTGAAATCGGTGATTTCAACGATAGTAACGGGGTAATGTTACAGTCAAGTACGCCCCTATTCATTTTCCTTTTCTTACTTTGTATTACGTCATGATCGCTTCTCTTATCGCCAGTTGTATTACACCACAATCGCTATCATGCCGTCGCTAGGTGATCTATTCTTGTTATCTCTGACTCGCTCTTATCTCTGACTCGCTCTTATCTCTGACTCGCTCTTATCTCTGACTCATTCTGACTCTGTTGTACCGGCCCTAAAGCAGTTACCTTTCACTATATAAACTCGCTTTGTACTATGTAGTTCTTTACTTTAATCTTACTAGGTTTTACCTGGAACTTCCTTCACTTAAGACCTCCAATTTTAAGTCATCAGAAACTCGATTCAAGCCAAGGACACTCTCCTTGTCTTGTCTTAGTGAAACATTGAACTTTGGTATACGCTGAAGCCTTGAACCGACCTTGGCCGATTACTCTTACTGAGTAGCCATACATCAGAACCATCCTAGTTCGTAACACCATGAAGGCCAGTTGTCAGAATTTGTAATATGAGCCCATAACAGCCTGCAGAAATGCGAGTCTCTACACCGACTCTATCACTTCCTGGACCCATTGTTGGAATTTAAACTCTGCAGGAACTCAGATGAGTCTCCAACTAATTATGGTCAGTGCTCATATCTGTTGTCTATATTTTATCGCAATCAATTGTGTATTGGCGCTCCTGGAGGTCGCGGGGGGAAAGTAGCATTCACCGGGATGGATATATCAGAAGGTGTGTGATGGGTTTGTGCCTCCAGAGTCACATTGACCTGGCTTGTGATGTTTCTGCAGATACTTCAACATGATGGTGGGCATACTAACCAGTACCGCAAATGACCTGGAGTCATACATTTCGATCATGAGTTTTGTCGACAAGACAGGATCGAGCCTGGGTGCTCAGTCCTACTAAACCACAAGAACCAGGCGGTAGTTGACGTGCTGGAGGACGATACTGATCCTCTAGTTAGTGTCATGAAGTTAGACAAGGCTCTCAAGGAAAAGGTAGTCTTCCTCTTATTATCAGAGTTATATTGTGACATTTCTCTTCATTAACTCAGGAATCCACCGAACTCCCGCTAACACATCATACTGGTATGCCTCGATCATTGCACTGCCTTCGCTAATAAGCTAATATATTTTTTAAACAAAATGTCATGAAATGATAGGACACATTACCATCTGTTACACACCAAATTTTGAAGTTGTGTCTGCACCTGCACTTTTCTACTTACAACTCCCAGTATGAGTTACCTCTATGAAGCCGATGATTTCGATGCCAATGGTGATTTCATCTCAACCACAGATTGGCTGGATTTGCTTCCTGGGGGTGAAGGTACGCCACCTAACCCATCGGATGATGGTTCTTTTCCAGTCAGCAATGCTGGCAGTAGACAGTTTCCCTCATTTGATAAGGTCAACTGGGATGACCCAAACCTGTACATGATGCCGCTTACCAAGGATGAACTTTTAGCTCTTACTTACGATGTAACAGCCTTGAATGTGCAAACCAACATCCCAACCTATCCAGAGCTCCCCCCTGCTCATACACCATCACCTCAGCCTTCCAGTCCAGAGCTCTAGCTGTCTTAATAACCGAGGGTCTTATATAAATACGTGTAAGAATGTAATGACACCACAATTACACTTGATAAGACTTCTTGCCAGTCCTCGATTAACACGGTCTACGACTTTTCTCTTTTGTGGTAGATAACATGTGAGTTCTTGGGAGGCTCGCTAAACCAATCAGTTAGATTAACTTAGCCAGAGCTTTATTATCTCTGATTGAAACTATGGGATTGTCTAGGATATACCGTCTAGACACTTGAATTGGTTTCCTGAATATACAATAAACTGTTGAGAAGCTGGTCTCAAATGTGACTATGTTGACCAAAGCTCGTGTTGGTCAATATACAAATACCTGGTGAGAACACTGGTCTCACAAATAACAACAAATGACAAATAGAAAACAATGACAAATAACAACAATGACCAAAGCTCGTGTTGGTCAATATACAAATACCTGGTGAGAACGCTGGTCTCACAAATAACAATGATGACCAAAGCTCATGTTGGTTAGTAAACACTACGTGGTGAGAACGCTGGTCTCACAAAACTGGGTTTCTATCGCGAGAAACTTACATAATCTCAAGGGAAACACTTTCCCTGCACTTGTCTGGACAGAACTTACGAAGGAAATGGGCTTTGTAAGCAACAATCTGTTCAGGGTGAAGCTTCTTAGGTGAGAGTTCAATTGGTTCAAGTGGGAGATTCTTGAATGCAACAAGTGGGAGATCTATTTTTTTGGGGGAGAATGGGCTCTCCTTATATACATTTTGTGTGGGAATATTATGTAAGTAAAAAGGTGATGTAATGACTTCAGAATGTGAGAAGAATATCCCAAAAACTGGAGCAGAATGTTCTAGCAGGTGCAAAAGAACATTCCAGAATATTCATGGTGGGATAATGACATTATTCTGAGTCATTCTGAGTCATTATGAGTCATTGGAATGTTCTAGCAAATTCCATGGAACATTCTGGAATTGATGACATCATTATGACATCATACCCTGTAGGTACAATTTTATGAAGCATCTGATTAGTCAGAGCATCCTAATAGAAAAGTAAAGTAAAGAAACACTAGAGAAAACAACTCAGAAATAATGGAACAAATAATAGTACACAATACGCGGGCTTTTTAGATAGGTTTTTGTTAGGCTTTGAACTTTTCTCTATGGGTTTCTCTAGCCAAAGTGAATAAGCCAAAGGAAAGGCAATACCTTAACCTTCAATTTGCTTCTCACATCAACTAGGTCATTATGTGATTCCCATCTCACATATGACTTTTCTTCAAAACATGGTGGATTCATGAATCACTGAGGGAAAACTGAAACTATTGGACCAAGGTTTGATACCAAGGTATGGGTTGACTAGTCTGAGGACTAAGCTAACAGACTTTGTCTTTTAGGGGGATACCTAGTAGTCATGTCCATGCATGATTCCCAAATCATGCAGGACACCGCCTGCTTGTACACCGTCTCCTCAGCACTTTGTAACCTCAAGCCATGATGAAGGCTCACCGGGTAACACTGAAGCAGAGGTGCCTGGACGCCAGTAGGGAGTCACTCCGTGAAGCAAACACGTCCTCCTGGGCAGCATGGAACCCATCGCAAGCCATTATCCACCCTTGAACTGCTACCACCTCGACTAATGGATGCTCAAAAGGCATCTTGAAAAATCAAGAGGGACCAGAAGATCAAGAGAACGAAGCACTTACATGACGCTGTCGCTGAATACCTGGATGGACAGAAGATGAAGATCGAAGCACTGTCACGGGCGCACTACATTACTCCCAAACAAATCAATGACATCACCAGTAATCAGATGCGTTATTGCACCTCACGCAAGAGTCAATTGATCCATGCACTTGTTCATGCCAAGGCAAAAGAGATGAATGTGGGTAAGTCAAATGATTTTTCTACTCAATGCTATCACAAAGCTTACCTTGCGCCAACTAGATCGACCCACAGGCTCTTGATACTCAATGGCCGAACTCCACTGAGATGGTTATGACTGACCCCGAAACTAAGAATCTGACAAAGAAACAGAAGGAAGCCTACATTGCAGCTCTTGAGGAGCATCGTGAAAGAAAAGTCGTTAGTGTTTGGGCAAACAATCAGGCAGCTGCATGAGATGTTGTAGCCACGACGGATAGGATAGTAAAAGAGGTAAGTCTGAATCTTGATGGGAATCAACTGAACTTGATTTTTTTCCCTTGAAGCTAGATGATCTGCAAGTTCGGACTGGTGTCTATGGAACACTATTCGTCGTACGCGGTCACATCAACAACACCATTCAAAGCGCGATGCACAGCATGAATAATTTGGAAGATTTTTGGGAGGATGTGTACGAGCATCCCATGGCTGACTTTCTCAGGCAGTATGAACAATCGGCATGCACCCAAAATCAAAATTGATATTCTATTATGTAATGAGGTATGAGCGGAGGAATAGAATTAGGTCTTTGTGCAAGCGTCGGGAGCAGTACGAACCTTTTGTCTTCGTACTGCGACACTGCATCTTCCCGTCTCAACGATATCGTCTCGTTCCTCCTTTCTTTTCCTCCGTTCATCAACTTCATCAATAGTTTCATCTCACAAGTACCTTTCTGTCAAGAGCTCAGCACCCTATTCCAGCAAACACATTCTGAATTCCCCCGGAATACCATGGATTGCATTGAAGCAGACCCAGCTCTAGAAGCACAACCAAACTTTGAGTCAGCAGCATATCATGGTTGGCTCAATGCCCTAATGGATGGTGGCGCTACCAGAGAAGAGGCTCTAGTGCAGATGGCAGAAGGTTGGGGTCTCAAGTGACACGAGCGTATTGAGGCATGGCAGCAACAGAAGGAAGATGAAGCCCACAAGTTACAGGAGCGCAGGGAATGAGACAGAGCTGAGAAGGAAGCTGAAGAGCAGGAAGAGCGCTGAGGCGATCTCAACCTGGCTGGGCTGATATGAAATATCTAAAAATGCTCAACCAGTATAAGTGAGTCTTGGCTCTGCCTAGCTGCTATACTCGCAGAATGCAAGAACGTTCGACCCTAAAGGGGACTGCTACTGAACACAGAGCCAGATGAATGAAAGACCCTTGTAGTGCAATGGATGCACAAAAGCATGAGAGGAAAAGCGAAGTGAGCGCGAGAGAGCGCACTAAGGTAAGCGCGAGCGTGAGAAGGTGAGCGCTAAGGCGCGTGTTGTGCGGGAGAATACCGGATAAGGAAACAGATGTGCAAAGTGAGTGCAAATGCAGAGCGAGTGTTATAATGAGCACGGATAATAGTCTAGTATAGCTGGATAACGATAATCATTGGAAACACAAAGTGCGCCCAAGTGGTGACTACTACTTTCAAGTAAAACCCAATAGCGAGAGAAGTACAGCAAAGGGGAGTAATAATGATGGAGTAGTAAGTCAGCAAACTTTATACTATGGAAATCACATCGGAAGCGGAAGGGATAGGAGCAGTAAGCGCTATGAATACGTAATGACATTGGAGTGGTGCTCGCCGCTTAGGTGGCCTGAAACCAAGAAGAGATGATGACTGGCTACTACATCTGTGCATTGTGACTAGCTGCTGACAAACACTGCAAACCCCGGCAAACCCCGCACCTCTGTGACCCTCCTCCCTAGGGGTCCCCTACTCCACGTGCCCCCCTCAAAAAACGGAGACGTCCTCGTCGACCATGTCCTCATCCTCTCTAGTCTCTATCATTCTCTCCTGTTTCGTCATCATGGTCTTCGTCTCCCGGATCGTCTTTGTCAACTAGATCTTTGTCATTCTGCAGTTGTTCTTCCTCTATGCTCTCTGCTCTCGTCTTTGCTTGTTCTTCTTGCCTCTTTTGTTCTTCTGCTAGTTTGGTCCCTTCTCTGGGAATGAACATGCACAGTCATCTGGCGTGGAATTCTCTTGGGATAGGACTGCAGTCTAGGTATTCCAACCGGTACAAGTTGCATAGTCGCTCTGTGATTCTACAGGGTATTGACCATTTTGGTAGTAGCTTCCTCTTCGCTTCGAGCGTGTTGTGTATGCCACTGTGATGAAATTGAGTGAGTTGTCCTGGTGAAAATATGACTTCCCTTGGTGATCGCGCGAGTACTCGTTTGTCAAACACCGCTTTCCGCTTGATCACATGCTGTACAATAGCATCATACCCGTCTAACTGTTGTTGTCCTACGTATGCCATGTGCGTGTTGATGTCCGAGTGTCGAATGGCTGATGTGCAGTTAGTTAGGTCTGTGTGAGGTGTATTGATTACTTGGCCTAATAGGAGCTCCTTTGGTGAAAACTTCAACGCTGGGAGTATTCAGTAGTTGAGTGCCATTACTGCCTCGTCAAGGTGCTTCGGCCAGCTGTTTGGCAATGTGTTCCAGGAGATTGCTTCGTAGTCATCTTCACCTAGGTTCGGTGCACAGAGATGCTTGAGTATGTGTAACAGTATTTTGTTAGTATCTTCCACAAGCCCATTAATCCATGGTGAATAGGCTGCTACTACGTGCGTTTTGCAAGTCCATTTCATACAGAAGTCCTCGAACCTCCGAATTGTTAAAGTGCTTACCACCGTCGCTCATGAATGTTTCTGATGCGACGAAGTTCCGAAATATTTGTGAGAGGCTGTTGATCGTTGTCTTCGTGGTACCTGCTGACTTGTATTTGTACACCCAGACGTGCTGTGAGAAAGTGTCCAGATATACACCCAGTGTGCTGTATCCACCGGCTTTCGGTAACATCAAGTAGTCGCCTACAAGTAGTTCAAAGGGGTGTCTGTGTGTGATGGGTTCTAGAAGTGAGTGCAAATGCGGTGTTCCAAAGTTTTTGCACTTAGCGCAGTCCATGATGGCCGACATGATAGATACATCTAATCTTGGGCTGTAGATGCAATCTGTGAGGGCGATTTTGATTGCGTCTCGCCCCCAGTGTCCTCCTTCTTCATGTTGTCGAATTGCGAGTTGCTTTTCTTCTTCTTGCGTGATGCATTCTACCCTTCCTCGCGCTTGTACTGCTGTGCCTCCCCGTAAGCGCCATAACTTCCCGTCTTCGATCATATATTGCAAGGCCCTGTGCTTTGCACATTTCCGATCTCTGAGTGGCCCTGTTGAATTCAGTTGTCCAATCGATTTGATGACTTCACGAAACACTGGTTTGTTGACAAATCGTTCCTGTAAGCTTTTGGTGAGTTGCGATTCATTTGTGGGAGTGCTAAATAGGATATCATTGACTAATCCAGTGTTTGCTTCCCAGTCTTCACTGACGGTCCAGTCGCTACCATCCAATAGCCCGATATCTCTTGGTTGCCCTTCCCATTGTCTGCTTAACCCGTCGGCTATCACATTGAGTTTCCCTGGTACGTGCCTAACGTCGATTATTCAATGTGCGAGGATTCCATCTCTCTAGCATGCATGTGCTACATTCATGTGGTCGTTGAGGAGTACATCTTGTAGTGCCTGGCAGTCAGTTTCTATCTCCACTGGGAAACCCCATACCATGTCCGAAAACTTATCCAATCCGAATTTTAGGGCCGCAAATTCTAATAGGAAAGGTTTGTACTTTTGCTCGGACGCTGATGTACGCTTTGATGCGAATCCTATTGGCAGGAGTCGCTCTACCCATTTGCCCGAGGGTTTCTGAATGTGAGTACGTTGGGACAATACTGCTGCTAGGCCTTCTTGGCATCCATCGGATGTTACCACAGATGGCAATCCGTCATATCGAGGCGCTTGCAATATGGGCTGTGCAACAAGGGCTGCTTTGAGAGTTAGGAAGGCTTTTGTATGTTCCTAGGTCCATCATTCTGCTAACTTGAAGTCACGTAGTGTGCGCCGATACATGTTTTTGGTGTATGGTACTTGGAGTGGCGTTATTTTCACCAAATCCTGTAATGGTCCTTCTCGTTTGGCAGTATCCTTGTACGAGGTCACGGAAGTAACTTGTGAGACCTAAGAATGATTCCAAGTTAAGTGCGTCAGCTGGTTGTACCCAATTCACAATGGCCGTTAATTTTTCTAGGTCTGGCTGGACGCCTTGTGGCCCTACTGTGGCACCCGCAAACGTGGTCTCCGTCATGAATAGTCTGCACTTCGACGGGGAAAGGGACAGTTTCCGTTCTCTGCAACGCTCGAAGACCCGCGTGAGTTTCTCTAGCATTTCGTCGAAGGTGTTTGCTGCACATGCTCCGTTGTCGACGAATAGTTCCATTGTACCATCTGCAATCAAATCATGTAAGTGAGTAGCGGTCATGTCTGCAAATGTGGATGGTGCACCTGTGAGCCCCATTGGCATGTGTTTGTACCAGAACCAGCCTCTTCCCTCAACATAGAATGCCATGTATGGTCTTGATTCCTCCGGTACTTCAATGGTGTAAAACCCTGATGCGAAATCGAAAACCGAAACATATTGATGTCCACTGAGCCGGAGTTGTTTGGCGTGGATGTCTCCTTGTGGCATGGGGGCGATGACTGTATGTCGGTTGACCTTGTTAAAGTTTTGGCATATGCGCCACTTCTGTGGTCTGTCTGGTTGCTGAGGTATTGTTTGTCCTGGGACCTCTTGTTCGGGTAATGTAAAGGCTGGTGGCATTCTGTTTTGCTGACACTGTTCATTGACCCAGTGCTGAAGTTCTTCTAGTGAGAGGCCTCCATGTTCATGTGCTTTCTGTGCCAGTACTGTGGTAGCTGCGCACTTCACTTGGTCGGGTGGTGCTCGCTCTATGATTCCTGCGGTCAGCATTTCATCTATTTTTCCATGGAGAAATTGCAACTGCGGGGGGGTAAGTGCTCTTTGGTGAACTTGTAAATGAAAAGTGATGCCCTCTGGGATGTTCAGGGAGTGTTTAGCACCTGGTACTGGAAGTACCTCTGCAAGCAATCCTGCAAATATATCTGCAAACGATGATGTGAGTTTCTCTGCGCATTCCCGTTCTCCTACCATTAAATCATTGCCATATCGGACTTTCTTGATGATAAAGGCCACTCGATTTGCATTGAATGGGTCCGTGAGTCTGGTAAAAATGGTGTCGTCATTTTCTAAGAAGCCTACCAGTATCACTTTCAACATTTCTTCTATTGATGCCTCGGGCATGTCTCTGTCTTCCATTAGTATGCAGATGGGTATTTCATTCTCTGTTGGCGTAATCGGGTCAGTATTCTCGTCTTCTGTGCTTCCCTGTTGTTTCATTTTTGGCTCTTCGCTCCTTCTCCATCTTCTCCATCTTCAACCTCCTACATGTCCAGCTGCATTGTGGCCGGCTAGATAGTTCGGCTTTGGTTTCGGATTCTTCTTCTCTTGATGCTCTGGTGGGTGTTTATTTCTATCTTCATCTTGATCTTCTGATGCTCCTAGGTTGTGTACTTCCTCTACCACTTCATCGATGGAACCTTTCTTCGCTAGGCTGAGGTTGTGTAATGTGCATGTTCCCCCCGATGCCTGTGATGTCTACTTCATCTGTCTGATAGTTGTGAATGGCTTTGAACGCATGCAGCATTGGTTTCCCAAATAGAAACTTCCATCCACCACCGCTGTCGAACACCTCGAACTCCCCATATGCTTTGATTTCTTTGATTTTGACCTCTCCTCTCCATGTTGCGCGTGAAGGAATGATAGTGCCATTGGCCATTTGTAATTGTTTGCTTGACGGTGTCCAGTTCCCGAGTCAGTGCTTGATTTTTTCAAAGAATGAGGAGCACATTGCGCTGATAATTGCTCCTTCATCGAGTAATGCTGTGACTCGTATGACTTCTCCGTTGGGTCCTGCGTATGCAATGTTTTGTAAGAAGGGTAGGCATGCATTTTGGGACTGTTCCTCATCCGCCGAGTACAGGTTAACGACATCACATTGTTCACTAGGATCAACAGACATGATGACATGATCTTTACAGGACATTGACTCAGCTGGATTGTTGTATTGGTCCTCGCATGCTTCCTTTTCTCGTGCGAGGACTGGTAGTCCATCACTATGAGGTGTATTATGCAGGTGGGTCGTCAAGTGGTCCTCTACACTGACGACCCATTCCCATTTCCCTGCTCTCCCCTGGCTGGTGCATATGTGTCGTCAAATACTATGTTCACCTGTGGCGCTGTGGGCCTGTTGAACGTGCCTAACGTGCATGTGCATAACCCCCTCCAGATTGACTCATTCTTTGGTAGCTGGTTGTCCACTGGGACTTGACACTCTGGACTAATGTGCCCATGCAATCCACATCTAAAACATTCTCCCGAGCATATCTGTGCTGTTCCTGGCATCAGTGGGTACGGTGTCTGGTCTGAGCATCTTGTTCCTCCTCCCCACAGGTTTTCCCATTGTCGTACCTGTTCGACATAGGCCGCTTGCCCACCTGGGGTGTCTTGGTGGTGCGTTAGCTCGTTCATGCGAGCTCGCATTGCATCTCGTTCTTCTTGCATAGGTGGTTGACCTCTAGGACGCTGCATTGTGCTCTGATTCACTGTGACATAGCGCATTTGTCGGTGAGCTGGTATGTTGCTAGATGGGTTGGGTGGGGCGTTACGTGCTGTGTTCATGTTGCTAGCAGGTGGGGATGGGGTATTGATTGGTCCGATCATCGCGCGCTGCATCTGGAGATGCAAGATCTCAACAGGGTCCGTTTGTCTATTCTCGAGCTTTGCTATCCTCAAGTTCTGCGCTTTCTCCGCTTCTTTCTTCTCCTTCTCTCGTTGAGCTTTGTCTTGGATGACATCAATGTTCGCGGCCTTTATTTCATCTAAGAATACTGTCCATGTGGCTGGTGCTGGTGAGGTGAGGTCTCGTATGACGCGTGGTAGTGCTTCACAGACTTGATGAATGAACACTGGTGCATTAGCTATGCCTGTGTCTTGGACTAGCTTTTGTAGGTGTCTGTGGTAGTGGAGATGCGACCAGGTTGAGACGCCTGCTACTGTGATGCGCTCTCCTACATTGTCTTCCTTGAGTCTCAGCGCAAGGAGTTCCTTCTGATAATCTAGTGTAGACTTTGCAGCTACTACTATAGCTGGCCATTGTGCTTGAAATGCCACTTTGACTGTCGACCATGAGGTCAATTGCGCTGCCGTTAGAGTGTTCCACCATATGTCCGCTTGTGAGCCTGCGGAGAAGCAGAACCCTTCAGAGAAAGAAAATTATAAAATGGAATGACCTCTCAAGCTTACTCCATAGAACAAAGGAGTTATTGTTCATCAAATTCTCTATAGCAAGGCTGCAAATCTTGTCCAACCCACCAAGTTCATCAATTCTGTTATCTCCACTCCTATCTTCACTCAAACAGTTAGAAACACCCTTCAGGCAACTAATCTTATGACTGTAACCGAGAATAAAATGACTCTTCTCTCAGCAGCTTACAGGGGCCTTTGCCTTAAAGCACTAACATTGGACTGTGCAAGACTGGAAGAAGGTGATTTGGTCAGTTAAGACAAAAATCAATAAAATGGGGTGAGATGGCCAGGAATATATGTGGAAAAGGGCAGGGAAACCATTAGAAGAAAGAGAAGTCAAGGGTACACTAAAATTTGGAGAAGGCAGTATGATGGGTGGTGTGGAATGGTGTGGAATGGTGTGGAATGGTGTGAAATGGTGTGAAATGGTGTGGGGATTCTTTGTGAAGTGGAGGGAGGGATGCATGCAGAGCAGTAATTCTTTATTCTAGAGGAGTGTCTACTCAAAAGCATGCAGGAGTCAAGAATTGATGAAGAAGACATTATCTTCTAATAAGATAATGACCTTAAGCATACCTTAAAGCTGGCTAAAAATGGTTTGAAGACTATGATATCAAAGTTCTATCATGGTCAGCACAGTCTCCATACCTCAATCCCATTGAACATCTCTAAGAATTACTCAAAAACACCTTTCTGCCTATCAAGATCCTCCAAAGGGGTTATTTAAACTATAGGAGAGAGTTGCAGTAGTGTGGTAAGAGATTACTAAGGAGAAGTGTCAGAAATTGATAGAGAGTATGTCTAGAATGGTAGCAGCAGTGATTAAAGCCAAGGGGAGTAAGAATATTATGTGTGAATGGTATGATCTTGTGATTTGAATATAAAGTCAAAAAGTGTCCAAATGAGTTATCTGATTAGAATTACCATATCTTGCCCATATATGGTCGGATTCCCACGACACATATTTCAGATTCAAGCTGTGATGTAGGGCTTTCAGATATGCCCATATACCATTGTATTATATCCAGGGTCTGGCTTGCTATTATCCAATTACACGAAAATGCATAAACATTCGGACACTTTTTTGAGCCACTGTACATACTCGAAAAATTATGCATTGAGGCTCCTGTTGAATGAATCTTATTAGCGGTTGGAACAAAAGAGGAAGAGTGAACATTACAGAAATGAAGGTGGGAGCATTTGTTGACTGGAGCAATTGAGCCACTGGAACCAGAAGGTTCATCCCCTGTGTTGCTAGTGTGGTGACAGGGACGCGTGTGCTTCATGTAACCTTCTGCCCAAGCGAGGATTTCTTGGATGCATTCATGAGGTAGATCCTTGATACTCTCCATGTGCACCATGGTGTCTGTCTCCCAGTTTCCAGATGAAAATGCTGTTCCAGTATGACTCATCTTATTAATTGCCTCATTAAGTGTCTGTATAATCTTGTGAGTTTTACCACCATTATCAGAGGGATCAGTGTCGACTAATAAGCGATTTTGAACCAAGACGAGAGCACGCTCAGCCTATAAACATAGTCAACATTTAACTTGAGCAAAGAAAGAGGAAATGAAAATGGAGACTTACTGACACCGCCGATAGTGCAAGTGCAGTAGCATAACCAGGCTGGACGAAGTCGATGAGTGCATCCACCCTCACTTTGCCAGAAATTGTGGTGAGGTGGGCAGCAAAAATGTGCAACATGTACTTGGACAAAAATGCACCTGGTTGCTCTTCATTGTTGGGATCCTCGTACATGAAGCGACAGTCCTGAAGCTGATACTCAGCATATTCCTTGTGAGCTTCCTGAGTCTCATATTCCGGTATTGAAGCAAAGAATGCCATCAAAATGCCAATGGCTGTGGAACCGAATGCAGCCCGCTGTTACAGTCAAGTACGCCCCTATTCATTTTCTTTCTCTTACATCATTGTATTACATCACGATTGCATCTTGCCGTCACTAGATGATCTATTCTTGTTATCTCTGACTCCGTCTTATCTCTGACTCGCCTTATCTCTGACTCATCTTATCTCTGACTCATCCTTATGACCTCATCGTACCGGCCCTAAAGCTGTTACTGTTCCCTATATAAACCCGCTTTGTACTATGTAGTTCTTTACTTTAATCTTACTAGGTTTTACCTGGAACTTCCTTCGCTTAAGATCTCCAATCTTAAGTTGTATTGAACGTGATTCAAGTCGAGGACACTCTCCTTGTCTTGTCTTAGTGAACCATTGAACTTCGGTATACGCCGAAGCCTTGAAACGACCTTGGCCGATTACTCTTATCAAGTAGCCATACGTCTGAACAATCCTAGTTCGTAACAAAAGATTAAAGTCTTCCACGAACACATCGCCATCATGCACTGTAACCCAGAAAGAACAAACCCTGGTCATCACAACAGATAGAACCCCAGGTCCCCAGAAGCTGAAACAAACTGACGTCATTAACACCAATTTTTGGCGCTTTGAACTTAGGTGCTGTACCACCCTTACCACCTTTGAACCCCCCAATGTCTTCCTCGAAACCCATTGAAATCAAGATCAGATCTCCCCCAGTATTTGACAGGGACAGAGATAAATCCGAAGGATTTTTGATGTCGTGCATGTCTTATCTCGACATCAACGAAAAGATCTATACCGACGACAAACAGAAAATTATTTTCGTAACTTCCTTTATGAACGAAGGGAACACGTGCTACTGGAAGGAGGACTTCCTCAGACAAGCGCAAGATCCCAATAACAAAACTACTGCAGGCCTCGTCAAAGGATACGGTACATGGATTGAATTCCTTGCTGACTTCAAAAGCGCGTTTAGACCGCTTGATCCCTCAGGAACCGCGTTAGCCAAGCTTCGCAATCTGAAACAAGGAACCGAACTCCAAGATTATATCTTGGAATTCTTGATGCTCACACGAAGGGCAGGAATTCAAGGTGACGTCACTAAGAAACAATTCTTCTTAGACGGATTACATCCAGGACTGCTCGCTTGCCTCTATGGCATGGGAGACATCTCCGATGACTTCGAAGTCGTCCTTACCACCTGCATCAATCTTGACAACTCACGCCTTCACTTGAACGCCATCAGGGCACGCAACCAACCCCAGAAGAAGAAAAACTTTGGATCTAACCGATACGTACCATCTAAAGATCCCAACACCATGGTGATCAATCGGCTTTCTGAAGAAGAATGCGCGGTGTCATGCATAGTATGGAGTTCATACCATGACATACACAAATAGCAGTTGTAAAAGGAGATGAGTAGAGAGTGTACAAAGGATATACTTCCTACTTATGTAAGCTTTGTTTCTATTTATTTAGTTGTATTTGTAGTTTCTGT